>NC_080465.1:52457854-52820260 GCF_028018845.1 Melospiza georgiana
CTGCAGCTCTACTACACAGTGAATAAAGCACACTTATGCACATAGGAGGAAAATATGGAATAAATATGAGCCAACCTTCCTGAATTCCAACTGCAACAACCCTGCCAGGATGGGAAATGCCTAAGTGCTGGAACTCCGTATGTCCTTTTCTTTGACAAGTGCTTTGCCAATGAGATTTACATCCCTTCAGCATGAAGCACCAGACTGACGAGACAGAAATACAGTTCTAATTCAGGCTTTGGATGAAAGCAGGCTGCAGAGATTATACAGGGAGTTTCTGTGCATTTCCTTGCTAATGTGACCTCAAGCCTCAGTATCACAGACCTGTCATTTGCTTCCTGCCCTTTTCACAGAATGCACTCTTCAAGTTGTGCTCGGCCCCCCTTTTCCATTCAGATAATCTTTATCTTTTCTTTGTGTGTCACCACAGTTCTTCAACACACAGCAAGCTGCTGTGCAGGTGCCTTCTCTTTCAGTCTGTCTAAAACAGGTCCAGCCTGCTCTCTGGCTGTGTACCCAGCCCTGCATGTCTCAGCCAATACAGACCCTCATCTGCCCTGAAGTTACACAATGCAAGATCACCTTTAGGGAATACCTGCATGATGTTAACAGCAGCAGGTGACAGGCTGTACACAGAGATGGGTTCAACTGCACTTCAGGTAAGCTTACTCTAAATGACTATCCAAACAAAATTTCAATATTTCAAGAATATTCTCCTGGAATACGGAGACATCACTACAGGAGGGAGCCACAAATGCATGCAAGTGATTAAGTAAAGCAGATAGGGATCTACAGGACCACTGAGATGCCTTCAGCTCACATCCACACAGCTGCAAAAATACAGCATCTGTATTTTTGCATACTTGCCTGTATCCCTTCCTCGCCGTTTACGTTTTGTCCCCACTAAATTTGAACCTATTCCCTCCTCCACACTGCTTTGGCACCAGCAAAGGGGTCACTGAACGCACACAAGAGACAGGCTTCCTGCTCTTGCTTCCCAGGCTTGGCCACATCCCAGCCCACAGCAGCTGGCTCTGGCTGCTGCAGAAACTCGGCTTCATCCCTGCAGCCCGGGGACACAGCGTGCTCTGACACCCTCCTTCGGGAGCACACACAGCCTCGTCAGTGCTAATTGCTGGGAGAGCCTAAGCAAACTGTGATGTCAGGGGCTTTGGAGATTTTAGTTTCTAAGTGCAAGCTACTTTCTACTGAGCACACACAGAACTGAAGAGTTCTTGCAGGAGCACCAGAATTTGAGCACACACTTTCACATACAGAGTAAAAGAAAATTCCATGGTAAACTACAGGCAACTGTGAATATTTCAGTAGGAAGACTGAGGCAAAATGTAACCTCATAACATGCTAGCACCACTGCCTACATTCATTCTGCCACCAGTGAGCTTGCAAGTGCAGAGGAGGACATAAAATTGTGTTTATTTATGATGCATCTCTTTATGAGAAAAACAACAGTTTAGGGTAGGAGGGACTTCTTGGGGGTCATCTAGCCTAGGAAGGACTTTTGAAGTTACATAAGTATGCTGAGGGCCTTGCACTGTCCTGCTTCAAGTACTTTGAAGATGGAGATCCTATGTCCTCTTTGGCAAAACCTTTTCTGTCTGCAGAAGAATGTTTTTCTTATGCTCATGCGAGTCATTTCTTCTTGCAGTTTGTAAGCCATTGCCACTTCTTACTTTTTGTGTACACCTCTCAGAAGACACTGGCTTCTGTAGGTATGAAAGCTCCTGTAGGTAACAAAAAACAAAGCCAGTTTCTTCCATTTCCTTTGTTTATTGTGTGTCCATGCCCTCTACCCATCTTAGTGTCCCTCCACTGGACTGCCTCCAGCTTGTCAGCAATATTTGCAAGTATTTATAAAGCTCTCGAGATTGCTCAATCCCACAACAACACACTAGCTTAACAACAGTAATATAAATATTATGAATAAATTTTACAGATCATTCATGATTCATTAAAGAAAATTATTGTAAGCAAAGTGGTAGATCTAGCCGGTAATTACCACACAGCACAGGCCAGTTTCTGTAGGTGTGTTTTACAGTAAGATTAAAAAATAAAGCTTATGCAATAATATAACTATTAGGAAGAAAATGTCCCAAGGTATTTGTGTATTACACCCCACCTGAAAGCATATTGGGTCTAAATACAGGGTTACAAATTTTGAGCCGAAAGTACCTTCTTTCAGAATATTCCACATCTGGCAAAGCCCCATATTTCTGTGAACTGAGATGATTTTCATGTGCTTCTGAAAAATATTTCTGAAAAGCCTCATTAATCACTTTGTACACTTAAGAATTGGAAATACTTCTTGCGATGAACACCAATTTGTTTGAAGTGGTCTACAGAAAAGCTCTCCAAATTATCCAACTCTTGGGAAACAATAACTGATGAAAACTCCTCCAGCACAGTAAGGGCAGTTACCTTATCCCATGGCACTGTTCTGCAGCCGTCACAAAGGGTTTAATGGATTTGTCAGGTCACAGTGAGTTCTTGTTGCCTCAAAGCCTAACTTCTCACTTTTCATTGGACAGAGAAACAAAGAGGAAAGTGGGAACCATGTGGTACCAGTTGTGATATTCCTGAAGGACAACAGAAATCATGTATTTCTGACAGTGCTTGCCACTGCTAGCAGCAGGGCTGCCAGCCTCATTCCTGTATTCCTAATATCAAAACTATTGTAATGGCTTTGGGGAAGTTCAAGTCCAAGTTTCCTGGAAGCATCCGTCCTTCACAGGGTATTTCGGAAGGGGCAGTGGCAGCTGAGATGCATCAATAGTGCCTGACACTCCTTATCCACATGACACCAGAGGAGCCACTCTACCTCCTTGGTCATGCAGTTATGGGTCAGTGCCTATCAAAGGCTCTGCACTTCAATGCTCATTCATGATTCAACTTCTCCAACTATATTTAAAAATACATTTAAATCTCTTACACAGATAATAAATTTAAAATCTGAGTATTTTGGATTAGTCGACAAAGTCACAAAAAATGCACTGAAAACACCAGTACTTATAAATTACAGCCTATATGGTATAAAAAGGATTGCAGTCATGGTGTCTAGTGAGACTTGCAGAAACTTTGCAATGTAACTTCATATATTTATAAGTTTACTATTCTAAAGTAATAATAAAATCATAGCCACCATGATAAAAACCATAACAGAATAAAAACAGTAACAACAAAGACTACTGAACCAAACCAAACCCCAAAAGTTTTCAAAATTAGCATTTGGAATTGAGGGGCTAAATATGTTGAGATTGTTGCAAGTATATTTAAAACCTCAATAACAATTTCTATTAAATATATATGGTCAATTACTATATTCCTAACATAATCAGAAGCAATAAAAATACCACCAGTATAGTAACAGCATCGCTAAAAGAAGGGATAGAAAAATATTTTTTGTTTAATTTTGTGTGCAGCTATGCTCTTTGTTTCTTCTACATGTACTGGTGCAGTCACTAATATCTTTGCACCTTGCCTGCTTTCCATACACAACGATGTGATAGCAAGAGAAGAAGAGGAAAAGAAAATGTGGACATAAAACTGCTATAAAGCTTCTCCATTTGCAGACAGGAGGAAAATCCTTAAATGTTTAAAGCATAATTTTGAAGAGCAGTTATGGAGGAATCTCTTGTAACTCCTATGCATTTTTGACAAATCTAAATTACAGATAAAGACTGCCAGTGAAGATAAGCGGGAGTCATGTGTCTGATGTGCAACGTTACCTAAAATCCCATAACAGCTGTCCCATTTCCCTCCCTATCTTTACAAAACAACTGTTGAACTCTCCTAACAACTCCCTGCTCCAGCTTCACATACTCCTTTCCTATCTGGCACAGCACCTTCTGCTATGATTCTACATGTCCTCCTGACACAACGCTTGTGCACGTACTGCTGCATCTGTTACTAATTAAGGAGGGATATTTAGGCTGGTTGGAGAATGACACTCTTTGGCAGGGAAAGGAAGCCTGCAAGTTAGAAACACCTTTTCACTCTATTCCTAATAATTTTTATACACAGCAAAACTGAAAGAAAAGAGCCTGTGAACCCACTAAAGAAGGCCAGTGTGTCTGTGCAGATTCAAGTTTCTTCCCAAGATGCTGGAAATTTTTTTTTTTTTTTGCTCTCCTTTGAACTCCCAGTCAGATTGGCATTTTTCCACATACCTGTCCAAGACCAACCTTTTCTATCAACAGTTGTAAAAACTCTTGTCTAGGCTTTCACAGATTGAACAATAAAGTGATACTGCCTAATTAAGCCAAAAACTATAGTATGGCACTGTGGAACAGAAGCAGCAGATAAAATTATCAACTTGTCAGAACATGTGCAGAGCAGACAAGAAAGCATTTATAGCCTACATTAGTTTAATTTGCAAACATTTTGGAGCGAACTAACAGGATATTTAATATCAATAAAAGTGTTATAGTAAAATAAAGTATTTTCTTGCCAATGTTAAATGCTAATGCCACAATGACATCCCCATAGGATAGGTCCTTCAGAGTACTGCAACTATCATATTCAGTAAGTTTGTACTTCATCTTACAGGATTCCAATACCCATGAGTTACACAGAGATGTGGTCATTTATGTCAGCAAAGGCGTGACTAATTGGATTCAACTTTAGATACCCATACATAGCACAGTCAGCAGCCTTTACAGTCAGTGGACAGAAACAGGAGACATGTAAAATCGGATGGACATCAGCTTTATGATGAGGTCAATCATGGTTGAAGTTTACCTGTCATTCTTGTGTTAATGTCAATCTATCTCCAAAGTATCTCTAGGTACAGGTGTTGAAAATTTCCCTATTTACTTTTGCTACCCAGGTTAACTGAGTCTGTTGGTGACAATTTTTTACCTCAGGATAACTGAAGGAAATGCTTTGCAGGACCTACAGTTAAGGAAGAGCTGGTAGGCGATGTGAAGGTCTACAGCAGCTTCAGCTGTGGAGACTATGCTAGTTTTGGAACTGGTGAAAGCAGTGAAGAAGTTGCTGTAATGGAAATTCTGGTTAGACATAAAAATTCGAGTTTTTGCCCCACAGTCAGGGTGGTCAAGGACAGGAATAGGTATGCCAGACAGTTTGTGGAACATTCAAAACTTGACAAAGCCCATAGCAACCTGATTTAAGTTTAAACTCAGCCCTGTTTTCAGCAGGGGGGGGGTAGTCTAGAGACCTGAAGGGTTTTCTTCGGATTTATTCTGTGACTGAAAGTTTCTATGACTCAAAAGGGGCCATACAGAATAGATGACTAATTGTTAACTAAGAAGGCTGTTGTTCTTCAGTTTTATAAACTGGGCTTCAGAAGTTCAACTTTGGATGAAAATAGTAAAATCTGGAGATATTGTAAGAACTGCTAGGACTTTTCTGAATCAAGGCTTTCTTAAACATAATCACTCCAGACACATTTGAAGACTCAATTTTTTCCCTATTGGAAGAAAGGAACAAAGAATGAGTAAACGCTGACAAAAATAAAATCAAAACAATTTTACATATTCTGCCGCACTCTGCCCTTCTTGATGAGCCAGCATTTTGCAGCTTTAATTTATATAGTATTTTCAGTGTGTCCCTGATTTTCACTTTCCTCATACTGTTATTCTTACCCTTCCCCACCCTTACTTCAGCTCTTTTATGCATTTTTCATCCACGTCAGCCATACTCTGCTGTCCAGTTCATTCTTGACTTGAATTGCAATCCTAAAAATTACTTTATTTACTCTCTCTCTCATGTGAAGACAACAGATAAAAACATTCAGTTGAATACACAAAAATACATGCATATACACACACTTGCTGCTTTTGTTTCCATGCAGTGGACAAATTATGTTTACTTTGACCTAATCTCCCATATACTGGTCTGTTTATTTTATGCAAAAGACCTCTACACAATTCACAACTGAGCTAGAAAATGGCTATTTGTAGAACAATGTATGAAATCTTACTGAAGTCTTTTCATCATAATAACATTTAGAAATAGGCCTCTCAGACATCTGGCAGCAAGACTAGGAAAATGATTGCTGCACATCTCTATAAATGCATCATAAGCATTTCCAACAGTAAATCTTACTGTTTCCCTGAAACACTTATTCCACAGAAATGAAAACAGATCTAAAAATCGTTGCTTTAAACGCTTGTGCTTCTGTCAGTAAAAAATGGTGCCACTCATTCTTAAGAAGGAAAACTTTTTATGAGAACTGTTAAGTCCTACTGACAAATGGAACAGTTTATCGTGTTCAGGACAAATGTTATAAATCAACAATTCGTGACAACCAGCAGAGATTTAGGGCTCACTATCCTGCCCTAAAGACATAGAACAAAACCATCTCCAACTTCCATGAGAGTAGTCCATGAAGAGTCCAGTTGTATCTGCTCATAAGAGCAGGGCGAGCCATGGTTTGTTTTTAGAGTGGACTGCTATTTAAAGAAACACCTGAATAAGGATCTTAATTCTTCCTAAAGCAGAAACAAGACTGTCCAGCTTGTGATGGCAGAGAGGAGGGTCAAATCACACAATCAGCATGATGAGAAACTTACTATTTCCTAACCCTAAAAAGAATTTGTTTGCTTTTTTCTGGAGGCAACCTACCTCAAAGCATTAATGCATTAATGGTTTTTATCCCAGATTTCCAAAACACAGGAATGGGTTCTTATGCTGACTGTAGTATGTACATAACTCATGCACAGAGCTCCAGACACTAATCAGTAACAATTTTGCCTGTCTTTTTGTCATAATGTTTTACATGAAAAATATCTAGTTGGTACAAATTCCCTTATTCTACGAGGAAAGAAAAACCTAAAATACTTTTTTCTTTGACATGTTCTGCATTGAAACGCAGAAAAATTTTAACAGCAGCATCAGCCTTCTTCATTTACCCCTCCTTTTTCCAGAGAGTTTCATACTCAATTCACAGTTTTTAATTGCTCTGGTCTTCCAGTATTTTCTTTGGTTGCAATTCTGTGTTGTACTCAATGAATGCTCAGTGCCATGGATCTGGCAGAATTGGTATCCCTCAGCAGAGATCACCATTTCCCATGTTTCCTGCTCTGAACCACTTAATAATGTTTGCAATTTTCTATAATGAAGTAGAGTAAATCCAGGAAGTGCCTTTAATTTTCAGTGCTGTTGGGTGCAAAGGATTTTCAGCTCCTTGTAGAAAGCAATTAGTGTGTAACAGCCATACTCAACCATTTGAAATGTAAATGTTCTGTCAGAATTAATAAATTACTTGCATAGGACTATAACCTGCAAAACAGAGCAAGAGTGAAAATCTACTACAAGTATTTAAATAGAAATGTAACTTAAAATCAGCAAACTCTGAATTTTTTGTTCTTTCAGAATACAGACAATATTGGTCCTACCTTTCAACTTAATACATATCAAATGATGCCATTATCATTAAAATTACTAAAAGAGTATTGCTCTTGATAAGAGTGGTCCACTGTGTGGCTAGCTTTCAAACTCATCCATCACCATTCATCTCTTCTACTTTTATGTTTTTCTTCTCTCTTATGTGGCATGGATCAATCTTTCAATAAGCACTCTGTTGTGAGTGTCATCAGAGAGCACACTCATAAATTGAGTATTACCAAACAGCACAGTTCATACCATAAATTTTTTTTTCTTTGCACATTTTTCACATATTTTTCAGGTTTCAGGCAACATTTAAATTATTCTACCAATAAAATGATTCAGAAAAGCCAAAATATTCATATAAATGACATTTGGTAAGTAAGTGAAGCTGCCAATAGTTGATAGGATTTTTTGGTCTCAGCAGACTGAAAGCTGATAAAATATAAAGAGTGTAACCAGCATTGCAAACAAAATGTCTCTACTTTATGCTTTCAGTGTGGGGAATTGTATCTGAAATTATGTAAAACCCAAAATTAAAAGAAACATGAAAGAAATTTTCTTCAACTCCTTCCCAAAATAATCTATTGATCTTCCCTACCAGTAACTAAAAGTCAGAACCAGATGTTCTCTATATTGCCAAATTATACTCTATAAGTAGAGCACATACTTTTAAAACATCACTTTTATTACTAATATAATAGAAATATGCAAAACTCAGTAAAATGAGAAACCTGCCTCTCTATTGTTTCTCTGCCCAGTCTGCACATTCTTAATCATTACAGTTCTGGAAAATCACTGTTTCTTTATACTGCTGTTTCCCTCAGCAATTAAATGAAAATAATATTAATGAAATGAAAATAATATTAATGAAACCTGTTGTCATTCTATATTAAATCTCTATTAAGTATTCTGATACTCTCAAATGTAAGGTCCTCTCTAAGAAGCATATGCAGCAATTTTTACCTCAATATATGGTTCTGTTACTATGTCTGCACTGCATATGAAGACACCAAGAGCTTCCTAAGGATCATTTATCACAACACACTCTACTACTACTACTACTACCACTACCACCACCACTACTAGTACTACTACTACTACTAAAGCAGCCCACTTATTTTGAATCAAGCTATAGCACTAGCACAGTCTAAGGATTTCTTTTTAAATGACATAGTGTCTTGCCTTGAGTGGGTGACCAGGTCACAATACTCCCACAGCAGTGGCTGGTTAGATTGCTTTAAATTAACAGGCACTGCTAACAATTACTTGAAAACAGACAGTCCTATTAGAAAAAAATGGTGATCCAAATTCCACCATTTTTTTTCCCCAACAAAATTGCTAAGGTTTTACTGATCCATTTATCCAACATTATTGTTAGCTGTACCTCTTTGCTCTTAACATAAATGAGAAAACTGTAAAATAAGCCAACTCCACTTACAAAACAGTACAAAACAAAGACTGAGCATTGATGTCAATGACTGAATTTTTTCCACATAATTCAAAACTACAGACTGGAAATTTGGATTTCATATGCAGCAGCAGGTTTGATATAGTTTATCTTTGTGGGTAAACTGTTCAGCTGTTTATTTTTGAGGAGAAAGAAGAAAAAAAAAAAACTAGCACAACCCCCCACCCTAATCTCCAATGCTCTAATCACACAAAATAAATACTCTAAAACCTAACAACATTAGATAGCCATGCCTAAAGCTTCTCCCTTAGGAAAGCTATTTTCAGTTCTCTTGCTACATGGGACCAGCTTGCTGCCAAGAGCATGTGTTCTTGGATGGGGCTGCAATTCTTGAGGATGGATAAAGCCTCCTCAGCTGGAAAAACCTGGCTGTAGAAGGAACTATAGAGAAGAAACATTGAGTGCTGCCCATCCTTGTTCTGAAATGTTCTCAAATTCTTCTTCTCCTGTTTTTTTCCTGTGTTTGTTTTTGTTTTCTTGTTTTTTACTCTAACTGGAATGAGACTTATTTCATACCAAGAGCAGAAGAGGAGCCAAGAACTCCCTCAAGCTGACTACAGACTAGACAATTTCCAGTATTTTTTGTGGAAATAGCACAAATACCAGAATGGAGGAGAACATAACATAACAGGAGCTGCCCTTATTCTCTACTACATTTCTATTACTCCTGCTCAATAACTGAGTTTTCAACTGGGCACAATGTTTTTAAACTCTAGCTTAAGGTTGGCAGACAAACAAAACAACTACAGAAAAGTAGGACTTCTGAGGCCCTTACTCTTTCTTGGTGTTCTTTTCAAAATTGGCTGTGTAGTATTTGTCTCAATCAACTAGTTTTGACCATGTTCCTCCAGAAAGCTTGTGTCAGATGCAATAATCAGTACAAGAGTGACTAGACCCAACCAGAACTACTTTGACCATTTTGCACACACTGAGACAGAGTGCAGAATTAGCCACGCCAGTGGCCTTCTTCTCTCCAGGGTATGGCTACATGCAGCCTGTGTGCTGCCATCAGATAGTGCCTGCACACAGCAACCCAGCTGGTCTCTGTGAGCACAAGTGAGAGACACCTTTGTTGTTGAAGGTCTTGGTTCTTCATTTCAGGACATCAATTGTAGGAGCATCTAAGAAGTAACAGCTTAGGAAAACTGAAGGTGAAGAAAGACCTTCAAGGAATCTGTTCCAGAGCTTTGTTCATCCTTATTGGCCTTCTCTGCACTTTTCCAGTTCTGCTCTATGTCTTTGGTGTGGGGAGGAATGGAGCTGTGAAAAGCAATGAGCTGACCTTCCTGGGGACACCCTGTCACAACAGCAAAACCCCATCTCTGAGTCATAACATTTAGAGCGCATGAATTTATGTGCCATGTTAGGGTTGTATTTTGCCTACAAGCATCATTTGGCATTTATCTACACCAAGCATTGCTTGCTAATGATTCATTACCCAAGCATTTGCCTTGTAAGGACTTTCTGCAGCCCCTTAGCTAGTCCTTTATGGTTTAGTGGGGCATCGACAAACTTCTTGTTTTGCAAACTTCAGCATTTGCCTCGTCTGTTGAGTTGTTTATGAATGCACAGAAAAGAACAGGTCCCCACACAAATATCACCTCAGCTCACTGACTCCTTCTCTCTGTTATCTAGTTGTCTGTCAGTTCAAGTACTGCCTCCCCTGTACCTCTAACTTTTCCCAACACAAAAGTGAATGGTGTCACTCCTATTAATGGTCACTTTACAAGTATCTACTGTTTTGTGTCTGTACACAAATGACAATTCAAGATGAAAAAAAATTCCAATCAATTGCAATGAATCTACAAGATTTCATACACTTTCCTGAATTGATGTACTCCCCACTCAGCTTTGCTGATTTGGCACACTGTGCTTACTGCTTTTAGGGAATAGCTGAGTCCTGGTTTCAGCTGGGGTAGAGCTAGCTTTGTTCCTAAGCAGCTGGTACAGTGCTCTGTTTTGGATTCTCTATGAAAATCACACTGGTTACACAGTGATGTTTTGGTTGTCGCTCAGTAGTGCTTATCCTATGTCATGGACATTTCAGACAGGAGGCCCACAAAGTGTAATTTCTGGGGCTTTTTAAGTTTTCTGAGCATTTTTATTCACTCATTCTGCATGAAATGTTAAATTAAACTAGCGGTCTCAGAATACAACAGAAAAAGAAGAGACTAATTCATAAGGAAGACTGAATCCTGACTTGGGCAACAATTGTGATCCAAATCTGTCCTGGAAGCAGGATGTATTTTAAAGTAGTAAAGTAAAGTAAAGTATTTCCATACTACTTCATCTTTGAGGATTAAAGATGGATTTCAGTTTCAGCAGCTTTCAAAACACACCACTCTAAATACACCAAAAGTAATTAAATTAAAAAAAAAAAAAGAGAAAACATACAAATAGATAAAAGTCCCTTACAGCAAGAAACCTCCCACAACACTGAACTGAAATGCTCAATATATACTTCTGCTTCCTCTAAAGAGATTTCATTTTCTGTATTTTGTGTTTTATGAACAACGAACTATTTTAAGCTTCTAAATTGCTGTATGATTCACACTGATGATAAGAGCCAGCAGAACACATTTGAACTTTGCACACATCTATCTCTTCTTGTTTTTAATGGTTTAGAACAGCCCTAATGTATTTACACAGGTTAAGCAGCTTAAAAGCTGGAACACGGGAAACCTTTGGGCTAAGCTCAATATGATTAAAGTTCTCAGTAATGGATGAAAAGAAAAAGAAGAACACACAAGACACTACAACAACAACAAATTCTATACAACTGTTTTGCAAACACTTAAAATAGAAGAATTTTGTTGACCTAAAAACAACTAAGTACAGTTTTACTCACTTATTAAAAATACTTTTAGTACAAAAATTTCTTAATTTTTCAAAAGATAATTCAGCTAAAGGATAAAATATTGTATCTGTAATATGTCCCTATGTAGTACATTTCATGATTTAAAGTAACCCATACTCCTAAGAATCCATTTTCTCCAGTAAGGCACATCACAAAATGAAAGAAAAATGAAGTAAATTAGAAACTCTTGTTGTGCTTATGGTTCTACAACTACAACTATAACATGACAAACATCTGTTATTGCATTTCAAAGAATTGAAAGCAGAGATTTATCTACTTGAAAATCTATAAAGATATTTTAAGTGGCCCAATTAACAGAAATACAAAATATTATGGTAACTCATCAAAAATACAGATAGCAGTTAGATAAGTAACCTTGAGGGTGGAAAAACAAAAGTATTCTTCTTTTACAACTTCAATATTGATATTTTACTAAAAAAGGTTCTTTCCAAGATCATGTAGCTTGAACAGGTTTCTATCTCATTTATACAATTCAGTTCAACTAATTCGTAAAATATCCTTAAGATAATTTAAAAATAGGGGAACTTTTATAAAATATGTTTAAAATTCACATTATTTTTGTAAGGTCTTTTCTTCATTAGTAAATTACTCAAGTCTAGGAAAAGGAGGTAATGAGCATCAGGTGGCCTGCATGCAGAGGTGTTTAGCTTGGTACTCTCACTTTCAATATTAAAGAATCAATTTGGTTGGAAAAGATCTCTGCGATCGAGTCCAACCTGTGACTGAACACCACCCTGTCAACCAGACCATGGCAGTGAGTGTCACTTCCAGTCCTAAACACCTCCAGGGATGGGGATGCCACCATGCCCCTGGGGAGCCCATCCCAATGTTCAGTCATCCCTTTTGTGAAAAAAATCTTCCCAATGTCCAACATAAACCTAACCAAGCACAGCTTGAGGCCATGAGCTCTCTTCCTGTCACCGGTTGCTGGAGAAGAGACCAACCCCACCTGGCCACAGCCTCCTTCCAGGCAGTTCTGGAGAGTGGTAAGGTCACACCTGAGCCTCCTTTCCTCCAGGATAAACACCCCCTGCTCCCTCAGCTGCTCCTCACAGGACTTTTCATCCCCAGCTGACCCTTCACCAGCTCTGCCACCCTTCTCTGGACCCACTCCAGCACCTCAATGTCCTCCTGGAAGTCTATACTGTAAGTATGTACTTCATTATAGCTAAAATTTTTGTGAGCTCTCCCACAGTTAAAGCAAAATTGTCATTTAAGGAAATGCAAGCATAGCAATAGTGTGACAATTAGATGTAAATCACATCTCAGAATCCCACTAAGTTTATCTAGTCACCTGAAGTGCCAGAATAAATAATAATCATAAAAAAAATAAATCCACCATAATAAAATTAAATTCATAGCATGTGTAGTCTCTATTTCTTCTGACTTTAAAAAACCTTTCAAAACAAAAAATGAGGAAATCAGGGGAACAACTTAATAAACTGTACAAAGTCACACAGTTAGGGGATCATTAAGGCTCATGCTCCTGTGACAGCTGTGGCTTATCCTGTATTTACGGAAAAGAGCTGCTGGTGACTAAAGGTGCTCATACACCAACATGAAAGTGCTAGACAGGAACAAGTGCTAGCTTGCTGTCTCAAATGATGCTATAATTAACACTTATATTAATCTAGTCAGTATTTGGGTATGCAGAAGAAATTGGCAGGTTAGGCTGTTTTGAAGGCAGGGAGGGAGCCAAGCATTGCACTCTACTGCTGGTGTTTCTTTCGTCTCAATAAATGGTGCCAAATTCACAGTCCAAAGAAAATGTGTAGTTCAGCCAGTGACAATGAAGCCTTTTCCACAACATTTCATCAATATGTTTGAATCTGCTTCACACAGATCTGCTCTGAAAGGACAATGGTACAGTGAGAGAAGTCCCTGTTTCTTGAGCCTAGCTTAGCAATTAGTGCTTGTTACTAGCCTAGCAAGTAGCTAGCAAGTACCTTGTCTTCAATAGCAGACCTAAAAAAGCTTTCAAAAACTAAGCAGCTTAAAAATAAGTCAAATTTTACCTATCAACAAGTATATCTAGAATTGCTTGTCCAAGTACCTTCCACAAGCACTTGCTGGTTAGCAGAAACCGTGTGCCAGTGACATTGCCTTCTCCTGTCCAGCAGACACCTCAGTCACTACCTGCCACCAAGGATGGCTAGGTCACTTCCAATTTCTCCAAACTTCAGTCATCTGAGCT
Source organism: Melospiza georgiana (assembly GCF_028018845.1). Lineage (NCBI taxonomy): Eukaryota > Metazoa > Chordata > Aves > Passeriformes > Passerellidae > Melospiza > Melospiza georgiana. The sequence goes on from NC_080465.1 coordinate 52,471,763, forward strand.
GGGATTCTCCAAATCAAGTGCACATCTCACAGTGCAAGTATTTTAGAAAACTTCATACAGGACAATACAGTCTGAGTACAAGAAAAGGGCAAGATAGGTTTATAATTCAAAACACCACATTTTCTTCTTTGAAAAGCTCCAGTATTTGCATTTTTATGTTTGCACAATATTTCATTCTGTGGGGAGAAGGGCTGCAGGGTCACACTGCCAACAATTAAAGTGAAAATTTCCTAAGACTGGCTGTGCCTTTCATCAGCTCTGAGCACACCAATGAACTGAAGGAAGACCACAGGGTACTCTGGGCACGTCAGCACTGGAGCAGCCCCATAAGACAGAGTGTTCCAGGGCTGGCTGATGCTTCCAGAATCTTTAACATGAAAGGCAACCTTTCATAATTCAGCTTGACCATGGTAGACCAGGGAAGAAACATATATACACACTAATCTGCGTATGCTGACCCACAGATGGAATGAACACAAGCTCCATTCAGATATAAAAGCGTGGGTGGCCATTTCAGAGTTTCCCATGGCAACAATTAGTTATGGGCCCACATTAGCGTAAGACCTTTCCTGTTGGAAGAAAAGCATAGTTTCTGCAAGTATGTAGATTTACTCAGAAAAAAAAAATAAAAAATACATGCGCTGGAGGACACTTCAGCTCTTTCTGTGCTCCTGGGTGGTGTCCCTTACCTCCTGACAAGCGTACAGACACCTTTCCCTGCCTTGGTGGAGGAGGGAGCCTGCCAGCTTCATGAGCGCTGGAGGAGGAGATACAATTTTCTATGACTTTGTTCTGTACAATAAATACAATGCTGTTGACAGAGGGTATTGCACAACCTCAGCAATTTCATTCACCATAATATCTGATAAACTCAAACAGATTAAGAAGTTTATGCCTAAAGTGCCTTTTCACTTTTCAGCTAGGGAGCCAGGACACAGATATTAATCAATTTTCCAAGGACACAGACGAATTTCTATGGCACAGCCAGATGCTGAAAGCTTGTTTCAGACCAGTGTCATTATTATAGAACTATTAGTCTTGCTGGAGTCACAGGAATTTTGCTTTCTTTAGGACAAGTAAATGGCTTTGGAAGCTCACCATTTCTGCCAACACGCCTCAGCTTTATCTGGAGATCTCAGATTATTGCCACTGATTTGCCTTTCTGCTGAGACCAGTGACAGGTATATCTGTCAGTGACAATTCAGGTAAATGTTTCCCTCCAGGAAACAAAAACAATATAAATTGTAATTTCACACCAATCAGGTGAGAACCACCCACAAAAATAACAAAAATCCATAACTAACTCCCCAGCTCACTCATGCCTTAGCACTGAAATAAACACTTGAGAACTCAGGACAGTCTGAAACTCCTAGGGACATATCTACCCTGTAGCCATCTCAAATATGGATTAAATTTTATTCCTTATTTAGTACATTAGACTTGCCCTGATTAAAAGGAAGGACGATTCATTTTAATGCATTTTTGTAAAAAAATAATGTCTTTCTAACATGCTGCATTTAAGTGCTACAGTGCATTACAACCAGGAAATGCTGTATGTTATACCAGTCACGGCAGCTTATCTCCAGTAACAATATGATGGATTCAGAACCTTTCTAAAAGTAATTTTTTAGAAGACTACAGCAGCTTTTCATAAACTACAATTGAGTGCATGATGGTATTACCACAGCAATTAGAACAACATACAGAGGCCAGCTCTCTTTAGATCAAGGACTCCCACCAGTATAAGCCATATACTATTTTAATCAGGTCCCACTTGCGTTCTTAAACAGGGTTAAGAGCCACATACTAAGGCTAATACTCTGTTTCCTTTAGGGATAGCTATGACCTTGGGAAAAACAATGCTATGTCTAGAAAGCCAGTGCTTATATATAGGTATCTTGGGACTACTGGAACTGTTAATTGTATTTCACACATCTTTGCAAGTTGCTGAGATGTGAAACCCATAAAGTGAAAAGCATTGACATGGTCATAACTCATGTTTCTTGAGAAATTTCCAGGGGGTATAATGGAATTAAATACCATGGCCTTAACTGTTGACACTTCTCTAAAACAGAAGAAAACATAGCCTTATTCTCTTAAGAAAAAATGCCCTTTTTGGCTTAAAAAATTGGAACAAAAAATAAGTTGAATTCCAGTGGTAACATGCTGTCACAACTGAAAAACAGCATTTAACAACAATTTACAATCAAGTCTTCTGTTATAATGCTGGGCAACGGAGACAAAATGCTAACTCTGATAGATATAATCCTTTCAGCTCTTCTTGTAACTAAAGCTGCTACCCAAGACAATTAGCATGAAAAACTGTTGTAGTAAAATATCAGCACTGCTGAGGGGATAAGATAACATGTCAGACTGGGAGCTCTGCAAGGAGAATACAGTTATTTTGACATGGTCAGGGCTTCTGGAAAGAAACCCTCACCTCCTGCAGAACACCAACTGGAAGCTGTCACTCACTTATCTCAACAAAACATTCACAAGCTTGTACCACATGCAAACATGCCAGATCCTGTAACGCATGTTCCTCCTGGTAAAAAACAAACGTTTCTTGATTCAGGGAGAAAAAAGGACATAACAGAGAAAAATCTACTTTAAACTATGAACATCATTCACAGCCTTGAAAAGTACATAATATCAGCTGCATGTTTTGGGTCACCACAAGAAATTCTGATGGCTTTGTCTCTGTTACTGGTCTTAACATTACATCTCTGTCAGAAGGGTTCTTGCAATATTATTACAAGTATTTTTGTAGACAACGATTTAACTCTGCTTAACTGGCTTGACTAAGAATGGGAGATTAAACACAGTCAGCTGTGACAGCTGGACAGCCTGAAAAGCTTCCAGTGCATCCTTCCTAGAGCGAAGTCTTGCCCTCTACATCTATAAAGTATGGCATGATCCAACCAGGACTTTGATTGAGTTCTGAAGGTCCCTAGGTGTGCTGAAAGGCATGTGACAAGAGTACATGGAGATACTTTGGGTTTTTCTGGTAAACTTCTACAGTTTCCTATTGTGTCATAGCTATGAAATCAGAAAGGAAGGATAAGAAATTATTGATCTCACATCTATTTCACTACTTTTGGAGTTGCCCTAGATGCTTCTCATTTTACTGCAAAGTGGCTTAACAGATCTTTATACCATGAAGGCTGAGTTCTGGAGCCAGGTGGAGATATCCTTGAGTAACGGGGCAATTTTAGACAGGACAGTTACAGTCAAAGCTGATTCAACAAGTTAGCAAGACCAAACATCCTCTATAAATCCTCTGAAGAATACACTGGAGAATGACATAGTTCACTAGAAAGTAAATCACGTTGTTTATGTATACATGCCAGCATTTCTGACATTCTTCCCCAGTGTTTTATACCTCCCTTTTAATAAACCACCCATATTTCCTTTGCCCTGTGAAATAAATGGGCTTAATTAAGTGGTGGAGAATAATCAGACCAGTGACTTACACTTCCAAACACCTCACTGGGATGAACCCCAAATATCACATAGACTTGTGACAGAAAATACTCTGTGTTATATACTCCAACCTCAACCATTTCTGGTGCAGGAGCTCTCTAAAAGAGACACCAAGAACTTGAAAAGGCATTTCTTTTCCTTGCCAAACCATGAACCACTAATAATTTCCATTCCGTTAATAATTACTTTTAACTGCCAGAAAAACACTTCCCTGCAAGTAAAGATCAACCCAGGATATATACAAGGATTAAAACAGATGGTTTCAATTAAAATCTATACAGTATTAAAACAGTAACTATAGTTGACATCAGCATTTTTACTGAAGTAATCACATTGACTATTAACTACTTGATCACTAACAGCAAACAATAAATAGATCATGTTAACATTTATAGTTATTACCTAAATTTGCTTCCTTAACACTTGCAGTTTTCCTGTTAAAAGTAAATTATCACATTATTCTTTGTTCAGTGTTTCAGCTACGAGGAGACCAGACACATATTCAAAGGGCATAATGACATTATTTTATTTTACAAATTTTTTGTTGAATATTTACTATTTATTAAATACTCTCTGTTTTTCCTGTTATATAGTAGGCATAGGTAGCAAACACGAAGTGTATCTTAAAAGCAACATGATGCACATGGTGTTTGCCTGCCAGGCACATAATTGGTCTTGTTATTTTGTCTTTACAAAGTGCAATACACAGAAAGGTTCTAGTAGATAGGGATTCAAGAGTAAATTTTTGATCCAAGTCAGTTTCCAATTTGCTTCTGAAGTTTCTGCATCAGCCCTAAAGCCAAGACTACACATTTCTAGGGGAGTAATAAATAAACAAAATCCCAGACCAAATACAAAATAAACATATTTCCTTTCAGCATTTCTCCAAATATGCTCAGGGTACAATCTGGGATAGCCCACAGAAGACACACTTGTTGGTCTGGGTACTCTGTGGCGTTTCCCTGGGCAGCCCCATTCCAGCAGTGCCCAGTGTTTGTGCACAGGGCTGCAGGGCTCCAGCAGCTCCCCTCGCATCCTTCCCCTCATTCCCTCAGCGCCTCCCAGGCCTGCACTGCTTTCCAGCCGGTCCTGCCACAGCAGAACAGACCTGGATTTAATTCTTCCCCGCACAAGGGTAGACAGGAGATACTCTTGGATGTGGGAGCTCATTTTTCTTTTCTACCCCACTTTTGATTAATTCTTTAATCCATACAAGTCCTTCCATTTTGTCCCTGGTGTTTCTTCAAGGAACTGTTGCTTACAGTGCTATATCAAGGGCTCAAAAAAAATCCAAAATGGCAGGGAGTGAACAACTGTCTGTCTCCCTGACCAACTTCATGAGAATGAATCACAGGACTGAATTGGTATTTTGTATGGCTCTTTAGACACTCGACCAACTTTATCAGCATACATTATGGCTTTTCTTTTTTTACCCCTCTGCACCAAATGACTTAGTAGACGACATATAAACATCTGTAAAAAAAACCAAAAACCAATACTTCTAAAAAAGAAAATCTTCACTGCATTATGCAGGAAGAATTTAAAATCCCCAGTAGAGTCACAATCTGTTAGATGTGCTGAATAAAACTGACCATTGCTCTTACTATTTGATTATGCTTCTACAAAAGGCGAGAATAGCAAGCAAAGTAGAGAAACCTCCATCTTGTTAAGTAGCAGGACTTGTTCCAGGTTCAGAAGCTAGAGAGAGGACTCATAGTTTGCAGCTCTGCCTCTCACCTACTACATCACTCTTCCATAGTTCATGGGCACCTCTCCAGTAATTCAGAAGGGAAACATTATGCCAGGTACTTTTGTTTTCCAAGGGGAACCTTGCCAGAAACTTGTTGTGGAGGGTCACACCACAGCCAAGCTCCCCAACAGTATCTCATCCCCATTCCCCTTTCCATCCTCAGAAGTCAATAATCACCTGGGTACCAGTTCAGTGTGCCAGAGTGTAACAAGGAAGACTGGGGCAGTTGCCAGGGCTGGAAACAGGGGGGTCTCTGAAGCCCAAGTGACCAAAAATTCCTCAAGGCTGGAATTAGGCACACTTCAGATGGTGGGTCCAGTTCCAGAACTACCCAGCTGTGCTGAAAGCTCTGCTGCAACCCTGAGAATCATCTGATTCTGCTGCAGGTGCTGGCCAGTGCGAAGCTTTCAGGGTCACTCTGTGTGCCTCAAGAATGGCATCTTGGGAACTCCTGCTCTAGAATGTTCCTTGTTCACTTTGGATCCCTTGGAATGGTTGAGGGGGAACACCCAGTTGTGTCAAAATATTGCTGAGGTGCACACAATACTCCCTGATTTATAGAAACCAGATCTGTTCAATTACAGCTCTCCAAATTCCAGTCACACTTTCACTCAGTTTCCAGTACAATCCCTGCTGTCAGAGCATGGATAAGGAATGTGCAAAATAGCAAAGAGTCTCCTGGTTGTAAAAATCTCTGGTGTTTTAAATCAGGCAGTGCAAGTTACTGCACAATAGCTGCATCATTGTTTAAATAAATTGAAAAAGTCACCCCTTTTCAGGAGCATTTCATTACATACCATGAATATGCAGCAACTAAAGGTTCTTTTTCCTGTTAGAGATGGATGGTATTGAAAGAAATTTTCTCTGTGTGTACTTTACTGTATGGAATGATTTATTCAGTCGTGTGGAACGACTACTCCTGTAGTCTGCTTTTATAATACAGACTAGTGTTTATTTGCTAGAGCTACTTTTCTTTCCCCTGCTGCAAAGTTAATTAACTGCATTGATTTGGCTAGTGCAGTACACACGGTTTCTCTAATTTGCATTAAATACACAACTACATTTAAAAAACTAAGCTGAGTTAAAGATTGTAACCAGGAACTTTCTCACTTGTTAGTCTCTTAGATAGTGGTAACTAACTGCTGTGCAAGGTTTTGCATAGTTTCCACCACCTGATCTTCCCCCACAAATACAAAAGCTTCACTCCGTTTGTGGGCAAAAAGTTTGTGTTTCAAATTGGCCTCACTCCTCTGAAAGCAAGTGGCCACCATCAGTCAGTGGTTCTGGATGCAGCTCCGTCCTGGTAGCAGAGAGGCAGTTCTGGCTCACAGGAGGACCAGGGCGCATGTTGGTAGCTAGCCTGCAGTCTGTAAGTCTGCTTGGAGAGCAAAGCCCTGCTGGGATCACAAGCTTTGCCACTGGGAGGGAGAAAGACTGACCTCTCCTTCTGACTACACCAGGCACTAACCACTGATGAGTTGCTAATTCTTGCAAGTTGCCTCAAAACACAGCAATCAGAGGACAGCAAATTGGCAAGTCTGTGTTAAATAGAGAAGAAAATATGATAGCAACAAAAGAGCAATGAAGGAAATACACACAATAGGAGGAATATTAAGGATGACAGAGATAGCTGGATGGGGAAACTTTGGCATGTACCGTCTTTTACAGGGTATCTGATTGAAGCTGATTGTCCGTGAAGTGTTTTTGGCAGGCTTGCGGGTGAAGATATTCAAAGCCTTGAAAATCGTCAGTAAATGCTGGAGTCACAGATGTGGTTTGGAAGACAGGACAAAGGAGACAAGTTTCTGCATCTCAGGTTAGCATTTAAACCATTGGATCTACTCAGATGTAAGCCTAAACACAGACATTTTGGGGCACAATTTCAGGCTTCAAATACCTTAAAATGCTTTTGACTTTCTGAGTTTTCTTATAAAATATAGCCCCATCTGCAATTAATTTTCAGCATGTGTTTTCCACATTTAGAAATCCCAAATAGTTTTCTGTAAAAGACAAGCAATGTGAAATCCTTTCTTCCCCATGAGATACTGTCACACAGGCCCAGACAAATGGTTTACCTGAAATATATACTACTGGGTAGGAAGCAAGAGTGGTAAAAGTAACTCAGAAGTGCACTTCCTTGGCCTTCCCTTGGATTTTTCTGCTAGTCATCAAAGCTATCCTTAATCCCAATGGAAAGTGATGATGGAAATACTATTTTTTTCTCTGCCAAAATGAATCTTCTCTTCAGCTGAAATGGCTTAGCCAGATCGCAGTGGTATAACTTACGCTTCTCTGTGCCAAGGTTTCTGATTCTGGCTCTTGGAATGTGTCTGTAGCAATTTCTTCTACATAACGGAACACACTTCTTGCTTGGAAACACTTAAAATAGGCAAATAGGGCAACTATTCTAAAGGCTTTGTTTTCAGGTGGAAGTTTTAAACCTGCCTTCTCAACAGTTCTGCCCCCATCTACATCCACCAGGATTCATCACACTGATCACAGTTTTCAGTTTATCAGGTTTTCCTGCCAGCTCTGCTTGGACTTATGCTCCATATTTAGCTGCATTTAACTGAGAAAACAGGCAAAATAGAGAAAGGCCATAGGAAAGATGAACCAAACTAAAAGAATCAAGAAGAGAAAATTACCACTGTGAACAAATGACTACTAACTGTATTATGTACTATTTACCAAGAGAGGGCAAGAATGTTTGCAGCTCAAGCTAAGGAAGATTCTGTCCTTTTGTCCCTTCCTAACAAGATGAGGATTTTAATATATGCAAATATATCTAGTCTTTGTGATTATGAAAGAAGTTATAAAAAAACCCCAACAAATACTTGAGAAATGTTTTGTTACTGACTGCATCTATAAAATTTGAGCTCATCTAAATCACAAAACATGTTTACAGATAAGACCATTTTTCTGAATCGTTTGGTACCTCCTGACTCCATGAACTGAAGGACAAATTTCCCTGTCCTAGAAGAGAATATGCTGCCATTCAAAGTCACCTTTCTGCTTAATTTAATTCTAATAATTTCTTCACATGTCACAAAAGCCTTCAGACAACATGTGTCTGCCAGCAAGATCCCACATGCTTTCCCAACAGTCCAGTGAGAAGACCCCTCACCTTGACAGTAGCAGAAAACCTACAGTGTCTGGCTGAGTAGCTATGACACTACCCAGAAGAAAGCAAGCAGAATTATGCACATTGAAACAAGTCAGCTGCAAAGATGAGGCTCAGTTCAAAATAAGAACACCTAAAGTTAGCTCCCTTTATGCCCTATAGAGCAAAATATAGTTGCCTAAACATCTGTAGCTATCTCAGAGTGCCCAGGATACTCTGCTTGCCTTCCAGCTTCAGCTTAAAAGGCACAGGTGTGCTATCTACAAGTTTTATGCACACTTTTTGAGTATCTAGAGATATCACTGTGATGAATCTTAGCCTTAGGTGTCCAAGCTCCCAATAGCAAATAGAGAGTTAGGCAAAACAGGCCCTGGCACATAGAGTAGCTGATAGAGTTGACTTAATTACCTGAAAATACATGTTAATTATGTATCAGATACCTGGGCATAAGGTTTTAAAGAGAGCTCTGTAAGCTTTTGACCATCCCAGGAAGATGCAGATGTCCTGCAGGTCCACTGGTATCACTGGGAGCCCTGCACAGAAATCTTGGCTGCTCAGGCATGTCTTTAATGACTCTGAAGTCGTATGCATGGGTTATGGATTCAATCTCCAGTTCTGCAACTGGAACACTGATACCCAGTGCACACATATAGTTAGATGGTTTATCAGCAATGTGTAATGCACACAAAACATCCAAGTACAACAACTGACACCAGTAAAACAAAAGGACATCCAGATGGAAATAAAAATTGGACTGTATTTGTTTCAGAAAGAAAAATAACTAAGTCTATTTCTTAAATAAAAGTTATGAAAATAGACTATTTGAGCATAGCAGGTTCATAAAATAATTTTAAAAGCTGTGATGGAAAAAGAAAAATATTTTTTTAAAATCAAATTAGATAAAATGAATTATAATATAAGGCTTGTTGCTCTTAAAATTGTCATTGTACAATCAGTTCACTCAAAATTATTTTTCTTGTGCAACAATTAAAGATTAATGCCTTTCTAAAGCTGTTTCAGAGTAATAACTATTACAGTTATTAACATAACTGTAATAGTCTGGAATTAACTTTGTCCTAGCATAAAAATATGGTAAAAGACATTTCTCATTTTTTTCACTGGGAAGAAATTCATTTTGGAGCTGCTTGAGCTTATGTATTGTTTTATTAATTGGGACTAGTTCCCAGTTTATTTCTCTATGTCCTTATTTGACTTACGCTCATCAGACGTAGAGAAGGAACAAGCAAACAATATCACAACTTTCATTTTGCTTCCTAAACATATTTCAGTCTGTGTCTGGAGCAATCCCCCTCAACTACTCTGATGTCAGCAGGTACAGTAAACCAAAGTACTTGGTGAATTCTGGATATAGTTTTGAAACACTACAGTTACATTAATGCAAAATCTCAAATACAAACGGTATATTTGCATGCAATTATATATTTTTATATCTGAACTACAATTAATACTGCACAGATATACATCTGCTTATGAGGCAGTACTCTTTCTTGTTTATGTATCTAATTAACTAAATTAAACTAAAATGTCAAAATCACACAATTACCCATCTTCAAAGCAACCTAGAAGCCTAATTCTGCTGAAAAAAAGGTCTTAATCAGCTGTGAAAACAGCCCTTGTGCTTTCCAACCCTGAAGGCAGAAAACCCATTTACCTATGGTAATTATGCACCTATTAGAAATTACCTTCCTGTTATTGCAGCCTTTACTTTCTTTCCTTGTCACTGTACATCAGGAAGCTCACGGGAATGGACAGCACAAGGGCCAGCAACCCTGGTGAAAGGCTCAAAGTGCCAGACCTGCTCAGCCCTGAATTACAGTCAAAGGCCTGGAGCAGTGGACACACCTGGTCACTTCAAGCATCACCCTCTCAGAGACAGTGGGAACCTCTCTCACTCCATGCTAGCTGCAGTCTCAGTTTAGGGAGCTGGCAGCCAGCTTCTTTGCAAGAGGAGAGCATGAAAAACAAGCTAAATCAATAGAAAACCTCCAGCGGAAGTGGATACCAGCCTGGAGACAGGAAACAGGTGACTAAATGTCCAATATCTGGTCTCAAATGCTGTGCAGTTGCCTAGCCAACTGCTGGGCTCACATCCTTGATCCTGCCAGAAGGAAACTTGTATGGGATTTCACTCTATCTTGGGTGGATCTGACCCCATGGCACACAAAGCCAACTCCAAGCACTCTTGTAAAGCTGAATTTGCACTTTGTTTACTTTCAAGACATGTAGGTATCCCACGTGCAAGTCTATACTACACTGGTTCAGTACTGGGCTTTGGTACAAGACTAAAAAACATATGTAATTTTTATCTCTTCTGCTGCCAGAAGAAATAGAACTACTGAAGTGATTTTTTTAGGGAATCATGACACCATAGATCCAGTCACCAGGCAACATATCAGATATGGTACAAGTATAGAGCACATTTAATGAACTTTATACAAAGGTCTCAGCAAGACTGTGCTGGGCAGAGCACTGGAAGATTGTGAGGATTCATGACCTGAGTGGGGCTGGATCTTCATGAGAACTTTGGTAGATATGAGCATATTCACATGGGAGAAAAAATCTCAAACATGTAATAAACAGATCTTGTCTAATACTCTGTCCTAAATCAAAAAAAGAACAGCAAATGGATGTTCTTTCATACTGTTATCTCAAATACTGCTGCTCAATTTATACTTCCTTCTCTGACATTCTCACTGTGCATGTGCCCAAAGAATTAGAAGCAATTAAATCAATAGCAATCACTAAAAAAAGCAATTCCCTTCACACACACAATCTTTATTAGCACAACAAATCAGAACATAAATATTTAGTACTGTGTCTTGTATTTAAGCACAGAAACAACCAAAATATTCTTAATTATTTGGTTCTGAAGGTAATCTCATAGAAATTACTATTTCATCAACATTGACAAAGTCACACAAAGACGATGCTATGGTCAAGTTTTATTTATAACAATAATTTTTACTGCACTTAGGACATCTGGACCACAGCTCATCTGCCAAGGATCATATAACAATCATGTGCTCTTAAAACTCAAGAGAGAAATCAGTTGGTCCAGTAGACTGCCCTGGGGAATATTTTTGACTGTTGAATGTCTACTGTAAAATGCAGACATAGCGGGGGAAAGGATGAAGTCAGGATACATTAATTTTTGTTCTACTGACTTTTCTGTGGTTGCAATGAATAGGAGCTGGTGCATGTGTATATGTTTGGTAAATGTTAAAAAAAAAGTCTTAACTAGCAGCCTTACAGATTCTCTTTAGCACAGAGGACAAGCATTTGAGCCACGTGCATAGAAGTAAAAAAACAGACACTTGTATTTTCTGTATCCAAACCTGTTTGTTAATAAACAGAATGAACTTTATAGAAGAATTGTCTGAGAACTGATCACCTGAGTTTTAATTATTTCCTATTTTAGTTTAAGGTCTCCATTAACATCCAAGTAACACCTCATATGCCTCTCCAGTGCTTCAATGTATACAAGACACCTAGAAATTCAAAGTATGCAACTCCAAGAAAATACAGAACTGTATCAAGACAAAGAGCTATGGCTAAACCTTTAAAATGTGAGCCAGTTATGACTACAGGCAACTATGTCATTGCCTTTAGGCTTACTACCATACTTCAAAACTAGCACTAGAAAGGCTGATGTTACATGGCTTGCAAGTCTATAGATGTTTAATTTGCAGTCAGTAAAACTAAAGTATGGACCTAAAGAAAAAAAAAATTGAGATGTCAGAAAATTTCACTGAAAATTATATCACTTTATTTAGAGTTAGCTGTGGACGCTGTTTTCATCCCTTTAATAAAATTTCCTGACAAACTGCCCTTTCTGACTTGCTCTGCTAAGTCAGGAGGGGCACCTGTTTACAGAGCTGCAGCTGCTCTGTAGCTTTGCAAGAAGCAGCGACATGTCTGCATAAAATTAATTATTATGGAAAACTGTTACTGCTGTCTGTTCTGAAAACCAGAACAGTACAGAGCTGACCAGGTTGAGCTGCACTTCTTTAGTTAATTAGATCATAGCAAGCATAAGCAGATCAATCTGACACAACATGCAAGTCCCATTGAAGTTCGTGTGTTTTGTTAAATGAGTTAAACACCAGTCCCAGCTGCCTGGTTAAGGGTACATGTTCTTTTGAAATCCCATAATCTCCACCCAAGAATTACTAAGTTTATTTCTTATGAAACTTGTTCCTACTAGCCTGAGATTCAAAGCATACAGTCTTCAAATGCTTATCCTGTATGTCTAAATACTTAGTCCTATACTTATACTAAGTCCTACACTTAAGATATTAATATACTAAAATTAAAATATGAATATGCTAGAAGACTTTTTAGGGAAAAAAAAACGAACTAATCCCATACAATTCTTTCATTCTTTCAATTTCATCTTGCTTACACATCAAAAACTGTCTTTGAAATTCACCTTCATTTCGCAAGGTGTCCCAACCTCACCCACTATGTTTGCAAAAAGATTAACTGATGCATTTGTCACGTTAGGTACCTGGGTTACTGCAATCAAGAAAGTTGCACAGTCATTGAAAATTCAATATAAAAATATGATTTAAATAAAGCTACATATTTATACATCTACACACATAAAGGCATGGAAAGGCATCATAAAACTTACCATCACCTGCAGAAAGTGAGTCATTTGCACAGATCAGTGCCAAAGTAAACAGCAGATGCCGAAGATCCATACTCCTAACTCTGTAATATGAAAAGACAATAAGAGAGTTTCTTTACAAGTAAATATTACTAATCTGATACGACATTTAAGCTATTATCTAGTTTTATTGAATTTTTGATTGGATTTAAACCAGAAGTGGATTTAGTTTATTGTTCATTGCCTCATAAAACAATACATCATCTTGCAGTCTGGAACAGATAGTAAATACTGTATTTACAAGAGAAGTAGCTTATGTGTTTCTAGTCCATTAAATACAGAGGGAGGAAAAATCAAGTATTTTCTTGATTTCTCATTAAATACAGAGGGAGGAAAAATCAGTATTGTCAATTGATAGACTACATCTGCAAATGACTTTAAAACATCCAAGAATGCAAATCCCAGCATAAACCAGCATAAACTAAACCAGGGCATTACAACTTCCCCCAAAAAAGCAAACTCCTTGTTTTCCTTAATTCACTTGTGCCACATATGTACACACATCGTACAACCCCATCACACAATCCTGTTTTGAGGCTCTACTTTGCTCTTGCCATTATCACCAGCATATAGTAACAATGGTGAAGGGCAGCAGCTGCTCTGTGCTGGACTTGCAGATTGTGCAGACACCTGCACAAGATGACACCTTGCTCCCAAAAACCTACTGAGGTGTCCATAGGAAGTATGGGGAAAACATCCATACCATGGATTATAACCTGACCATTTATAGCCATGGAGATTACCAGAGACCTTCAAAACTAAACCTACAACATACATGCTAAAATGAGCATGGATATTTAAACAAGTCAGGCAGCATTTTTTTTGCTCTGTGGCATCAAACCAGCACCATACACTAACACCTCTCTCAGAGAGGCAGCAGAGAGAGAATAGCTCCACTTCCACATCTGACTGTAAACTGGTATGACAAATTGATTCTACACTGGACTGTTTTCATTTAGAGATTTTATTTCTTTCTTCTTTATTTATTTCTTTCTAATCTTCTTTCTAATAGGAGATTAAACGACAAGTGTCCAAAGCCAACTAATGAGTAACAATCTCGACGTAGGTGTTAGTTATCAAGTAACAGCGCTATCAAATCTGGGTGTCAAAAACTAGTCAGTTGCTTAGTACAGTTATCAAAGTTTGAATAAGGTTAAAGACCATAAAACACAAGAATGTAGAGTATGTAAAACTATAGTAATGCTGAATTTAAATGGTAATTCCCTCAATTTTCTTACACTAAGAGAGCAGATGGAATCACAGTGCAGAAAAAACCCAGAACTATTACCATCTCCATGAGTTGGCATTTACTCAAACTGCTCTATACTAGCAGAACCTAAGCCAGACCTGCAAAGGTAAGCCAGGAAATGCTCCCCATCTCACACACATCAGGACAAGGATGCCCAGCAGCACCACCCAGACAAGCTTGGGCCAGCCTGAGTGGGCATGGGACTACTACACCAAGAGAAGAGCTATAGGAGCTCTTTGGACTGCCCAAGCACCTGCAGGACTTTTTTCTGGCCAGGCAGACATGGGTCACACCAAAGGGGGGCACGGAGGGAGGGATCGATGGAGGAGGGGGGAAGAAAGGAGGAAAAGAGGAAAGGAAGAGAGGAAGAAAGGAAGAAAGAGAAGTGCTTTAGTGAGGATTTGGGGCAGTGTAGGAGTGAGACAACTTGGGGAGCAGGACCAGGAGAAGTGACAACTGCAGCTGTTGGAATGCACAGACCTGGGACAAAGTTAATAAAGCAAACCACAGGCCAACAGTTCCTCCTAAATCTCAGCAGAGGAGCTACATTGCCACAGTACAAGGCTCATCCGAGATCAGCTAAATTTTCAGGTAGCTCAACTGGTCCTCCTGCTTCATCTGTACTCTTGTTTACAGGATTCTTACTATCTGTTATTAATTAATCTACTACAAAAATGTGCCTCTGTGTTTGTCAATTCTTCTCCTGTTACACAACGTATACCCATCAGTCTCTTCTCCCACTCTGCTCTTCCGCTTTCTCCCTAAAGTTTTATTTCCTCTTTCACAGGCCTGAGAACAACATCACTTTATTTACAACTCTCCTTTCCAAGTACCCAGGCATGACATGCTGCCTTCCTATTCCCACTTTCCTGTTCTCCCACATCCATCAGCCTCTGTTAATCTTCCGACTACTTTTTTTCCAAGTCTTTCTACTTCTTCCTGCCTAGTAACAGCCACAAGAGAAGGCCAAATCCTCACAGGAGTCCTCCTGTGAAAACAAATGTGATCAGAATCCATCATTCACTTTTCAACACTGTTTCACTTTTCATAATCACACCAAACAACTCTGGTAGGACCAGGGTTGGTCCCCACGTGCAGCTGTCACAGCATGACTATCCCCTCCATCCCTGGACACCTGACTGGTAGCCATTTCAGTCTCCTTCCAAGAAGAGTCTGGAAGGTTTAGAAGCTGAAGCACTAACCCAGGAGCCTGGAAACACATCACAGATGTCAACAAACACACTGCACTTCAGTAAGGTCTTGTTATCCTCTTCCAGTACTGCTGTTCCCCCCTGCAGTGGTAGGCTTGTTTACATACCTGCAACACAGTGAACTCCATCAGGAGATTGTTCTAGTCAAAATTAATCCATAAACCATTATTATAATGAACCTGTTTGCAGACCTGTTTTATCAGGACTCCCCAAAGACACAGCCCAGGAGCAGAGCTGGGGCAGCACAGGCATGGGAGTGAGCAGTCAAGTGGAGGGGAGGGCACAGCCACCCTCCAGCAGTAGCTATTACTTGTTTAAGAGCAATTCTACAATTATTGAAAAATGCCCTGCTCAGCCACAGGCCTTGACAAAAACAACCATCACTCTGAAACAGGGCACAGGATTAACTTGTGTTCCTAAACATCAGAAATGAACAAAATTGCTGCTTCATCCCTTGCCCTTCTGTTAGTAAAACACAGTATAGAAACAAATTATGTTTCTTCAGTGGACTCTCACAAATTCCAGAATCTCAGCAAGACAAAACACTGTCTTGGCTTTGCCTAAAACCACATGGGATATCCCACTGAGTTATCCATTCAGACAAGTTGTGTCAGTAAATAATATCCAACTGGTATACTCTGAACATACCTAATATGGATAGGACTGAGCTCAAAAACAGTAACTGCCCTGAAAATATGGATGCATGATGCTCCACCCTTTGTGCAAGAGCCTCTGTAAAAGGCCAAGTTGTTCTATCTCCTTGGAGCTGCAACCCAGAGCCCTTGGGATAGGGCTTGTACTCAAGGCCTCACCCAGGCAAATGGAGCTCTGCACAGGGTGTGAAGCAGCAGGGACGTGACCTCTGCATCCAGCACAAACACCATAAGCTCGGCTGGGCTGCAGTTATGACAGCCACTTCTAGCAGTATTTGAGATGAAGTGAGAGCTACATTGCCATGGCTCCAGGCTCATGGGAGAAAATCTGGTGGAAAGCAGCAACTGCCCCATCACAATACCACTTTTGGTGGTACAGAATAAAAATTCTGAGAGAAGGGTTCTTTGAGGTACCACCTGCATCACCATCAGACAACTACTGCCTTGCAGAAAGTTCTTGAAGATCTGTTCCATAATGACCCACTGCCCTTCCTCTAAGCATTCTTGAGAGCTTGCTGTCAATAGGAGCAGTACTGTCCAGACGCTTCTCTGCTAACCAAGCAAGAGACAGCTTCTCTGCAGGCATTAGGACAAAACTGACCTTTTACAATCCAGTAGTATTTACCTCCCAACACCTAACCTATGTGCCTATGAAAGACAAATGGCACTAATAAAGTGCCTCTTATTCAACAGAAAAAAAATCCCAAACCTTAAAGTTTCTGAAACATACTATTCTAAAGAATTATATTCTATGTCTTACCAAACTCCAGCAGCCTGCAAGAATGAACAGAGTTAAAATCAGGAAAAAAAAAAATTACAGCAGCTGACTGTCCTCAAGCCAGCTGAAACTTGACCACAGAAACATTTGGCTAGAGGTCAGCTCAGGCTAATTACTTCAGTACAGAAAGAGAGCCAGGAGTTATAAAAAGGATAAAAAAAATATCTTGGCCTTTTTCTATAGCAATGTTGGAGTAAGGTCAATCACAAGTGAATTTAAACACAACATCTCTCCAGTGGGACATGAACAGAGTCAGCATAAACAGGCAAAACTGGGCTAAGAAGCTCCCTGAGAAAAGAAACAGTTTAGTCACAGTACACTGAGTTGTTTCCATCTACTCTGGTCAGGTAAAAATGTTAACACTCAAAGTAAACCAGAAGGAGACCTTCTTATAAGAAAAACTTGCTTGAACTGAGATCTTGACCTTTACATAGTTTCCGAACCTGAAAGAACCAGAAGGAAAGAGGAGGACAAGGACATTGAAACGTACCTATTATGGCACTTCTGTTTTTGCCATGACCATTAATTCAGGGTACTCCAAATATGACAGTTTCTCCCCAGTAACCCCCTCCCTCCCTTTTAGCACGGCTTGCAACAGCAGCATCTCTGCAGCTAGCACAGGACAAAAAGCAGCCTCTCTGCTGCAAACCAAACCACAAAATTACTGAGTGAAGATTAATCTGAAGAGTTTTCCATACATTGCGGTTTCATCATTCCATTAGATCAGAAAGAGGCAATAGCACAAGAGTATGCCATGCATGAGAATATACACCAGCAGATCCACCACCAAATAAGAATAAGTGTTGAGAAGGGAACATAACTCCAGGCTCCCCAGATCTGAATCTTCTTTATTGCAACTACCAAATATGTATGCATTTACCTGTGCAGAATTTTTCTGGGTGAAAGGCCTTTATTATTCACAGTGTGAACATTTCTTAAAAGTTATTTCAGGGCATGACCAGTGACACCAAGAGGTAATCTTTCTGTGCTTGCCTAAAAACATTCCCATCGCTTTGGCTGATAGTGCATAGCTGAAATCACTTTGCCTGCATACCCTCATTCCCCTGAGTGCCAACAGGATGGAGTCATGCTGCAACTGAAATTAGTTTTAGCCCTTCCGATCAACACAATCTAAAACTGCAATGGACTTAAAGCCTTCTTCCCTTGCTTGCTGATGTTATGGCTTGATTAAGTCATCAGCAGCCCTTGGACGAGTGCCTGCTTTTACACAGCCCTCATCAGGGCTCTATACTCAGCCACAGTAAGAAACAGAGATAACAAATTGTCTCAGCTGATATGAGGAACACACCACTCACCTATTGCATACTGTTATCCTGGATATAAAAAGATCAATGAATGATACCACAGAAGCAGAAGTTATGTATTCCAAATTAAAAAACCAACCAAACAAACACCTCACAAATGGTACATTTCACTTAAAAAAAGGTCAAAATCTTAACAAAAAAAGAAACATAAAGTTGCACTTACTATACATGTTTTTATGCAAATTTGAGGACTTTAAAAAAGTACACTATAAATACAAACTAAACCTGCAGAAGCAACTCTATTAATTAGGTCTTTATGTCAGCTAAATAATTTATAGTGATTTCAAGTGTTAAAATGTTAAAATTGCAAATAGAATCTATTGAATTAATTTCTCACTTTGAATTTTAAAAATATCTTTCCCTATACAAACTTACGATTTTGGAATAGAGAAGTATATTAAATTTTAATTTCAACACCCAGTTTATTTCTCTGTCTATTGTAAGAGACACTTTTAATGCTTTTAGTGGGTTTCTTTTTTCTATGGATCCATGTGTCTATTAATTACTTTGATTTAAACTTGTAACAGGCCAAATAATTATCAGTTCTTTGATATGGTTAAGGAGCCCTTCAGTGAATCCACATTTGGACATTTCTCTGGGGTTGTACTGAAAGCTCTTTAAAGTCATTCTCCAAAAGCTTGGCTAATAACTCTAAGGATGGCTGTGGCAAATGAAGTATCACTTCTTTATTTACAATAAAATGTGCTGTACTTTGACAGCAGTAACCTAATGGACTAGGTACACAGCTCTTAGACTAGTAGATCTCTCCATCAGAAAACAGTTCCTAAAAAGAGGATTGCAGTTATAGTCTTAAGTTACTGTTTACTACACAGATAGAAAAAATTGAACTTGGAAAAGACTCAACTGCTCTGTTTGCCTTTCAGCCCCCCAAACTGATCAAAGCAGTGAAATAAATGCATCTCAGATGAAAGTGCAAACATTTAGCTGCATAACATGCAGATGGGAATTCCTGAGCAGATACTCAGCTTTACATATAATTGTATCATTAAGGAAGATTCAGGCCTATTTGTGAGAATCTAAGTTTTTCAGGCTAAAAACACTTTCTCGACTTATAGTACCAATTCTTCCAAGGCTTCTCGGTTTGGTGATTTTTTGGTTTTTTGGGGTTTGTTTTAGTTATTATTAGTAACTTAGTTATTATTAGTATTTATTTAGTTATTATTAGATAGCAGTCATCCAAAAGACAAAATTCTGCTCTTTGCTTTGTTATCTGTACAATGAATTGCAAAGAAAAGTGCTAGAAGCAAATGTATATTCCAGTCTGTTTGAAGAAATATAATGTATCCAATTTAATGTCCAATATCATGTTAAGAAAGCAAAGAGAAATATCTAAGTCTGTATCTGCAGTAATCTGCACTAAAAAATTGTGATTTTACTCACTAGCCTTTCACTGAGATAATTATTCACATCTTACATAAAGAAATTAAACGGTATTTCCAGCTCTGTAAAAAAATCCCAAACCACAAAGCAAAAGCTCTTCATTGCCTTGCTGGCATTGAAGTTCAAATCCCATCAGGACTACAGCAGTGTGGACCCAATCCAGCAAAGCAGTAAAAAACATCTGATTTTAAGCAGGCAAGATTATACATTTAACATGAGAGCATGGCTAAGTAATTCTCCTAGTATGGTGAGAGAGCTTAGCACCTCACAGAAATTAGGGAAAAATAATGAAGCACAGGAAACATGGTGCAAAGCAACCTGTGCGACAGCACTGTGAGTTTAGGCTGGAACATGAGGGAAAACAGACAAGATTATTTTATGCTTGATAACAAATTACCATTTTATATGTGCTGTTGGATCATCATTACACAGCAGGTCAGTTGCACTGTTCAGTCAGGACAATCTCTGCAAGCTTTCTGATGTGTGCCAGGAGAAAGCCAGTATCTGCATTATTGCTTGAATTAAAAAAATACTACCTGGTACTTGGGCAAATATATTGTTAGGTTTCAGCACATATCATGAATAAATCCACATCTGATCTCTTGGAGCTCTTCTATAACATGAAAATCCTGCTCCCTCTGATTTCCTTATATTGCTCTTTGAAGTCTGCAAGGCAGGTTTGAGTTCAAGGTGATTGGAAGAAATTGAGAATGCTTTGTTCAAAAATGCTTGGCTGTAATCCAGTTCTATTTCACTCGAGATCACTAAGAGTTTCATTATTTTGGAACAGTTTGGTAATAGCCAGCCATTTTTGCTCAAAGAGCAATTTCAGGAAATCAGAGCTAGCAGGCTTTTAATTTAAAATAGTACTTATTTAAAAAAAAACCACATTTCTTCTAGGAAAAAAAAATCCTCAAGAAGTTGTAAAATTTAAGTTCAAGGCCTGATATTTAGCCTAGACTAACGGAATTACTTAACAGCTCATTACCATGGGACAAATTAATTATACGGTTTAATCGCATGCTAAATTATTAGTGTGCTCCTAATCAGATTAAAGACTACATAACAGAGCCTGTATGGCATTTAGGAAGTCATTAACTTAAATAGCACGGTAAGTGAAAGCTCGTGAATGACAGACAAAGCATTTCTGAGTGCATTTCTGCATGACCACTCAGGACTCCAAGCACTACTCACATACTTACTTATCAGTTGGTCTGCAGGAAAAGTATCTTCCTGACGGAAGGTGTAACAGCAATCACTGCATTTTAATTTACTGCAGTTTTGTATGTCCTGCAGCTCATGCAAGTTTAAGATATGACGTATATTCATATATTTTGAGTCTGTAATATGCAGACTGAAGCCAACTTTAAATTTCAGTTAAAGTGATTCAGATTTAACATATAAGCACACCTATTCAATGCAACTGTTTTTCACAATAACTGCAAGCAAAATTAAATAATGTTTAAGAAGTTATGTTTTAATAAGAAACAGTATGATTGGCTTTCCATGTGCCCTCTCTGTGATCATACCACCATTGTTCCCTCCCCTATTTGTTGCTGATTTGGCACTTTAAGTCCACACAAACCTGAATATAGAAATGGTGGGCATCTACCAAAAAGTAGGCTACTGCATTCAACAGCTGCTTAAACTACTTCATAGTTTAACACATAGAGAGATTTGGAGCTAGATCCTTAATTGTGAAAATCAGCAAAAAGTTGAAATAAGCGCTGAATGAAACGAGCAAGTGGAGAAGATCATTCAGTATTTTTAAATGCTGTGCTGCCAAAACAAGTTTTCATGAGGTAAGAAATAGCTTGTAAAGAAAAGATGATCTCTGTTCAAACCTTTCATAAAATTCTTTAAAAGTCTGTTAACTTCTGTCTCCACCTGTGCTGGTAAGACCTGGGATACAAAATACCCAACTTTTAAATTTAAAGTATGTTTTGATGAAGCATCACACATACTATGCCCACATTTACCAAAGTGGCTTAAAAACATATGAGCATTTTTAGATACCATCCAAACAGGATCTCTAAAACCTTTATACTGAAACAATCACTTCTGATACGCATTTTTATGATACGGCTGTTGATGACGCCTTTTAGGTCAAGAGCTGTAGGAGGAATGCTGCTAATTTTTAATTGGAGATTTTTCCAAGGCTAGAGTGTCTAGTATTTCCAAATATAGGGAGCCTGACTAGCTTTTTTGCTGACAGAATTTACCGAAAGTGCACAAACTGTGTACACGGCTTGATTTTTCATGGCCTTCAAGGAACTTCTTCCAATCCACGTTTTGCAACATACAATGGCATTATTTTAGCTGTTTCAGTTATCACAGGCCCTAAAAGAATTCTTCCCAAGGAAGCAGCATAAGTGGGGTCTGGTTTGTGTCATGTGCTTGCACATACTTAACACACACATGCACACAGTCATATTGGTGTTTTGATGAAACCTGAAGGTGTACCTTCACAAGCACTCAACTCATCATTTACATCCTCTCTCTGTCTCTGTCTCTGTCTCTGTCTCTGTCTCTGTCTCTGTCTCTGTCTCTGTCTCTATATATATATAAATATATATTTATATCCTGAGTTTTTACATATGAGAGGGTGAGATTCCATCCTGTGAGGCAGATGAGCATGGGTTAGATCTGATGAGCAGGAAGTACGGGAAGGCTCATGGAAAGCCTTTTTTCCTGCTCTGGAGAGGTAGAAGGGTACGTAACATGGGATCCAGCTTTGAAATATGACTGATTATTAAGGAAGGGGAGACAAGTTTGGATTGCTCATTGAGTGATGAAGCCAGCCTGCTTTTTAAGGTGCATAGTCCAAACAGACATGCTTGGTAATCTCTAGAGTTAACGATCTACTGAAGAGTTACTGGTTCAGAGAGTTTACCTCCTAGTAAATCTGCGTGGGCACCTGCAGCTATCATAGCAATACAATGATGGCTTTCTCTTAACAGCTCATTACCTGTTAAGACATAAAGAGAAATGCCAGGCTGTGATTAAAAATGCACATTGGAAACTGACAGAGCTTTGTTCCAATGCCCATCATTTCCCGTAAGAAAACTTCACCAATGAAGAAATTAAGAAGTGTCTGCAAAATAAGCCACAGAAACAACCATATTAATTTTAAAGATAATTTGACAGACCAATTTATAATGAGGTATTTTAATTTTAATACTATGCCAGATAGTATTTTCCATCAGCAAATCCGGAAGCAGCCAGCAGCAGGAATCAGTGGCATTATCCATTTAAAAGACAGAGAAAGGGACACATTGGGAAGAGGAACATTTAAACCTGCCTGCATTTAAACCTCAGCCTAGCAGCAGAGTAAAGCATGGACTACAACACCCCCCTTATATACCACAGAATATTACAGTCTTGTGCATACACGGCCAGCCATCTCACCAACACAAAATAAAGCTGTAGTGGATTAAAAAAAATTCCAAACCCAAAACCAAACAAACCAACCAAACTGACAGTTTGCATTAAGATGGAAAGAATTGCAATTAAGAGGAAAGAAAAGCTCATCTGAAACACTCAAGCAACTAGAAAAGCCATCTTAATAAGTGTATAGCTCTTCCACAAACAACAGAAATGAACTGTGCTCTTTAGCTGTAGTAACACCGGTGTAGTGGATGTAAGCCTATCATACCACATATACCACTTTTCAAATGTCAGAGACCAAAGCAATCATAGCTCAGCATTACAGCATTTGATTTTAGACATCACACATAAAGCACATCAAGTTTGGACTGATCAAAATGGGATACTATGCAATAAACAGGTGCTACAAACAACAGAGCTGCCCCGTGCAAAGCTGGCTGGCTGGCGAAGCGACAGCACCACTGCCTTCACTGATTTTATGACTTCCTTCTCTGCAGGAACTCCATCACAATACCAACTCATTAAAAAAGTGAAACTTTGGAGCACATTCAACTGTTCATTAAAAACGGGAAATGCACCCACATTTTTCCACTGCTGTCGCTGTTATTTGCATGGGACCATGAGGAAATAGATATTTACAGATAAAATTCACAGACTCTGGGGCTTCACCCACAACCACCAATCTAAGTATTTCTCAGGCACAAACCCACTCTGTGCTGTCTATTCACAAATATAAATCCCATACCAAGCTAGATCTCAGATATATCATTCAAAAAAAGGAGCAGACTAAAGGGCAGGATATTGGAGGGAGTTTTGTAAAGCCCTGCTGGGGGCTGTTCTCATCTAGCACATCACTCAACTTCTCTGAAGCCTGACTAGGAGCCTTGCCCTAGTATGCATTTTTATACTAAAGCAGGAAGCAAGAGAGGCCTGTTAGCAAAAGGCTTAAGAACTGGCTCTCTCCCTTTAATCAGCCACCACTAAACACCCTCACATCACTCAGCCCTGGGCTCTGAATGGCAGTCTCACTCACATGCCATGTGGAAAGTGTCAGCATGGAAGGGAAAGAGCAGGACTGTTCCTTTTTTGTAGTTCTTGTACTGAATTAATTTTATATCACAGGAAGCTGTACTATTGGAGAGAACAAAGACTTTCATCTTAAGAGAAACTTTTAAAAAATTTAAAATAAAAAAATATATACATAAAACCATTTAATCTTTTTTTTTTTTTAATTATCATTAGCAATGATACTATCTGGTAAAATATGCATGACACCAATCACACCAACCGTGTGACAGGAGCCATGTTCACTTAAGTGTGATGAGACTGACTGCTGTCAGGCTCAACACAAATTGTACAGCAATATTCAATAAATCACTTCCTCATAGCATATATGTTTCCCGACATTATTAAAACTGTGGAATATCACAGCAGACAGAGTTTTGAATTGCCCTGATGCATAAATCAGTCCTTATTTTTAGTTCATTTGCTGCATACAAGTTTTTCTTCAGTAATCACACTCATTAACTGGTGACTAAATTCATATACTTGAAAGAATAAAAATCAGTCACACATAAATGCAAAAGGTTTAAATTCTCCCCTGGTAACACCACGTCAACATGACATCAAAGATGAGAAGCACTGTGCAAATAGCACTTCCGAAGGATTGGGATCTTTTGGTCCCTTCTGAAAGTTCATAAGTATTAGCCTTCATTTACAAACAGGAAACTGAAACACAACAAGGTTACAGAAGGTGACAGAGCCCGAGTGAGTTTGTGGTGGAGCTCAGAAGCAAAGCCAGACCCCGTGTCTAAGCTGTGTCCTTCTAGTTCTAGGCAGCTCACAGAGGAATCAGGAACGGGCAGTTTAACTATGGATCAAATCACTCCCTGGGCACAGGAAGCCAAGAAAACAGAGCCCAGAAGCAGTTTTCTGTATGGTTGTTTGGCCATGTTTCAGCTATAAAATAACAGAAGTAATTCAAAAACTGGTTTCTAGGTGTGCTGAACTCTGTATGAAAAAGCATGGTAACCACAACAAAGAAGGCTTTGGTTAAGAACATCGCTAATGACTAATTTATGCATACTTTTACAAGCATTTTTACAAGTAACTGTTCACTGTTCTGACCTTCTCATTTCCTTGGTAAAATTCATATAGGTAAATATTCCAAGCAGAGATCCAAGGTGCATGAATGAATCTAGGGCTATACCATCTGGTTTCAGAAACATAAAAAACATAGACATAGAATAGCAAGTTTTACCTACTGTTATAGAAACTGAAGCTAGAAATATCTATAATTTCTCTTCTATTTAATGACAGTACAACTATGTACACTTAGACAGGAATAGCCAGTTCAGTTCAGATAGCAGCTGTAAAGTCTCATGCAGCAATTTAACACCAGATTACAGCTTTTCAGCTTCACGCCATGAGCAACCACGGGTCTGAATGCCTTATACACTAGATATTTCTGTGATGTCCAATTCAAATTTACACCACTGTATTCTGATTAGACTTTCAATAACACAGGAGAGAACCAATGAATTAAACATTAATTAAAACCAATATGTATATTCAAATTCAATGACACTATTAAGTGTTATTTAAACCATAATTTGCTACCTACAGTGTTCTTATAGGCCTTTTCACATTCTCTCTCATTCATAAAATAGAGATTTTTTTCTCTATTTGTTTCAATAGTGTGCATTTAAATTCAGCTAATTAATATCCTAAATAGCACTCTATGTGGGAAATGGCTTGTTAAAATGCAGTATAATAATTTTTCTCTGACAAGGAAAAATGGCTTTTAACCACTTCAAAGAGTCACCCAGCCCTCTCTCTCAAATGCTGGCTACTAGAGATTGACAGATGGGCTTGAAGTCATCAATTTAATCAGGACTGAATCTCACAGCCCTAATTCATATATCTAGATTGTTTTGGGTATTAAAATAGGACTATTAGATCCCAATCAGAATTTTGTGTAATGCACATTCTAAGTATCACCTCCCGCAGGAATGAATCCTAGGATCTGTGTGGATTATTTTGGGGTATTAAAGGACACTATTGATCAATCTGCTTAGCCAACACTGGTAATAAAGTCACTCGCAGGTAAGATAAAAATTATCACCCTACCTCAAATGTCAGCAGGGGATGGACAATGCTTCACGCCTCCCTCAGCTCAACTGCAGATCACGACCCTCTCCAGCCATCCCAGCACCTTCATGGAAACAGGAGAAACAGACAAGAGTTGAGCTCTGGAACAGCAAAGGTCACCTGCAGTGGGAGGGCACCATGACAAAATCCAGGCTGGTGTCCTGGTCCTGCTGTCCCTGAGGGAAGGCCACCAGCAGGGCCGTGTGCCCGGCGGCGCCGAGCGCAGCACCTGGGCTGCTCACTCAAACTGCACCGGGCCCCAGCCCCGCGCCGCCGAGGCCTGCCAAGCCACAGCACCCTGCCAGCCTTGACATTAACGTGAACACATACTCAAAAGGCAAAGAGAGGTCAAGGTGACTGATCAACTCACTCTTAATGCACATTCCTGGTGAAAATCAGCTGCCCTGGAAGTAATCTCTGAACCACTAAGAGGATGAGTAGTATCTCACTACCACAACAACAACAACAACAACAACAACAACAACAACAACTCCTCCTCCTACTGCCACTTTAGAAAATGAATTACAGCACAGTAATTTATAAGCTGGTGAAATTAAGAAAACAACATTTCATTTCCCTCTTAAAGGAGGATGTCTAAATCTCATGAAGATGGCACACTGATTTAAAAAAGTAGCATGATATGTTCTGAATTCCTAAGCACATTTTCACTGCCACGATATTTTGGCACAGCAGCAGCATCCAAAAGAGTTCTTAACTAGCAGCATTTCTCTGTTAAAGAAAAATAACATAAATTCAGCATGGAAAGTTACTTCTTCCCAAGAATTCAAGTCAGCTTTTGAAGGCATTTTAAAAAGTCAGATATTTTAAAAGTCCAATAATGCTCACATTATTTGAATAATTCACAATAATCTGGTTTCTAGTGGGTGGGACTACAAAAAGATGACCAGATTTCACAGCATCAAGCTCTTTAAAACATGGGGGAAAAAAAATCAGACTGCAAAACCCCTCAAATAATGTTTAAAGAACTACTGTGTACATGCAAACTGAATGCCTAGGGTCACACTGCCCTTGCGTGAAAAGAAAAATGTAACATTTTAGAAGATAATTTTCCTCTACTGAGTTAGCACTAGCTGAAAAAAGAGCATCAAGAATCTTTTTGTACCCCCAGAATTTTCTATCTATTATGTGTATAATTTTAATGTACAGACAGATCACTAAACAATGGAAAGCAAAATGTGCTTTTGAGTGAAAGTTTCATCAATATTTCTCTGGAATCCTTCTATAGTGCAATGTTTAAAAGGCTGACACCTCTAAGTTTATACTAAAAAGCCTCAAAACAATACCCTCCCCACCTGCCAAATGAGAAAATCCCTCAATATAGAGAAAAACTGAACAGACATTTGAGATAAACAGAAAGCCGTTTCCATGCAAAAGCATGACTAACATGTAGTATTACTATTAAAAAAAACATCTTATGTGCTATTATCCAAAGTAAAACCTGTAAGCACAGTTCCCTCCTGGTTCACATCATATAAACAAGCCCCTACATTATAAGTCTTTACATTAGTCTACCCCATAATATGCTCAGCCAAATTCTATTATCACACTTTTTAGAAAGCGCCAGCTCACATTTCGGCAGGCTGAGAATATTACTGATTGTGTCCCACATTCATATGTAATTCTACAAGGAGTCTTGTGTTAATTTAATTTCGGACTTTTGAAAGAACTCGGAATTTCAGGCAGAATAACTGAGCAGTGAGCCACAACTCTCATTTCCAAAAATAAAAGGACAGCTTAGTGTGGAACAAAGTTATAAAGTCTTAGCCAGCTATTGACTGAAGTGAGCTACTAAGGACTACTGACAAATTCCTTTTTCAAAACACTCGCTGTGGCACTAACAAGGGGAAATGACCTTTATATGACAAAGTCAGAATCCTATTACAATAGGACAGAAAAAATTATTCCAGCAGTCCTTCCAAAATATTTTGAAACCCTGCTCAGCAGCAGAAAAGATCTCTCAGCTACTTTATGGGCAACAAAGGGAAATGTCCTAAGTTCTGATTACCTGATTGTACTCAGAACATTTTGTTTCACTCTTGGCAGCTGTGGCGATGTAGTCCAACCCCTGCCGCTTTCTGCTTGTGCAACAGCCACCCGGGGTGGCTGTGACACTACATCTGGCTCACAGATACCAACACAATAGTTAAGGGCCATAAATCTTGCTTGACACCTAAGGCCTGTGAGGCTTGTTCAACAGCTGAGGGCTAGTTGAGCATGCGCCAAACGAAATACGGCTGCTGTGCAAATATGACCATAAGTCAATCATCTTACTCCATAAACAGCGGGCAGACTGAGGCTTGATCAGCTCTCCTGCACAGAAGGGGCTGTGTTCCAGGAGCTCCCTTTCAGCATGGACACCTCTCTACATTAATTCTTGGGGCTGAGAGACTCCTTGCCTTAGAAGATTCTCGGTAAGTGATTAGTAACATGCTAAACTTCAAAATTTTACCTAAGTGACATAAAATATTGATTATGCAATTACAATCCTTTAGCCATAAAGTGTTGACCAAGCCTGGGACTAAGTCTGGATCCAGGCACAACTAAACTCACATCAGAAAATTTGGAACACAGCAGAGTCCTTTGAACCTTGTGACTCAACAGGATGGTCTCCTGGACAGTTCTGTATGACTCCATCCTCTGTGCTGTAAAAAATCAAGTATATCTTGCCATTGAATATTGTTAAACTGCTGACGCATTTACCACCAAACTTTGTTAAATGGCTGAAATGGCTGTTTTACTTCAATAAAGATATTGTTACTTCTCTCTTGCAGGTGAAGTGCGTCACTCTATCTGTGGCAGCAGCAAGGGGTGATAGCACAAAAAATGCCGGCAGCAACAGTTTAGAACAACCATACAAGCACAAAATCAGCTATATTTGCACTTGGCTCTGACAGTTCATTATGTGTGAAAAACAGGCATTACTGTACATAAGGTAATAGGCTGGATGTTAAAATTATTAGCAGTCTCCCTTTAAAATGATTCTTGGAAATACTGCAGCTTTGAAAAAGGGTGACACAGATACACGTGAATAACTGATATAGGTGAAGCTCTTTTTTTTTTTTTTTTTTTTCAGAGATACAGAAGCACATTTGATTACTGTAATCCACAAGGCAAACAAAAGGATTACAGCACTGAGCTGATAGGGCCCATCCAAACTAGTTTGTTTCACAACATAAGAAACAGACCCAGATGCATCAGTGCCTTAACTGGGACGTGACGATCTTTGCCCATTATTATCTTCTCATTATGTCCTAAGCTAACCTTCCAGAAAATAATAATCTGGACAAGATCAAATGGACTCAAATGTGCCGGAAGTTCTTTCAGTCTTCAAAAAAGCATCTAAGGAAAGGTCCAGTGCTGAAAAAAAGCTGGAAAGGCTTTTGAACCTCTCCCATGTACAATCTTAATGATGAAGTACAAACTAGAGAAATGTACTGGAAACTGGCTGAAATGCCCTGCTCAAAGGATTTCAGACAATGGCAAAAAGTCCAGCTGAGGCACAGCCACTAAAGCAGCAGCCCAAGAGTAATTTCTGTTTAAATCTCCATTAATGACTTTTTTCACTGAAGAGGGGACAAAACAGTGGAAGAGATTTTTTAGAGGTTGTGGAGTCCAGGGGTACTCAAAAGTCCAATGGACTCAAAGCACAGTCCAGGGATACTCAAAAGTCCAATGGACTCAAAGCACAACTGCATTAATGAAATCTCGCTCTGAGCACAAGGGTTGGACTAAATGATATCCAGGCATCCTTTCTAACCTCAGTAATTCCATGATTCCACAATTCTGTGGAATTTACATATCTAGCTGAAAAGTTGCAGGCAGCAGACTTTTAAGTATAAGAGGAGGGTATAAATTACATGCTTTGGAAGAAAGATTGCAAAAAACCCCTGTGATTGCATGGAAAATTGAAAAGAGGTGGACTATTTCCAAGCAGACACATGATATGGATTCACAAGTCCTACAAGATTGTCCAGGAGTTCCTGCTTCTCCATGACACTGCGCTACCTCTAACGGATGTGTCAGAGGACTCCTGGCATCTGTGATATCTGGCACCTATTTCCAGAGCATTTGTGCTCCTGAGATTGACCTAAGGAATCCTGTCTCTTTATTCTATTTCTCTTGTATTTTATTTCTTTCCATTTCCAGTTAAACCACTACTCTACACCTTAACTCAAAGGAAAACAAAACAATTTGTCTGGGAAGTATCCTAATTTTACCTGAAAAGCACTTTATTTCCCTAGATTGCATCAATTGTGATGTGTGACACTTGCTGAGAGTCTTGAACTACTTTTCCCTAAACCTTTTGAAAGTATTTATCTCAAACAAAAGGAAAAACGGACTCTTCACATGCACTTTTGAGTCATTCCAATCATTTTATGGCAAGCTGAACATGAGCCAGCAGTGCCCTGGCAGCCAGGAGGGCCAAGCGTGTCCTGGGGGCATCAGGGACAGCATCAGCAGCCAGGCAAGGGAGGGGATTGTCCTGCTCTGCTCTGCACTGGGGCAGCCTCACCTCCAGTGCTGGGGGCACTTCTGGGTGCCACAGCATAAGAATGACATCAGATTGTTTACATGTGTCCAAAGAAGGGTGACCCAGATGGTGAAACCCCTTCAGGGCAAGACTTACGAAGACCATTTGAAGTGAGTTGGCTTGCTCAGCTTGGAGAGGAGAAGGCTGAGGGGGGACCTGGCACAGCAAGGTACACTTTCCTCCTGGGGGCAGAGAAGGGGAGGTGCTGATCACTCCCTGGTGACCAGTGCCAGCACACAAGGAAGTGCAGTGAGGCTGCACTGGAGAAGTTCAGGTTTGACATTAGGAAAAGGTTCTTTACTGAGAGCGTAGTTGGCCACTCCAACAGGCTCCCCTGACCATGGCACCAAGTATGTCAGGACTCCAAGGATTGTTTGGACAATGCTCTTGGTTATATGGTTTATTAATACTAACTAAATTTATTAAAAATTATAAATTTATACTAACTAAATCTATTAATACTAACTAAAGCAGTTCTATATGATCCTGAGAGGGGCAAAGTTGGACTCAATGATCCTTATAGGTCCCTTAAAACTTGGGATATTTTGCGATTATGTGCTCTTTCTTAGGTTCAAACTTCTCACCTTCAAACTTGCAACGGGGTTTCACATTCTCAGCTAAAATAGTGTTCTGCAACTGTGAACTCACTCCTTAAATTCTCTCATCAACTTTCTCTTCTGCACAGGAATTCCCTATATTCCTTCAAGGAAACACGAAGAAAACACATCAGAACCTTCCATTACCATTCCCTTTTTCTTCTGTTCAGACACCAAAAGCTTTGAATCTGTTTAACTTTACACTTGGTCTCACCAATGTACTCTGGACAAGGGATCACATTCTAGCTCCAAATCAGTCTTTTTCCCCTCCCCTCCTCAATCTATTCATATCTTTAGGAGTCTAACAATAAATCCTGCCCTTCATGCTTTAAATACTTCACTGAACCACATTTCTGTCCTTACAGACTTGGCAGTCTTTGCCCCTTTGACATAACAATAACCGGAACATTTTCTTAGCAGCACTAAGCTGAGTAACAACTGATTCTTTTTTGGCACTCACGGTAGGATAAAAGATGAATTTATGTTTTCCACTGCATTATGGTTATAAGAGTATATACGGACGGATAGCTCAGGAGGTCTACACTGTGGTACAAGGCCAAATATAGGAATTTGACCTTTTGAAAGAAACCACCTCTTTGACCTTTTAAAAGAAACCACCAGTATTGTAAAGGATGCAAACAGAAATCCTAGCAATTTCACTTGTCAAACAACATACCTCTTGTGGTAACCAGAAATTCAGACTGCCTTTCTTAAGTGAAATATGTCATATTCCCAGCTACAGCTAATTATCTTCTTGTGCTGGAGGAATGTTATGAAGAATAGCTTAGTCAATGTTTACAGAAAGTATTTTGAGATCTGGGCAGCTGGAAACCCAGAACTCTATTAGCTGAAACTGTTGCTGACATATCAGTAACTTAAAAGGAAAAGTCTTTTGATAAATTAACAGGAAAATTACAAAGAAAAGATTAGAAAAAAATATATTACTGGATTGTTGTAGACACTTCTTATGTCCACACTTAAGAAACTAACTTCAAAAGAGCATAGACATAAAAATGTTGCTTGAAGTCTGGAGTACCTTTTTACTATCAAGGTAATAGCCAGTTAATTAAGAAAAATACATAATGGATTACTGTACCTGGTGATAATCCACATGTAGCAGAAACAATTAGCACTAGATTGCTCTTCAATGGAACCGAAGAAATACTGAGGAATCAAAAACAGAAATAAAGAATAAAAAATATTTTACAAGGCTGAAACAAAATGAAAACTGGAATTTACTAGAAGAAAAATAATATTAATTTAAAAAAATCTCCATCACTTTAACTTGCTGTTCAAGTAAACAAATTACGGGGCACAAGTAACTGGTAATCTGTGTGACAGAAATGGAGAAAATCAGGCAGTGCAACAGTGTCAGACATTATCTGGTCCAATCCCCTTCTTCCCAGCCAGATCACTTAATGCAATTAATGCAATTCAATTAATCTCCTTTTTGATTAAACATTTCTCAATAGGCACATAAAATGTCAGTTGATATGGAAAAACAAATCTATTAATACTAACTAAAGCAGGAATAAAAACTGGTTCACGGAACTAAGACTGTAAAAAGGAAGAAGAAAAAATACAGAATTTTTGAAAAGTAAATACAGCATATTCAGAAAATCACCCAATAAATGTATGCTGCCAGAATTGTCAGTGCTTTAAGAAAAGACATAGTATAAAGAATGACTTGGCAAACTATTGATACAGAAACATACAAACAGTATTTATTGGATCAAAAAAGCTCATGACTAACCAGCACAGTGAGTAAACATTTCATGCCTTGAAGTACAGGGTTTATAATTCAGAGATATAAATGTTATTTTAGGCGTACTGGGGCCTTAGTATGTAACTCAGGCAAAGACGAAACCTCCAGGGTTCCCTCTCCCTCTCTACTTTTTGTAATGGTGCAACCTTAGCAGATCATTCTTGAGAACAAAGGAGAGAGATTTCGGGGATAGCAGCAAATTTACCTTATCTCCATCTCTTCTACGTTTGAGTTTATTTTGGCCATTAAATCTTGTAGATGCTACCCTAAGCATTCCTAATGTTTAAATGTCTGGCTTTACAAATTCTACAAATTGGTCACATTCAAACAAAGCGTTGCCTGTGAGTGGTTACTTTCTCCAGCGTTCTCTTCACTCAACAGCAAATACAAAAAGCCCACTTTGTTGCCATATCCTAAAACAGCTACTTCGCTTCCTGCCTCACTATCACTCATTTTTCCTCAAAAAGGCTAAAATTTGCCATTTCAGCTTAACAGGGTTCAGATTTCACTGACACGAGAAATGTAACTCTTCATTAGTTACTGGGTATTTTGAGTTTCACTCAAAGTTATGTAGCATAATGGGCTGTTCTTTCTACACTTCTGAAGTATGTTCTCAGCTTTTTAGTCCTGAACTGCACTTCCTAAGAGCTTCTGCAGTCAGGGGAACCTGGACATCACTTGGCTACACAGAGCAATGCCTAAACCCTACACCACTGACCACACAGCTCCAAGGTCTGCGTGACTCGTGCTATCAAGAAGAAGCCCCTGTGAAGAGATTAGGCATTAAAGAAAGGGGTGTACAGAAGCTTGCAAAGAAGAAAGGTGTTGAAGCCAGCCAGGACTGAAAAGTGTGGCTGGGAAGTACACAGGCATGTAGGACTGAAGGGCTAAAACGCAGCCCCTTCCAGAGACTCTAGATGCCCAGCCAAGGGCTGAGTGAGGCATCCAGGCCTCACCAGATGTTCCTGCAATATGCTGAGATACTTGTGGCCTCAAATACTGCTGGAATATGAGTGAATGTACAAATCATGTTCAAAATAAATATTTTGTTATTATAAAATACAGGTCTTAATTTTGTTCTTCGACAATCACCACTGAGGTATCATGTAACAGGCAAAAAGTCACTAAGATTTACATCTTAGCTGTGGCTTTTCTATTGCCCTCTGTTGCAAGCTACATATGTACTTTATATATTTTCATATTCTAAATATATTTCTATTGTGGTAATCCTCCACAATTCTGGAAAACAAATACACTTAGTGCTAGAGAGCTGTCTCTTTAACAAGGCCACAGGAGCCATGTATGTTATGGCTTTTAATATGTTATGTTATGTTTAATATTAATAGGTTATGGCTTTTCCAAACTCTAAAAGTTGCTGAAGAAGAAACATTTTTTGTTGGTTTTAGTCTTATCTTTCTTCAAACTTTCAAAATTCCTACTTTCTAAAACCTAAATCTGAAGAATAACCCTACAACAAAGAAGTTAATAGATCGGGAAAAAAAATATTTTAAAGGTCGCAAGCAAGACTCAACATTTTATTTCAGAGCCCAACACTGCTTGTAGGGAGATCTCCAATCCAGTTCCTTAACTCAATGACGATTATACATGGCATTACTGGCCTGTGTCACCCATTGAAAGAGAGACGCAAAAGAGATATTCTATGTCTCAAATTCTGATGCCTATACAACAAGGACATTTTAGAGTAGATTTTGTATTTTTCTTCCATTCTATTTTAAACATTCTATTATTCGATCCTTTTATTAGATCAACAGAAGAAGGAACACAGCTCTGGAATTCCTCCTTGGAAGTCAGTCACAATGAGGCACTGGGGAAATCTGAGCATTTAATTCATACCCCTCCACTCATCTTTCCTAACTCTGCCTGGGCTTGCATCGATGTATATATTTAAATTAAAGGTTTTATGTATAAATACAAGTTTCCGTTTCATGTTGCAAGTTCTTGTCATAGCCATCATTTACTTTCTCAAATTCTGCTGCTGATTTTCATGTACATTTACATCCACACTGCCTCTTTAGTTTAAAGTCTTTTTGATACATCTCAGGAAAAGAATAAAACAATGTATTATCCAGCCAATGAAAAATTGAGTTCAACTAAAAGACCACCAGTATCACAAACTAAGATTTCTTTACCTGTGGCTAACTAAGGAACAGAAAGCATCATTAGCAGGATATTTTTGGGGGCTTGGGTCAGAATTTACATAGGAATGGGGTGGAGAATTCCTCCAGAGTCTTTTACCTAAGGTCTCAAGTGAGAACATGTATCTTGTGCAATTGAAATCTCCAGCCAAGTACTTCTCCATTGATTTAGGCTTGTTTTTCCTTCTAAAAATATTAAATCAACAATCTTAAATCAGACTCAGGAATTCAAAGAGGCCTATTTTCAGGGGTTGGCAGGAACACCACTGATGGCAGGACTCAGCTTCCAGCCTGTAGCCAATATTAGACTGAATTTGGAATATAAATTTACTTACATATTTACATACCTATACTTATTTCATATAAGTATTTATTTCCAACTCTGTCATATTTGTTTATACAGTCCACAACATAAATACTGAATAATTGCAAAAGACAATCAAATAAACTCACTTAACACTTTCACTTAAAACAAAGGCTTCCTCTTCCCACTTCAGTATGCAGACATCATAAAGCTTCACTGAAGAGAGTCCTATATGCCTAATCAGATAATGTCTAACAGCTTCCTTATGACATAATTATACCTTGATGGTAAATTATGTCCTTAAAAACAAAGGGACTCGCAGTTTTCTTGCCTTTGTAAGGTATGTTTAATAATGTGTTTGTAAATTTAATTGCCTCAGTACAGAAGTGACTTGCAAGTTATCAAGGACTCCGAAATATCTTGAAGAACCTAAACAAAGAGATGTGGGTTTTGTTAGTTCTTCCAAACCTCAGGTTATTTCAGAAGTTTCATCATAGTGGACTAACTGGCGCTGATAGTAACTGAATAGATGTTACAAAGAATGCTTCTAGGCTTAATAACTAGATTCCCACAAAGCATGTGCATTTATACAGATGCAAATTATGTTTCTTTGTTCTTTCATGTAATGGTAAGTTTCATGTAAAGTTCAATTCATGCCTTCACCCATTATTATAAACTGGAATACTCATTTTCCATTACTGAATAATTAATTTCATGAAGCTCTTATTTACCTGTTCAGTGTTTAAGAACCTAGATGAAGGGATCAAGGGCTTCACTTGTTACAATGTGTGTCTTTGAAAAGATTATTTACAAGCATCTATTTCTGTAAGCAGTTCTGTACTGGGCACAAAGAAGAATGAAGTCAACTTTCTGGAAATAAAACCTGAACACGATTTAAGAAAAATAATATACCAAACTCAGAATGAAAACAGTGACCTACACAGATAAATAAAAAATTTTTACCAAAAAGAAACCCTAGGGTTAAAAAAAAGAAAAAAGAAAAAAAAAAAAAAAAGAGAGAAAAAAAAGGTGTCATATTTCAAGCAACTTTCAATTCAACTTGTTCCTCATAACTCTGGTGCATGTTACCTTGCCTTGCCAAAAATAATGAATCAGAACAGTGGACATCAGTTAAGATTGCCAGGGCAGCATGAATTATAGAATTGATCATTGTCAGACTGAAAACTCACAATAACGGTTATAAAGATAAAAGTAGCATTTCAGAATTTGGTCACAGATCTGTAAAAAAACCTGTAGATATGGCTTTGTGCAATTTTTAGAATGCTTTGTTTCCTTCTAAAGTAGCACTAAGTCCTCAGACCACAGGCTGATATCAGAACATTTCAGTAATTTTGTCATTTGGAACTTAAGATCAATCAATGATTTAAGTTTTTTTATGAAATATAGTTTACTTTGGTAGATTTTTCAAAGACCTAAAAAAGAAAGCAATTGTTTCCAGCAATTTCAGTTTAAGTAGCAATGTGAGAAACTGAAAGTGCTTCTCACCAGGGTGAGTATTCTTCTCCAAACTCATGAATTTTTAATAAAAATTATCACATAAAATCACACCCAAATACCAAAGCAGTTACCATGCCATGAATTTGCTGCTTCTGAGTATCAGCCTGCTAGAGAGCCCAGCAGACAGAATCTGCTACATTCAGTTTTACCTGTGAAAGCCAGTGCACAGAATACTGAGGTAGGAAGAGATTTATCCTGTGAGAGCATTTCCTACCAGTAGCAATCCATTCCTGTAACCACAGCTGAAGTGACATCCATCAGGAGAAATCACCCCAACAATTAATTGATTTACTTAAATAATTCACAGAGGAAAGCCAGTTTCAAGTAACAATACATCCTCTTTTTCTCATAAGCATACCACAGACCCACTCTTTCAGAATGCCACAGCTGCCACAATGACTACAGCAAGTATCAAGACTGGCAGGGAGAATACATGCATGCCCCTCAGCCCCCTCCTTCAAAGGGAGCTCATACTCTTGGTGACTGACTCCTAAGAATCTTTCAGCTTTTTAGGACATGGTGGGTCCTATCACATCTCTAAGAACTAGACTTGTCCATAGGGAAGTGTTCAAGGACATACCTGAATGAGCACAGATGAATTCAACTCTGACAGAGCAAGAAAGAGCTCAAATGACACTCCCTGAACTTTAGAAAAATTAAGTGAGAAGATTTAAGAGTGTAACAAAGCCTGAGGATGGAATTAAACATGTGTAGAGAAATTAACAGAGAAATAAAATATTTAACTAAGTCTAAATATTCACTATTTCCACTTAGTTCAAAGGGACAAGGATCACTGCACAGGCAGGGCAAGACAGAGGACAAGAAAAGCTTGGTAAGGTAGATATGCTGGTGAGGTGGTTGGATGTCATGTAACAAACTTTGGATTTCTTATTCACCATGAGCTGGAAAACACGCTATGGCAAAATGTTCAAAATAACCAAGGAAGATTCAAAACAGAGCAACAAAACTCACAGTTTTGTACAGCACAGTCTGTGCTGATCAACAGCTCATCTCCAGGCTGGCCCACAGATCAGTTCTTCCCACATGGGCGATGACTCAAGGATAGCATCATTCAGACAGCATGGGTGGTGTCGCTCGGCTACAGAGGCCCAGCTTCTTTTCTAGGTATCCAAAAAGTGCTCCAGGGGCATTATGGAGAACACTGAACAAACTCTGTGTTCCTTTTATGAGTCAACATTCAAGCCATTCTAAGACAGAGCTCAGGAAAGAGAAGGTAACTGCAGGTCACATCAATCTCTTGCTTATTGAGAGATCTCTGAACAGTGCAGGTAAAATACACCAGAGAGCTGCCACACAGCTGCTCCACATGGGCCAGCCAGTGCAAGTCATCTACTACTTTCCCCCTCTGATATCTTTGATTTTGGAGAAAGGAGGAAAGGAGTGGATTAGTGTTGAAAGAGCCAGAAGATTTCTCTCAACTATTAACTAGATGGATTTTTGGTTTTGGTCTACTCTAAATCCTTCATCTCTCTCCTCTTGCTCTCTGTCCCTCTCTCATGTTGTCTTCTGACCTTTCACTCTAGGGCTCTACTTTTCTATTATAAATAAGTTCAGTATTTCTCATCTTGCAAAATTCTCTGTTCTACCAGCCCAGAATTGTCATGAATCTGCCTACAATTTTCACCTCAAACTCATCAAGCCAAACACATCCACTCACTAGAAGTCTAATCATCCAGACTTTAAAATATGGATCTTTTGCACCTCAAGAAAATTCCTGAAGATTTTTTTTTGGAAAACAAATCAGAATCTTAATTCTACTCGCAGTCTTCTTTGCTCACTGCTCTGATTGAACTCCACAAATCTGTTTTTTTTGTGAGGGTTTCCATTTTAGCTCCTTACTTTCAAACTCACTCCCTCCTTCCCTCTTATCTTTTGGAAGCCTCACCCAGAAACAGCAGCTTTGCATATATGTAAATTCTTCTGACTGAGCACAATCCTCCTACTTCTTACTCCAAATGAATTTCTCTTGTCACACTGAAAAATACAGCTGGGAATAAACTGAAAATAACTGTAAACTCAAACTGACTTTAACAGAAGTGAGATTCAATGAAAGTCTGCAAAATTTTTCTTTTCTTCCCCCTGAACTTAGTATTCACTGCAGTATTATATAAAAAGGCAAGAATTTGTTTGAAGACATTATTTAAAATTTTACCCAAATCTTACTTCAAAGGTTAAAGGATAACTGAAATGAAAGACATTTAAAGGCCAAAGTAAATTTAAATAAATCCCCCCCTCAAGTGATTTAAAAAAAAAAAAAAAAAGGAAATTCTTGCCAGAAAGAAATTAGTTGAACAGCTTAAAGCTGCACAAAGAAGAAAATCAAGTTAAGAGTTCACTGATCTAATTTTTAGCGAAAGATTGCATACAGCTGAAGAACAGGTTTTTTATTGCCACATCATCACAAAAGAACACTAAGGGAAATTTGAAGTGTCTATCAGATATAACGACTTCTTCACTGAAAATTACTTTGTTTCTTTTATTTGATGCCAAAATAATAGTAAATTAAGGCAATCAGAAGGCATTTCACTACCACTGCTTACACTTGATAAGCACAAATAGCTAATGCTTTTGAAAGATAGTAGCTGTCTCCACACTAAGAACAACATCACACTAGCTTCTGATTAATCAAAACATATCAATTACTCTGCTGTTAACTGAACTGAGATATAGATGACTTCTATCTACATTACTTCATAAATATGCATTTTTAAAAATAAAGTGGCAACTGCCTCCCTTTCATAATAATTTGTGCTTATGATTAGAATGACTGCTATATTTGTTTCCATGCCATGTGTACTTAGGCAGATGTAAATTTCTGCAGAGGAACCTTTTAATATTTTCCTTTTTTTTATTTTTTTTTTGCCTTTAAAGAGAAGAAGAGCAGATACAAAAGAAAGTAGAGTTAGTGAAATGTGGTAGGCCGAAATAAAAGATTAGGAATCCCAGCACATTTCACATATTTGTGACAGATGTAGGCACTAGCATCCTGGAAATCCCAACTCCCACACATACACGTTGTGGCCATATGATGTGCTCAAGTGGTACAAATTTCACTGGAAGGATCAGGGCAGAGTTAAGCATTAGGAATGCCTTATAATGGCAAGAGA
This sequence comes from Melospiza georgiana, assembly GCF_028018845.1. Lineage (NCBI taxonomy): Eukaryota > Metazoa > Chordata > Aves > Passeriformes > Passerellidae > Melospiza > Melospiza georgiana. The sequence goes on from NC_080465.1 coordinate 52,511,980, forward strand.
CACTAACCCAAATACCCCTCACTTCCATTGCAGAATAGTGATTTTGACATTACTCATACAACTTTCCTCACTTTTAGACAGCAAAAACAAACTGGTAAGGCTATATATACATTGAACCAGCAGTTCAGTTGCTTACCAGTTAAATTCTTCAGTTGTCCTAGCTCAGAACTCATTTAACAAAATATCATTCTCTTCAAGTGCCATTTTGTTAAACACCCCAGAAAGAAATAAGCCCCCGCATGCAGCGTGAACTACTTTCCCCTCTCCACCACAGGGCAAATATAGAGTATCTACAACAGGACTAGGGCTTCCTGGGAATAGCCTGCATCTCAGTCCAATACCAACAACATGGGTAACATGAATATGTAAAATAAAAAGTTTCAAAATGGGAGATATTTTGACTTCATTTTAAAATTGAGACTTATTTCCGCCTACACACTACTTGAAATCTTTGAGTGTGGTATTTTCCCTTCTGATTCTCCAGAATGTTTCTACAGGATGCTACCAGGTCCTCTGATACCTTAATGAAATCACACAAGGGCAGAGAATACATTAGTTCAGGAATGCTGGAGTTGGACTGTTTTTTAAAAGTAAAAAGGAGAAGCATCTCTTATACAGCAAAGTGCTAACCAGCTAATTACGTGTATGTGAAACGTATGAAGAGTTCCTAACATGGAAAATTGCCAGTGCCTGCTTATGCATCATTTACCTTGAGAAGCGCACTCGATTCTCAGCCACAAACCCGCATAGTTAAGATTTCAAAGATGCTGCAACACTAAGGAATGTTCCCTCATACCGCTCTTACTGCCCTGGGTTGCTGAAGGAATGGCCTGTGAAGCACCACTGCAGTCTGTTAGACAGATGGCTGAGCGATCCTGGACAGAAAATGGGGCATTTCTAATGAAAAGCCGAAAGTTCTGTTTCCCACAATTCCTTTGCATGATTTACAGCAATCGTGGTAATTTAAAACTGGCAACCGCAGACCAGAATGCTTGACTACTATTGTTTCAGTAGCACAATCAAATTACCCCTTTTGGGCTTTTACAATTAACTTGTTAGATGCATATGTTACCACTTCCTAAATAGTAATATTATCAGATGAAGAAATTCAGCAGGGAATAGCAACAGGAAAAGTACTGAATATAATTCCTAATCTGAACCCCAGAGAGAAATCCTTTATCATAATATGCTTTTTTTGCATAAATATCATTTTAGAAACCTTTACGGTAATACGTTCTTTTCTATTCCAGTCCTAGAAAAGGAATGAAGGAAGGTCTTTAAAAATAAACATATAAAATTCCTGAACACTAAGATAATTTGCATGTACGTTTAAGTAATCCCCAAGGCTGTCAAAGGTTTAATTAAGACTCTAAGCTACAAAGAAACCAACTGCCAAAACTAACACCAGCCAGATACCTGCTTCTCTGCCAGGTTAGGATTGTGAATTATGGCAAGATCCTTTTGTAAGCATGCATGATGAACCAGCCAGAAGTGTAAAAGGTCATTCCTTTCTTGCACTCACTTTTTGGATGAGATTTCTCATCAACATTAATAAGGTAATTCCACATGACTGACATGCAGCTGCGAAACACTCAGAATATTACAATAAACATTGTTGCACTCCTGTCACTGTGGTATTACACAGAGCAAAAGGGATGCAGAATAAAGCCTTCTTTATGCATCACTTTGAGGAAAAAATTATGAATCACACAGGTAAGCAGCTTAGCAGTACTTGCTTTGTAAAATAACTGTAGAGCAAAACCCTGGGATCACTTGGCACTTTTACTAAGGAATCTGGATGTTTAATAAACCACAGATCTAAGAATTGCAGTGAAGGAAGGTGATGGCTCATACTAATCAGATTCTGTCCTCTCCAAGCAAGGGCATGGCATTGCATGGCAATAGTGGCAGACACTCTGCCACTCTGTGTTTACACACTGCCCTGCCCAGCTGTGGGTGAAAAATAGTACGAATATTGTGTGTAGCTCCTCTGCTGCTGCGCAAATCCTCTCTTCACAATCAGCTTCGTATTACTATGGTTCTGACTGTGGAGAGACAGCAACCTCTCAGAGGTATATTTCCCACTTGTTTACTGTGTTCAGGATTTCATCCAGCAATCTTGTGGCTTGCTTCTGTTAAGCCCAAGTTATATCAGGCTAAAGCATTAAGGAAACAGCCCAGAACACCACACCTTCCGTAACTGTAGCTGTAGAAATATCCTGTAGTAAAACAAAGATTTTGCAAACAGTTATCACAATTAGCTGTTCTTAAACGCAGCAACAACTTGAAAATTTGCCTTCAATTAAATAAATATGAAGACTTAAGAAAAGTTACTGTACTGCTGAGAAGATACCAGCACCCAGGTGAGTGGTACCAGCCTCTTTCAAAACCTCCCTGATGGTGGCAGCTGTGTGAGCATAAGGATCTGCTGCACTATAAGAATTAAATAGGCACTTCAAACCACCAAATGAGCAAAGAGTGCTCATTTAAAGAACATTATTGCCGTTGGAAGCATCAAGAGATACTGATTTGGATTTAACTGCAGAAGAAAACTGAAACAGTTAGGTTTACACCAGACAGTAAATATGTCGTGACCAGATCCATACTCAGTTGAAATTATTATGGAGATATAAAACATAATAGAAACCCAGTTGGCTGGGTTCAAACGAAGTTGACAGTCTTCAAATGAAGAAAAAATAACTCAAGTGAATTTCCCTTATTTTCTCTAGTTCAAATGTATAAATGCTTAAGAATTCTACATGAATGTCAAGTTTAAATAAGCCAAGTCAATATGGGCAAAGAATATTTTCACCTGTTAGAAAAAGTTGTGATGGTGATGAGAATTTCTTTTCTTAATGAAAGATGAACAGAGTCCTTACACTTTTGCTTCAAGGTCTTTTCCTGCTGTTCTCTATCTGTCATATACTTATTTTATTCTTAACTGAGAACATCAGGGATTAATGATGTCCCTAAACAGTGCTTAGCAAAAAAATAAGAGTCTGTAATATTAAAAACGTGAACAGCTCACAATGGTATGCATTATACATCTCAGACATAGCTCAAGAGCCTGACAAATAATAGACAAACATTCGTAGGCTTCTGAAGACAAAGGTTTCATGTCCACAGAATTATCAGTGTCTTCCAGAGTAACACTTGCAATTCTTGGGCTTGTTATTTCTAGCTCACATCTTGAAGAATCTCATGTGTTTGTTCTTTTTGGAGAACACGTATTTCAGATATTTTAAAAGCATATGAAAAACACGGCACAGAGGTACAAATTACTATCCTTCTGTTTGACATCAGCCATCGTTATTTTCAGGTGTATTCTCTTATTCTAGTCCCCAAAAAAATCCTGGTATTTCAATGCTATATTCATACAGGTCAGTTTATTTTATTTCTATTCCTTTACATTTAGACCCCTGCTTTGAAAGCCAATTACTTGCCAGCCGCCAGCTTTAGAAAGAAAACACAAAATGATGCAAATTAATTTGCTATTCAGCACAGCCAAGATGAATTGCTCATAAACTATGGGTCAACAGTATGAATACACTGAAAAACTTCCCCAACCTATATTTACCTTCTGTGCAACAAAAACTTTCTTACTGAAAGGCAGAGCTCTATCATCGTCTATAGAGACTGGGCTTGTGGCAAACCAAATAGTTCCAAAAAGAACTACATGAAATCTTTATTATTGCTCCACTATCCAAATTACTTATAAGCAAAATTCAGTAGCTGCACCACCTGCACTGAGGCAGAGTGCTCTGTCCTCTCTCTGGAATGCACAGGAGGACAAGTGCAGGCAGCCTGACAGCATGGGAAGATGGCATTTGCATCAGGTACCAGAGGAGGCATCAAGAGCCACTCAGCTTCCATGGAAGCAGCCTATAAGAGTTCTGCATAATATTCCATGGGATTTTGATAGATATGCTGGAAAAAAAATGGATCAGTTTCAGGTACTTTCCCACTGCAAACTCATGCTGAATATAGCTCACACTTAATGCAGCCATCTTGTTTTAAGAAGCACCTAGCAAGTTCAATATATAGAACAAATTTTGGTTTGGTTTTATTTTTGTATTTAGGTGCTCCTTATGCATATTCTAGTAGTAGTGGTACTTGATAAATACATAAATAAATATATTTTATAAATATATTTATATTTATATTAATAAAAGCAGTTAGACCTGAAAGTTCAGTTTCTGAAAATCTGGACCATTAGAGCCAAGCCTTAATGTTTTTAGTTTGGCTGCTGTGTTATTTTTAATACAAGGTGGAACCCCACGGCACTCTAGAGGAAGCTGCTTTGTATTTATAAGCTTTTGAATCCTAGTAACTCCAGGCATTACTAGACACAACTACCCAGTGACCCAGTGGTGGCCATCAAAAGCTGAGGTGATGCAAGCACTAGGTATTGGGATTTGGATACTGCACTGACTGCCAAAACCACAGGACAGCACCAAAGCATATACACACAATTCAAAGTGTCTTGATGTTAAATATGAGGTTCTGGGAAAACAGACCTTGCTAAGACTAAATTGTAACATGTAGAGATTAATTATGTTATTGAGAGAAACTTCCTAGTGTTTTGATACTATCAGAAACCAATTATACAATATAATAAGCACAAGAAAAAGAAAAGCCTTGTGTGATGTCTCTGTTGAAAAGCCATTAAAAACAGTTTTATGCGATTATGAAATTGAAACTAAACTGCTATTCCATCCTTTGAAATTAGATCTTCACCAAGTCAAGGCTTTCCTCCTGTTAAAAATCCTTGGTCGATTTGGCCTTAGCATGCATCAGGACATTCCTTCCTCCATCACAGGAATTCACCATGATTGCTTCTTTTTACTTGAAAACATTGGAAGAGTGTCCAGGTCTTCATCACCAGATTGCTGAAACAAAAATGACCTCAATATAGAAAGTCAGAAGAGGAGCAAAAGGACTAGTATCAGATGTCCTCACTTGGGCTGGGTGTCAAAATAAACACAGGAATGCTCCCAAGCACATTGCTCCTGAAAGAACAATTATGCCTTTCCCATGAAGCCTGGTTATCTCACCATAGTCCTTGGCAGATCCCTGGCTTGGGTCAAGTCCCACAGCTGAAAACAATTCTTAAGCGTGTTTTAAGAACAAAACATTTTAATAGTAAAGAGGTAGCCATTCTGCAGGTGTCAGCTCTGGGTATGCTTAAAGTACCAACGCACAGCTCCCAGGCAGCTGTTTCCACCTGCTGGGGATACCGATCTCAGAGGGATGCTGCAAGGCCATTTTTAAGGGGCTTTGGTACAACACCAGTGTTGTGGTTTGACACTGACAGGAAGTAGGTTTCTTTTTTGGGATATTCTGTGGTTACCAATAGGTGCTCAGATTTTAATATTGGCACCTGATGTAGCCACTGAGGTTCGGACCCACCTCTGAGAACACACAGGGGTTAAAACCAGAGCTGCGGCCCTGGGAGGCTCTCTTGGGACTTTGAGGGAAAGAGGTCGCATCTCCCTCCCCCGTCCAGCCGCTGCTGCTGGGCCGGGGAAGGGCAGCCATGTGGTAGGCCTGGGCCTGGACAGAGATGGGGGTGAGGAGGCCCTTGAGGATGGAAGGGTGGAGGAGCCCGAAGAGACATCGGGCAGCCAGCCCCCTCCCCAGGAGAGAGAAAGGGAGAGCCGGCGTCTGAATTTGATAGCGGCCAGCCCAGGAGGAGGAGTGCGGGGAGAAGGTGCCCGGCAGTTCCAGAGCTCCAGACAGCAGAGAGTGAGATATTTAACCCTTTTCTTGCATGACAGAAACTTTGCAAATGCTGATACTCCTGGACCTGAATGAGAAGAGAGATAAGAGATAAGATAAGAGGGAATGGGCCACGAGGGAAGTGCAGAAGACTCTTGAATGGGGGAGAGATGACGGAGTGGCCTTTTGGCTGGACTTTTCTTGTGTGGCCATAGACAGAACCATTTTTTTTCTCCTGTGACACAGAGACTGCATTTAGGGGGAGGCAGTGCCTCAGAACCAGAAGGGTTCAGAGTGGGTACCCTTCGGCCCCAAGGGGTGAAAAATTGGGGGGGACAGATGTCCCGAAGGAGAGACTGTGCCTTTTGGAGTGAGACAAGGCATCCTTGAAAGATAACCCCAGAAGCAGCTCTGGTCCGTGCACGGTGGTGAGAGCACTGGGATGGAAGGAAATGTCACGATGGCAAAGGATTTTCTGGGCAGTGCTGAGTGACATGGAAGCACACGAGGTTACAACGTGTTTCCAGGGGAAGCCTATGGTGCAAGAAGGACTCCTCTCCTCTTGATGAACTGAAGATTGAGTATTCTAAAGGGCGGTGCTGGACTGAGAGTTGGTGATTTTGGGGGAATGTATTGCATTGGGAAATTTGGTGGAGGGAGGAGGAAAATGCTTTTTGTAAGGTTTTCATTTTCCTTGTGTGTTTTTTTTTCCTTTCCTTATAGTTTAGTTATTTTCTTGTAGTTTAGTTAATAAAGTTTTCTTTATTTTTAAGTAGGAGCCTGCTTTGCTTATTCTTGGTCACATCTCACAGCAGACACAGGGAGAAGGTATTCTCATGGGGGCACTGGCATTGTGCCAGAGTCAAACCATGACAACCAGGAACGCTACAACCATGTCTTGTCACATCTTGAACTCAGTCCAAATACCCCTGTGGCTCCCCCAAAATATGTCATCCAAGGAGGCTCTCCTGCAGAAAGGATAGAAGGATGAAAGACAGGTGCTGGTGTTCAGCAAAAGCGCCTTTGGGAGTACTCCTGGCATGGCAGGATGCACAAGACAGTATTGGGTTGCCCTGTTTCACACCAGCACAATCCCATGGTGCTGTCAGGAGGGTAATCCAGTGAAGTGATGGACAACTGCCATATGAAAGAGCCAAAACAAAAAAATTTAACATCTTGAAAAGAAATGCAAATATCTCTACTATTTTTAAATACTGTCAATCACACCAGTTGTCCAGCTGCTTTCAGCAGAGGTGCAGTCTTATTAATAAAGAGAAGCTATTAACAAAGACCAAAACTGTGGAGGTTCATAAGTGGGCATGCTGGGAATGGACAGCAGAATATGCAGAATGCAAAATTCTGAGAAAATAAACTTGAAAATCCAAACCAAACCAACCAACCAACCAACCAAAAAAACCTTCCCAAAAAACCCCAAAACCCCCAGACCTTTTAGCAGTCTACAATATCCCTAAGCTCAAAACTCTTTACCATATTGTTGGATGCTCAAAAGAGCTACAAATCACTTAAAATTTTCCATTGTATTGGAAGTATTTTTATGTAAAGGAGGGGATTTTAAACTAACTAATTTATCATTAACACAAATGTATTATACACCAATGTTAGACTCTAATAACAGCTGGGAAAGAAATGCTTAATAATAGTTATTATTTGTACAGAGTAATGGTCAAATAAAAGTGTGTTGTAAATTTGTTTTGCTGGTTTTATGACTACATATGTCAGAAGAAGACACCTATACTGTATTGATGTTTATTTATGGTCTGAGTGCACCTGGAACTATTTTGTTGCACTCCTTGTGCCTTAGAACACTTAAAACTGCATCATCTCTCCACTGGTTGGAGCAATCATTTGTAAAGCACCCGCTGAGCTGTAAATTATGAACCACTATGATCCCATGTCCATTTCAGACCCAGGACTGACAGATTATACCAACTGGCTTGATAAACTTGTCACAAAAGATTCAGGGTGCAACTGCTCAGCCAAAATACACATGAGATGCACAGAGTGAATCAGGGCAAAAATTAGTCTCCAAGCACAAATCCTTAAAGGGAAACATCAAAATCAGAAATCAGTTCTCCACAAAATGCTACTAAATTTCAAGTTGTCCCAACTAAAATACACTGCTAGATTTTAGCTATTTTTCTGATTTTGTGTACTGTATTTGTCTTCCTTGTTGGTGTAAAACTGACATACATACTAAAAATTAGTTTAAAATGCAGTGAAAATCTGAGAGCAAAAACCACCCAGCAATAAAGAGAGAATAATAATTATTTATTAATTAAATCTTTATTAAAAATCAACAATTAATTCTTTTTCATGCATTCTTTTATGGACTACTGTTTTTCAGATCATTTGAAGCAAATCTTACCTCCCACTAGGCATTTCTACAACAGTTAGTGCAAGTCATAAAAAACTGTAACTAAAACACTTTTGAAGTAAAAATACATAAATGCAAAACAATACAGCTATCCCTCCCTAAAATGATCACTTTGCTACCATTAAGTAATTCAGCACTAAGAATTTAACTACTGAAATGTCTGTAAAGTGAGACAGAGAAGAGGAAAACATGATGTGAATGTCACCATTGGATGATCTATGTCAAGCATTATCCATTCTCTGATAAAGGCAATCAAATCAAAACCTGAAAGGAAACACTAAAGGTGAGAAGGATGAAAGCACAACTTCACCAGATGAAAGCACAACTCCCATCCCTTTTGCAGACAGCAGCAGAGCTGGCCATAGTCTGCACCACGGGACAAGGGTTCAAAAGTTGACGTCTGTACAGTGTGTGCAAATACAAAGCAACAGAAACCCTGAGGACAGTGAGGAGAACGCCACAAGTGAGGACCTTGTGACTAAACCTCACTTTCTGCACAGGTAAATAAATAATAATTAGTTTATAAAAACCTCATGATACAGAGAGTAGGCAAATTCTATGTCTTTATTTTGGGGCGGCCTTTCGTGAACTGGACAGAAAATTACATTTATTCAGCATCTGCTCCTGAGATCATAATCAAAACCACGACATGCTTTACAAGTAAAAAGGCAGACAAGGGTTTTGAGACTTTAATATCACTAACTTTATCAAATAAGAAAAACAATTATCAGAAAGCTGAGACCAAATTAATGTCTGGGGGTTTCTGGTGGGGTTTTTTTTTTCTTTCTTTCTTTTTTAAAACTAAACTGATTGCAGCAATCAATAAATAAGTTTCAAAGAGCTCTTTCAGTAAAGACCAGGCCTAGCCAGCAGGTATTACATTACCAGTCATTATCAATTAGGGCTCACTGGGCACAGACATTATTTACAAAGCAAGAGTTCTGGGAATCCAATCATGTGCTAAAAGAACTTCTGCGCTGCTCCAGACTGATGTTAGCAAAGCTAAGTGCTGCTTCATTAAATGCAGTACACATACTCCTTAATGGAGAGCAACTTTAATTGTCAGAAGGAGTCCATCTTTACCATCTAGTGTGGGATAAACACATTCATGTTATTTCAGGAATTTCAATGTTTTCAAGGGAAAACATTGTCCATTTCTTTTTTTTTTCCCCTCAGAAAAAGATATAAGTAAACTAGACAAACATTCTTCAGAGCTACTAAACTATTTCAACCTTTAGCAGATGTAAACATAGAAATGGAAGGTTAAAAATTACAAAGTATTTCAGCTTCTGAGAGCTATCACAATTCCATTCAGGAAGACATTGATAACTTCAGTTTATAATGGAAATAGTCCCAAAGGGAAAGAAAAGAGAACAAGTAATTCTGATAAGTCATTTTGTTATTTCTCAATAAATCCTTCTCCTCCCTTTAAATGCCTCTTCCAGTAGATACATCAGAACATCAGAAACACATTTATTAAGTCATATGTACTTTTGAAAAGCCTGCTCTTTTGATATTTTGATGATTACAAAGTATGCAAGTTACACAAACACAGAAATATCACTGTAGCTGCATTTGACTTGCAGACATAAAGGGAATGTATTAGCTAATGATGCCGATGGTCAACACAGCAACAAACCTCTGCTCTGGGTAATCAAGATGTGAAGAATTTAGGTTTGGGTGCAACAGTATGAGCCATAGATGACACAGAGATAAACAGCAACAGTCACTGCAAGAGGAGAAGGTTCTGGAATGCTGTTAGTATTTGCACTTAAACAACGAAACAAATACACAAATGAATATATCAGTTTCTTTTTGAGAGGAAAACATCTTAAGTAATACAATTAAAAAGATTTTTAAAATCCTCCAATGCAAACAATTAAGTATAATTGTTCCTCCTTTTAATTAAAGGCCACTTGTCACCACCCTGAAGTGAGAAATAAATTGCAAAGGGCAAAACAGTTCAGTGTTCATCTATCTCCCAATGATAAGTGGCATTAAGAGTCATTGAGATGGTTTAACTGTTACTTAAAGAAAAAGTATGAAAAAGAGAGGGCAGGATGTGTCTTCACTTTTAAAAACATCTTAATGGTGAAACATGCTGAAATTCCTGTACTTTTGGTAAAGTTTGGGTAACATCCTATTAACTGGGAGCACACTCTCCTGAGATAACAATTTAACTACATTCCAGCAAGCAAACACAACTGCTGGTTATTTTAACACGGAAAGTAATGTTTTTATATTTTTAAACAAGTATGACTCAGTGCTATACACTAATTTTACTCCTGTCCCTTCCTTGCACTTGAAACAGTTTTTCCAACATTTCCATGATAAAATGCACCTCGCTGCTCCCCCCCAACACTGCCCAGACATGAAATGAGCCCTTTTCAAAGAGATGCATGTGTTCTCATTCTGCACCAGTGATTTGCACACTGGCTCATGCTTAGAGATTGTACTGTAGAATAGGGACTTCAGCAGTGTCCACCTTGCGAAAGCAAGTAATGCACAACACATGTATCTGTACATCAGTTTTCTCACTGATTGAGAAAGAAGATGTAGAAAAAGATACAGTTTCTACTCTCTGTATTTTAAATAGCTGAGAAATTCATACGCCAGAGATGGTGGATGGGACTGTATTAAGAAGTTACTTGACTTGCAAAGCTTACCACAGGCATTCAGGGTTCAAGATGCTAGCTTAAAGTTGTGCTTAAAAATGAGCTTTCTTATTTCTTCTGGGACATCAGCCTTTAGGATTTACATTTGCAAAATCAGTGTACACAACACTGAAGGCTGTAAAATTTCATTAAAAGCAAGAGAAAGTCATATTGCACCTCTTTGAAAATTGAATGCTTTAAGGCATTTTATAGCACTGTGTGTAAGACAAAATCTCAAGCAAGGTGCTAAATGGACATGGAGGTAAATAGGGAGCAAACCAAACAGAATGAACCTTGTTATATGTATTCACCTCTTTTCAGATCCAACCCCCTCCAAACATGACAGTATCAATAAATAAACAGGATTAATGAGAAGTGGGGCTGTAGCCCCCCATAAGGCATTTACTGACTGCCACAATATTCAAGTGGACAGTGCCCTTTTTTTAAAAATACTCTTCATTACAATCAATTGCCTTTAGCAGAAGCTCATACCCATTATCTCTCAAAAAGCCACCAGCCTCCCTCAAGCAGTTGAGCATAAATGGTAACACTGTACACAAAAACACTCTTCCCTCCTGCCTGGTTTGCAAATTTTTATTTAAATATAAATAGCATTAACTTTCTCCATGTGATTAATTTAGCAGGTTAAAAGGTTTACAGGAATATACAGTACTCATTTAAGTGGCCCAAGGTAATTATATCTGAGCTGTCATAGTGGAAACGGAATGCAAAGTGATTGATGCTGCACAGGGAAAAAACATTATTCCTCAGTGTGGAACAGCCCCATTTTCAAAGCCTCTGTAAACCAGTCCTTACAATAGCACTGCCTTTTGTCCTTCTTACCCCCTAAAAGTGAGAAAATAACAATTAAAATATAAAATAATTCAGCATCTGGATTAAGATGAACAAACAGGCTGCTAAGGGGAGCTCACCTTTTGATATATGAGCAGTCATGGTCAGCCTCAAAGGCAAAAAGAAGCTGGGATGGCCAAGATAAAGAGATAGGCTGGAGAACAAGGGGGGCAATCTGTGCCCAAGATGAGTGGATGAAAGTCAGTAGGTGACTGCTGGCAAGTCTTACCTCCTGCAGCCTCTCTCAGATACCAGCCCTTCCTACTTGCCCAACAGTCTGAACTCCCAGCTAAGCAACACACCCTTGTGCTACCTGCCCATCTCCATCTCTAGGTACACACCCCATCCATTCATTGTCTCTGGTAATGTGAATATTCCCATCCATGGCGCTAAAAAATCAGTAACATGAATGTCCACTATGCATACATCCAAGTGCTTTCACAGCAAGAGAGAACAATTACCCTCAGCACAATTTGGAAATTGTGCTCATATTACATTTTCCAGGAATAAGCCATCTGACAGAATAAACAAGAAAATGTGTAAAGGGATCAGACAGAACTTTAAAGGCTGAACTATTCTGTGTGAGAGCAACGGCCCTATGTACCCAAAAATCAACAACCAGATTCCAAGTATTTTGGAATATGAACTCAGTATTTCTTTTGTTATCAAAGTTTACAAACCCGATTGATGCCAAAGAGAAAGGGAACATTCTCATTTTGCAATAGACCTCAGGGAGAGTGAAAGCCTTTATGAGGGTTCTCCCTGTAGCTAAAAACAAGCAGCCTGCCAGCTTAGGAGCTGTGTTTGCAAAGTTTTGTAAGCAGCAGTTAGGATCCAACGGGAAGCTGTACTGTCAGATGCTTAGCTTGGCTACTGCAGTTACCACCTTAGTCCATGAAGAAAGGAGAGCCAAGACCTTTACACATCTAAAACCAAACAGGACTTTGGTGCTGGCTCTGACAAAGAGCAGCAGGGCATTAATGTCATGCTAATACAGCACAGGACACGTCCAAGATCCACGGCAAATCCTGCATTGCCCAAACCTAACCTGGAAATAAAGATGGATGTTTTGTGTTTCACTAAAGCGATTTTCAGCCTGAAGTTTCTTCTTATGCACATTTTTTGGGGTAGCATCTGAAGGGAAAAAAAGAAAAAAAGATACAGAAAAAAAAACTCAAACAAAAACCTGATCGCATCTAGGGATTTCTCATGATTCAATACACTTTTCTCTTTGCTTTATTACAAGATTTAATGTGTCATATTGTACCACTGACCAGTGTAGTGTAGAGTTACAGGCTAGGCAGCAGTTTTGCAAAGAGAAGAGGGGAAAAAACCAAACAAGTGGAAATCAAAAGGGAGAAAAAGCTGATGAGAAAATGCCATTGTCTCATCGGCACCTGGCATTCTGTAGCACATTAATGGGAGCAGCACATGTTAGAGGGCTTCTCCTTTCCAACACTGCTGCCAAGTGAAAGACTCTGCCAAAGAGGGCAATGAAGATAAAACATTCAGAAAACCTGACCTGTGGAGAAAGCTTTAGAGAGTGAGAGTTTGTTTACAGAGGAGATGCAAGACTTGTGAGGGAGCAAGGAAAAAGGAGGTGAGCCCAAAGTGCTGCAGCCTGGAAACCACGCTCTTGGTGTTAAAGCAGCTCCTTTCCAGCTAGGTAATGAATAAAAGCAAAACAACCCTGTAGCAGACCCTGTGGAGCTCACTCAAAGGTGATGAGGGACTCTGCTGACCCATCCACACGAGAAGAGACAGCTTCCTATGCATGCTGCACACTCTCCAAAGGACAGAGGTGCGTCCACTCACCAGAATGAGCACCAGAGGCGCCCATCGTGGCACCAGCAGCAGCGTCATGTCTACAACACATACAGCACATTATGTCTACTCTTGCCCAAGAGTAGTAATTTGCACAATCAATACCTTGTATTAGTAAGTAATCATTTAACAAAATTCTCTATTTTTCAAGGCATTTCAATATCCTCACGAACACTGTAAAAGTACTTACTTCTCTGTTAAAAAAACCTGACAGCAGTTACCCTGGCAGCAAAAAAACTGTTTAGTAACAGACCCTTCTGGTGATATGAAAAAAATTCAGTTGGCTTCATTCATGTTGATGCATAATTCTATAGGAAGACTGACATTTTTATCTCTAGCAAATTTATATCATTTTATGCAATACCAAATATTTTTTGCATTTGTACGAATGCACTTGAAATTATTTGAACTTATTTAAATTACTTTTGTTTAGTTGGTTTTTAACTGGTTTTTAACATTAAAATAATCCTTCAGACTGAAAAAGTTTTTATTTTAAATGTGTGTATCCAGTCCAGTATTTATGAGTTATAAAGTCATAACTACTTCTGAGAGATGAAACTATTACTCTAATTCAAGCCAAAAATTGCAACTGGCTTGACTTCTTGAAAATTTCTGTTGTTTCAGAAAAATTACTATTTATTTCATCCAGTCAGAGGCAAGCTTATAGCGCAAAGTTTATACACGTCATTGCACAGAAGACAGTAATTTTCTTCACTGTAAGGGAAAGATTCCAGGATTCTTGCACTGTCATATTTCATGAGGCTATATTCAAAATTCCTTTAAAACCTCAGATTTCAGGAAAATATCTTCCTACAGCTATTTTAGCAAGGTACAAAGAAGCAACTAATATTGGGAATCATTAGATTAGTAATACAGTTTACAAAAGCACACATATTCACCATGCAATACAGCCACAGGTGACTCTATTTGTTTTGTTCAGCACCATAAATTATCCCGCTATTCCTGAATGCTGGCAGTTCTCCAGGGCAGATATCTTCATATATGTTTAGTATAGCTGACTGAATTGCAAACTATGGCTGTGGCACTGTATAAGTAATAAATTACTGTCACCCAAGGCAAGAGTCTTTGCTCGTGTTTATCACAGCAGGCAGCACACTTCCAGTGAAATTCAGCAGATACCACTGAAAAGCAGGCTCTAAACTGAGGTGGCTGAGGCAGCCTTGCACTTCTCATAGTCTGTTGAGTCTTTACAGACAGCAAACAACAATTCAGGTATCTGGTGGAAACAATACTACATCATGTGAGTACTCTTCAGCAACTTTAACAAACTTTGGAGAGCACCCACACAGACAAGCTACCCTTAGGTCACATTTCTCATGCGCTGGCTGGTGCCTAAGGCTGGCAAAAAGCAGCTTTGTTCATGGCCAAAACCAGCTTTGCTGTGGGCTGCTCCCAGCAGGATTTGCCGAGCCCTTCTTGGTGACAAGGCAGGCTCCTGCCACAGGCTCCCATCTCTCCTGGAACCAGGCAGTTGTAGGACAAGTTGCATCAGCCCAGTGAAAACAGCTTCCAGTTAGGGGTGCAGCTCATGCAGCCTGCACTACAGCTCCCATGGCAGAGAGATGAGAGCCAAATAATCAATCTGGGCTTAAATTTGCAGCCATAGCCTTCAAACGTAATTTCATGTCTGAATCTGTTATAAGCAGCCCATGTATAGACACACACCCCACAAAGCTGCATGACTCTTCATTGCAGTGACTCTGGAGATTTACATTCTGTATGAGGAACAACAGCTATTTTAGGAGATAACAGGCTTCTGATACTCCAGCACATTTCGAGAGTAGTCAAGCTGTCAAGTGACTGTCAAGAAAGTACAAAATCTAAAGAAGCAAAGGAAATGCTAGCTGGGAAACTCAGTTCTTCATTGGCACAGTTTCTATTTACCACTAGCCTCAGATGAGTTATTGTAGCTCACTTGATAGCCTGTCTAAAGGGTCAGAACTATAAATCTGCTTCTCCGTACACATCTACGAATTTGTGCATTAAAATCTGATACGCAATCTCAATGCTTTCCTTCAGTAAAACATGCCCCAGTATTCAGAATACCTGCAGGGAAAAATCACATACTTACATTCTTTGAAAATAACTATATGCTTGATGATTAATTTCCAGTTATGAAATGCAACAGTTATTATGTCTACACATTTCTTTCTCCCAAAAGTTTTCTAACTCACAGAATGACAGAATGGTTTGGGCTGCAAGGAACCTTAAAGGTCATCTAGTTCCAACCCTACTGCCATAGGCAGGGACACCTTTCACTACATCAGGTTTCTCAAAGCCTTATCCAACCCAGTCTTGAATATATTCAGAGATGGGGCATCCACCACCTCTCTGGGCAACTTCGTGCCTCACCACCTTCACAATACCAAATTTCTTCCAAATATCTAATCAAAACACATTCTCTTTCATTTTAAAGATATTCTCCCTCGCCCTATCTCTGCCTGCCCTTGTAAGAAGTCCCTCTCTGGCATTCTTGTAGAAGTCTCTCTTTTTTTCTTTTTTTCCTTCCTTTTTTTTTTTTTTTTTTTTTTTTTTTGCTAGCCTAGCTTAAAAAAATAATCAAATGCATTTTCCTGTCTACAAAACACCCAGGAACATGCCAGAAAGTAATTAGGAATGACAAGCATATAATGACATACAAGCTGCAAGTATTCAGTTTTCAGTCTGGAAAATAAAACACTTAACGGATATGGAATGCTTTTGCTCCAGCTCTTTTATGCATAGCTGGCATGACTGATCTGAAAAATAAGAGAACATGTGCCAGTCTACTTTTCAGGCAGAGTTCAAACAGAGAAATTTAAACAGAGGGGAAAAAAAATCATACTAACTACACCAGGTGACTGAACTAACTTTGCAGAGCAATGAGTGTATCCAAGGGCCTGCAGTAAGTCTCCACAAAGAGACTGGTTTGTACTTGAAGCATGCCACATTCCTATTTTTTGCTAAGGAGCAAGTTTTTAGCCATTCTGATACTGGCGAAAAAGTGCTTGCTTCCAGCAGGTAAGTCATTAAGTGGCAGAGACAAGAGTTACAAAATAAGATTAACTTTGAGGATACCAACCAGTGAAGTTTTAGTTTTCCTGGATTTATGAAAATAACTTCTAAATAAGTTTGACAGCCCAATGTGAATTTTCTGAAACTATGCTTTTTAGCAAATGCTTAGAGATCTAGTACAGTCGGGAAAACTTCAAAATAAGCAGATTTGCCAGTGAGCATCAGGACAGACTGACACCTTGACTAAAAACTTACCCATTAATCTCAACAGAAGCAGAGCTCCTCAGGCTCTGCTTGCTGATGAACAATGGAGAAACGTTTTATCATAGAAAGAACGTTGTTTTTTCTGTTGCGCAACTTAGCAGCAATAGGTTATCAAAGACTTATCTGTCCCAAATAACGCTGGCACTGTATTTCAACTACTTAGCAAAATAGCTGTGCAGCATATTCTTGTCCTGTGCCTCATAGGACAGGCTTGCTGCCAACTGGGTCACACAATAATCAACAAACCAGACTCCAGAAAGGATGCTAGATTCCTCCCAGCTGTACCTACCCTTGAAGCAATCAAACATACTTAGTGGATTTTCACTTTATTAACAAATTGCGCAAAGGGGTTTGATCAGCAGATAACTTCATACTCAGCCGGGAATCTTTAACTCATGTAAACCTTTCAGCTCATGTTACTGCCAAAAAGAACAGCTGGAAGAGGAATAGTCTGTTTGCAGGGTCCCTGTATTCTTGGGTTGGATACACTATCCATGAAACACAATCAACACCAGGCTTACTACAACTTCCAAGTAGTTTTTGCATAAAAACTAAGAGCACAATACATCCAAAATCACACCAAAACACACAAGTATTCCCCTCTTCCAAGAAGAAGAAAAAAAAAGTATGAGGTTCTGCTATGGTTTGGAAAGCAGTGCCATGAGCAGAGGCTTCGAAGGCTCACATCTGGCTGAGGTCTTTCTGAACTCACTGCAGAGCCTCCCATGCAGTCATGGACAGGGTTATGGCTTCATTCCTAGCCACAAGCTCCGTATCGCTTCCAGGAGCTACTGCTTGGGAAATACAGACCAAATCTTTCACTCTGATCCCACAATCTGTGCTCCAATCCCTTTTCACAGCTACACTGAAATCCCAAATAGAAGCTGCTGTATTCATTCCCACAGTTAACAGGATAAAGGTGAGAAATACTACCTCATAAATATAACTTCTACCTGCTGGTGTGTCATTCAAACCGTAGAACAGTTCACAGAGTATTAATATTCCCCTAAAACAACTAGACTGATAATTGGCTTTGAGCAATTTCAGAAAACTAATTCCCGCTACAGTGGTTGGTGTTCTCTTTCATTCAGCATGAGCATCTGGCAACAAGTGATTTCACTGAGTAATCTTGGCAAAACTTGGAGACATTGTTTTGAATTTCCTTCACAACTTCTCAATGCCCAACTCCACTAATAGCTGAAGAGAAACTACTCTTGTGGGTCTTCCTGACCCCACAATAAATATATCTAATGGTCCACATGGCTCTTTTTTACCATTTCATCATTTGCTTAAATTGTTAACAATTAGATAACCATGCCCTACACAGTGATTTGCTGGTAATCAAGGCAAGAGCAGCCAGTACTTAACACCCATGAATACATCTTTTGAGCCAAACAATATCAAGAAGTACTAACACTACACAAAATACACATAAAATCTGTAAATTTTTCTGCAGATAGTTCCCTAGAGCCTTATGTGATTTCTCAGAAAGGAGGTACAATGACAGTTTTGAAAGCATCATTTCCCACCCATTCCACACACCACAAGTCTGCAAAGAAAAAGTCAATGGAATATCAGCATTTGTTTTGACTTTTTTCAAATGACAAAACAATATAATGCATGGGATTGGTTCTTTCCTGTAGTAACTGACAAGACAAAGAAAGGAATGGTAAGAGCAGTAAGGATCAAAAGTCAATGCAAAAAGCCAGAGCTGCCGATAAGCAACTATTTATAATGTAGAACACAAAAAAGGTCAGTGCTGTTGAGGCAGAAGTACATACCCTCCACCCTTGACCTACATTGTTAGAATTACTTGATGTTAGACTTACTCAGTCCCTTCATGCATCCTAGAAAACTTACACAAGGTCAAGTATAGATATTAGCCTGTTAAATGTCTTTTTGGTACTCCTTCTTGTCATTTTTCTAATGCCCAAATTCCTCCAGTACTGTTTGTGTGACTATAGCACCAGCACAAATGACTATCAGTGACTTGTGTATGAGCAGCACCAATGGAGCAAAACATAGATTGACATTCCTCTTTCCCCAGAAAATGCCTCATTTCTGTTCAGTAATTGTCTAACTGAATACAGTTGTTTGTTCAGCCTTCCTGCTCTTCTCTGTTAGCAAGTTTCCACCTCCAGCGGTGCCACACCTCTACTGGCTTCTGCAGCTCTTCCCTCCGTCTCAGGGATGGACACACAACCCAGAGGCTAAATCACTGCCTGCTCTTCTGGTACTAGAGACCACTGGATGCTGAGTTCAGATGCATTAGCCCAAACTCAGAGAGACTCCAATTTCTGCTGAGCAGAAGCAAAGGGAGAGGGGCTGGTGAGGAGCGGGGGATGGCAGCTGTGTTTGCAGCCTGCTGGATGCTCAGCTGAAGCCGCAGCTGCCATCTCTGCCTGAGCATATCCAGCACTATCCCCAAGCTGGTTTCAGCCTGTGCTGTCTGAAAGGCTCCACAAGACACAGCCTGTAAACAAGCACACTGCTTCTGACCAGGTATTTTAATAACATTTTGCAAGAGTACCTATCTGTATTCTTAGGATAGGGAGAGATCAGAGCATCTGGAAAATACCAATCTACTGGGATATGAAGCAACAATGAAAAGTCCCAAGATGAGAGAGCTGTATGACCTTCAGGCCCCAAAGCCACAGCTGAGGCTGTTGCTCTGTGGTACTGCTCAATCTTAATGGGAATGAATGTACTTCTCTCATTTTCAAGATACTTGGTCAGAGCAGGTATCTGAGATGTAGAAAGTGGAAAGGGTAATTCCTCTTTTGCCCAGAAAGCCACAGTTCTGCTTCTTATAAATGGGATTGTATATACAAACAGTGTACACAAACAGTTGCAGCCTTTTGCAAGATCAGATTTCCTGGCAGGAACCTTTTAGAAGTTTAAAAACTCCTAACAAAAAAGTAATTAGTGAGAGACAGCTCTTCTATTTCAGCCCCAACAACAAACGGTGCCAGTCCTTTTTAATTGACAGCTTACATTTTGTTTTCACAGTCCAGCATTAGTAAATGAAACACAAACTGCAAAAGCACAAACAAACAGTATGTGTACCCACCAGTCACATATAAAATGAGCAGGTGAACGACATCATCTATTTGATGCAAAAATACCATCTTTCTCTTCCCTCTATTTTTACATGCTGTTGCACTGACAGGCTGCTAAAAAATACTGCAACTAGTATGCCATTTGGAAAGCAAGCCACTGACAAAATCAGTCCGACCCTAACAAAAAATATTTCTACTCCTAGCATAGCTCTATCCATGAAACACTATGATCTTGACAATAATAACAATTTTTGAAAATTTCAAATCAGTATGAAAATACACTTCTAGGTGCAATTCAAATTGCATTAGAATTTTTAATCATTTTGAGGAAGCTGGGTTTTTTTACTGTGTTTTAGTCCAGCCACCTCACACATCCTTAAACAAATCATTACTCTTGGTCTTAAATATGTTCTTTTGATTACTGACCACCTAATGTTCAGTCACATGTTCACATAAATGTCCACTTAAGACAGTGGAACCAACTGCTTCAGAGCCTATACCTTCAGTCTTTCCAACAACCATTAGTTCCCAAACTTTCATGTCCTGGTCTTCCTACTTGCACATTTTCCATTTTGTTTCACAAATTATCCAGAATCTGTGTATAATCCCTGGCTCTTGATCTTTTAAGCTCTTCTCCTTTTCTGCACGATGTAGTAAACTGAAACACTAAACACATGCTAACACTGTGAAAAACTGCTTCCCTCTTCTAATTGAAGATCTCCTGTGATAACTCGGCTCCTCGTTTCCTTGGGTTTGAAATAATGTTCAAATAATAGGACAAAATTATTTTTAAAAATCTGCAACTCCCACCTCAGCAAAGACAACAGGAGCATGGCTATAGAAGGTTCTACATGAAGATTCCCATCATATCATTCAATGTCAGTGTGAACAACTAGTCAGGAGGAGTCTCTCTTCCTAAATCCTATGTTTTTTCCTTTCAATAGATGGATTTTTTTTATTCACACTGGCTCCACAAAGCTCCCTTGGGCTTTTACGGAGAGAGCTCTTCACCTTCACCTGCAGCAGTAGAACAGGAGAGGAAAAGAGACCTGGAATGATTTTCACAATATACCTCATAACCTTAATAAAATACTAACTTTTTATATTTGGAAAAATAAAAGTAATAGAACAGGCCATAACAAACACATGAGAACAACAGTAAACAACATTACTTCTCACATTATGGCATTAAGTGCACTCACCTATGCCACTGACTGGATCAAAGATACAAAGGCCAAACATATTGCCTAATTTCCCTGTATGCTGGATACAGGTCTTATAGTATTATACACCATAAGCCTGAAAAATCATAGATCATAGAGATATTAAAGGTTGGAATTGCACTGTAATGATTATCTAGCCCCAGTCTCCCCTGTCATGCACAGGGACACCTCCCACTTGACCAGGCTGCTCAAGGCTTTGTCCAACCTCACCTTAAACACTGCCAGAGCTGGGAGATCCACAGCTTCCCTGGGCAACCTGTTTCACCACACTCATAGTAAAGGATTTATTCCTCATATCTAACCTAAATTTCCCTTCTTTCAGTGCGTACCCTTTACTCCTTGCCTGTCTCTACAGTCCCTGATGAAGAGTCCATCTCCAGTTCCCCAGTATTCCCCTTTCAGATACCAGCAGGTTGCTGTGAGGTCTCCACAAAACCTTCTCTTCTCCAGGCTGAACAGCCCCAACTTTCTCGGCCTGTCTTTTTAGGGGAGGAGCTCCAGCCCTCTTATCAGCTTTGTGGCTTCCTCTGGACTTACTCCAACAGCTCCATATCCCTCTTAAATTGGGGACACCAGGGCTGGACACAGTGCTCCTGGTGGAGTTTCACAGGAGGAAAATAGAGGGGCAGAATTCCCTCCCTTGACCTGCTGACCGCACTCCTTTGGATGCAGCCCAGGACTCCCTTGGTTTTCTGGGCTGGGAGCACTCGCTGCTGGCTCATGGTGAGCTTTTCATCAGCCACCACCCCCAAGGCCCTCCCCTCAGGGCTGCTCTCAATCACTTCTCTGCCCAGCCTGTGGGTGTGCCTGGGATTGCCCAGTGCAGGTGCAGGACCTTGCCCTTGGCCTTGCTGAGCTCCCTGAGGTTTGCAGGGTCCCACCTCTCAAGCCTGTCCAGGTCCCTGTGGATGCCATCCCTGCCCTCCCCTGTGTGGACAGCCCCACCCAGCTCAGTGTCAGCAGCAAACTTGCTGAGACTGCCCTGGATCCCACTGTCCGCATCCCTGACAAAGGTGTGGGACAGTATCGCCCCAGGACCCACCCCTGAGGGACACCACTCCTCACTGGTCTCCATGTGGACAAGGAGCTACTGACCACAGCTCTGAGTGTGGCCATCCAGCCAGCTTTGTCCACCAAGTGGGTGATCTAATGTCTCTCTAATGTCTCTCTAATTTACAGAAAAGGATGGCCTGCAGGACAGTGTCAAACTGCATAAGCCCATGTAAATAATATCAGCTGCTCTGCCCTGTCCAGCAAACCTGTAGCTCCATCACAGAAGGTCACCAAATTTGTCAGGCAAGACTTCCCCTTCATATAAAGCCACGCTAGCTTTACAATTATGTATAAAGCAAATATTCTTGTTCCTCTTGATTTGATGCAAGTTAGGCAGGCCCCTCACACCACTTAAAGAGGTGAATGCCATGCTTCCTTACTGTCAGCACCAGCACCTCTGTGGTCAGCTAGAGCCCTGAGAACCATCAAGCAGAATCCACTGTAGTCAACCTACTTGTGTGTGCCTTGTGGCGGATGAAATTACACACCACTGAAAAAAACTGGATGTAGTACAACCAAAGAAATGAATTTTCTCAAAGCTACCCATTATTTCAAGGAAATTAGCTGTTCAAACAAAACACTTACCCAAGAACCAGAAGCACAGGCTTCTTTACAACAGTGACTTCTTTTTCTGACATGTTTTCTCAACTGATATGGCCATCCTAATTAAAGCGCCTCAGAGCTGGAAGATACCAGAGCTCACCACAGTTGCACAAAAATAGCCTTTCTCACAGGGAAGTGGAGGGCCGTTTCTCCCCCTGTGAGGCTGCAGTCCCTCCGTGCCGTACACGCTGTCCTGCAGCAGCAGAACTGGCTGGTGTACAGCCGGCCAGCCTGACCGTATCACGTAACAAGCACCTCTCCTGTGCAGTGTTTGTTAGCAACACCCAGCACGAGCAGACCCAGAGGCACACTGCTGCTCTCCAAAGGTCAGGGAATCACAGCTGAAAAGTGTAAAGCACTGTCTCACACACTCTTTCTGATCCTACCGCAAAAACACTGCAGCTGTAAGATAAGCTCATTCACACATGCTGGACCAGTAGGCTGGCACTATTTGGAACAAGCACTGTAGTCTTTCAGCTGCATGTGTTGCAGCTATATGTGTGCCTCTGCCAAAACCTGCAAACAGATTCTAGAAAAAGAGCAGGATTTCCCACTGCACCCTGCAAATCATTCCTTCAGGTGGCTCAATGCACCTATTTTACACCCTAAACCATCCAGGACTCAACCTACAAGACCAAAGCCCCAACATAAACACAGCTCACCAGGTCTGATCTATGGGTCCTATGAAAGAGATGGCCTGGTAGAGTCCTGACCATGTTGTATTCTACTCTGTTTACTTAACATCTGACTTGGAGCTCCTCTGTCTGACTGTGAACTGTCACAGTCATTACGAAAGCTATGGTGTTCTTAGAGGTTTCTTTTTAAGTAAAAGTTCCACAGTGCCCCCCTGATATACTGTAACAGGCTTAGACATAAAATGCAATCAAAACCCAAAGATACAACACCTTTTAATGGCTCTTCTCTCAGTCCTTGCATCAGATCTTTCTTATTCTTGGCAGAACAGGTAAAGTTTGGTCCCAAAGCAAACCACAACCAGTCTTCTTCAACTCATGCAAAGTAAGGGACAAGAACCACCATCAAGAAGGAATCCTGCTTTGTTTTTCACTCATTTTTTATAGCATCACATAAACCTATTAGCAATGCCACAAACCATCAAAACACCAAACAGTTAAAGCTGTTCTGGATGAAAACAGTAAACAAGGCATTGCTAAGAACAGTTATAAAGTAGGCTTATAACATGGCTCTTGAGCAAACACAGTTTAATAAGCATTCCATAAAAAATTTAAACAACATTTTCAGTCATGCAATGAAGGAGAGCCCAACTCATTCTCTAGGTAGCACTAAACACATGTATGAAAAAAAAAAAAAAAAAACAAAACATGAAACCTAGCAGAAATCAGACTGCTTGTTGCAGCTGGGAAACAGGTATGTAAGGCAGAAACTGACTGCATGCTCATTTAACTGAGACAGCTAGAACAAAATGTGACGGGTCTTTCAGTCTGTTTCTTCTGTCCAACAAGCTGTACTTAATGGTCAGACTACCCCCAAACTCCAACAGGCACAAAGGGAGTTGTTTGGCTGTTCCAATAAGGTTGTAGAGATACACTGCGTGTGGATTAAAACCCAAAACTTTTGCATATTGGTCAGACACAAAGACATCTGTTCACAGGACTAACACAGGTACAGTTTCTACAAACCATCAATTCATCAGCTAGGGTGACTGAGGTTCGCTAAGGAAAATGGAAGGGGCAATGGGCTTCAGATTGAGATCGCTAGGAGTAAGGCTAGTATTGGGGTTGCAATGAATAAAATTGGAGAGGATGTTGATGGTCGAATAGGCTCTTTGATAAATAGTTTTACACCATCTGCTAGGGGCTGTAGGAGCCCGAAAGGGCCAACAATGTTTAGGCCCTTTCAGCCTTGTATGTAGCTTAGGATTTAGCGCTCTACTAGCGTAAGGAAGGCTACTGCGATTAAGATTGGAAGGGCATAGGAGAGGGCTATGATGAGGTTGATTAATCATCCTACAGATTTACTGCAATATGGAGTATTACTGATCCTGTTTTCTCTTGAGGCTATAAAAACTCAAATTCTATTTCAATGCTTGAATGCTGTAGCATTATAGTTGTTATTAATAACCTCTTTCCAACTTTCCCTCAGAGTTGTTGTCTGTTAACTACTGACTTTTTTGTATGAAATTACTATTGTGCATCCAAAAGAATATTTCATGTTTGGACTGACCAATTAGAGAGTTTCAAGACCATAATGGATTTGTGACAGTATTTAAACAGCTTTTGAAATTCTAAATATTACCTCCATCTCTGTTAATGTCCTATTTAAATGCAACTGATTATTTGTTTTTATGTTTTCATATATCACCTCTGTTCTAGAATTACAAGCAATAAGCTTATTAAATGATCAGAGACAGCAATCTGCTTGCTGCCTTAATGAGCACAAAGCCAGCAAAGCATCTTTGCTTCGCACATTCTGAGTTCAGTTTCACACACTTGGAACCCATCCTCAGCAGCCACTCGGTGCCTGATGCAGAGGCCAAGCAGGTCTAGCGCTGTAATGCACTAATGCTCTGAGTCTCGCTAAATGGCCACAGAAAAAGAGAAATGGGGAAGCATAAATCATTCCACACCAACAGAATGGGTGCTGTGTTTATTCTCTTAATGCACAGAGGTTAAAATTTTCTGCTACATTTATCAGCGTTTCATATCCTCTCACCAGCAGTCACTGAGAGACAAGAGGTTCTTGTCTCTCCAGCGTTCTCCATGCAGCCCTGTATCACCTTCCCCCACAGGACCACAATCCCACACAGCAGATCCCTTCCACAAAATCCAACCACTAGCATGGCCACAGCAGGACAAAAGACTATGTTGCAGACTCTGTCACTACAGGAGTACTTCTGTAACTCTAATTTCTAAAGCTGAACGTGATTTAGTAGGTACGGTGTTGGCATGGCAGTCTGGATCTCTTGGCAAGTCAAAAGATAAACATAAATGGTTTAAATTAGCATGGTAAGTATGAATAGCATGGCAGATGGGGTTTTAAAACTCAGAAATGCTTGATTTGTCGTGTAGTCCTTCAGCTATTGAGTACATGGCAACAGAGTAGGGCAATATTACATCTGAAAAGTTACCCCAACTCAACCGTCTGTACACTCGCATCCACCACCAATTGTGTCTTCCAGCAGTTATTCCATCAGTAAGAGTGATTTTCATTCTCTTTTACATCCTCACAACATTGTATGTCTGAAATGCCCAGCAAATAGCAAGGCACATTAAATTGTTCAAAGGAGACATTAAGTTCCGCCCTGTTGCAAGCCATCCTGCTACTCTGAAGTATTTCTGAATTTTATACTAACTTATTAATATTGAAGAAGATAACTAATTTTAGGGATTAAGGTATTTTAAATAGAATACATGGTTTCCAAAGGTCAATAAAATATGTGTTTAAATGTATTTTGAATTCATAATCTGCAGTACATGTGATATGGACAACATTCATCTCTGTCAGAAAACAGCCTTTCCAATCTTCTGGGAAAAATTGTTTCTCATACACTGAAAACCAGCTCTTTGGTAACAGGACGCTTGTTCCATCTCTCATGAACTAAAATAATGTGTAAACAAACACCCACCTCACACAAAGATTTAGACTAGGATTCATATACGGTAAAGGAAGATTTCCCTAGTGATAAACAGTTTGAGCACAAAGTGTTCCTTCAAGTCCTGACATAAATCTGTTCCTGCCAAGCTAGTGTCTCATTGCATCAGCCTTTCGCCTTCACCACACCGAAGTAGCAGCCCCACTACCTCTCTCCCTGCTTTCCTCATACTGCCCTCTCCCCAGAATTACTACCTCAGCTCCACTGGGCCAAAGAATTATCTTTCCATCCCACAAACATTTGGTAACAAGAGAAGAAAACCCTTTTATTTAAAAGAAATATGACTCTCTAGCTAACCTATTACTGAAGGACTCCCATGTGGGCTGAGTAGATTCATTATTACGGCTGGTAGCCTTGCCCTTTCTTACCCCACCAGTTTTAGCCCCTCTTCTTGGTATTCCTATAATATTTTTATTAACTTGTAATGCTTTTGAAATGTTTTGATATGTACCTTAAGATTGCAAGATCTTCAACTGGGCGGAATGCAAGCAAGTGCTGTCGTGTCTGATAAAGCACTTATTTTTCAATAAGAGAAAAAAAAACATCAAAGCATCTCTGCCTACATTTCTTCCTCAATAACAAATATTTGCAGCTTCTATTTTATTAGTGGAAATCTGGTATTTCAAATAAGATACAGGATGCTATATTTATTGTCTTCAGTGCTCCTTTCAATGGTGCAAGATAAAACACAATTGCTGCAGCAAAAGTTTGATTTTAAAGAAGCAAGGCCTAGCTACAGGTGATATAGGCACTTAGACGTGTACAAACTGTCAGGCAAAAGAGACCCTGCAAGTGGAAGTTATGGTCTAAAAGGACAACTATATACTCACACTTCCTTAGTCTCCAGGTCATGAAGAGGAATGGTACCAATCTGTAAACGGGAAATTTGCCTTCAGAGCTTTTAATCATTCCTTACTGGAAGAGGGCACAAGAGGTCATACACAGTGCTACATGCCACTTCAGTTTGGAAAGATGTCTAGAACTGGGCTCTGTGGATTTCCCCAACCCAGCCAGTGTGGCACAAACACCCATGGGAGCAGCGCTGTGCGCTGCCTCTACAGAGCCCTTGATTTTTTACACTTGAACGGTGCTACACTGCGCTGTGCAAATACATCAAGACCAGGAGAGGAAACAGTCCATGGTAACAAAAACAATGATTGATCATACTCAGAGAATTTAAAAATATTTGGTGAGTGTCTATAACTTTTCTGTACATTAGTGTAACTTTCAGCAGTTATAGTCACATATTTGATGAAAGTACCACTACCACTTACTGGCAATGTTAGAAATTACTCCTCAGAAGGATTGGAAGCTGTCTGGTTTGTCAATCCTTCATAATTATTAGAACATGCTAACATCATGAATTAACACGGCAAGTAGCAATTCTAGTAATGCGAGACTGAGATGTGGTGGAGATGAAAAACATCACATTCCTATTCAAACAGCTCAAGCTGTCTGAATAACTTTCAGTATTACTTACATTTATCACTCAGAACCACAAGACATCTCAATTGCAATTTACTTTAATCTCAATATTCAAAATAGCATATTTTAAATAAACACCAGCATTTAAATGTATCTTACCAAATCTCCTTAAATTGATTCTATGCCCAACTGCATTTTCACTGCTGATGTGAGCAACGAAGTCTATGCTACAGTTAAGAGTCTTTTGGATTTAAGCTAAAAAGATCTTGACAAATAACTTCAATTTTTCATATCAGTAAATACTTGCTTAAAGCATTAATAAAATGGGATCCAACTCAAGTGGTGGGTTATAGTTTTTTAATTGCCTCATTCTTACTTCTGACATTATCATGACCAGAAAGATGACCAGGTATGAGTCTTCTGTAGTTGCTCACAGAAAAAGAAAAGTTAGGCTGTGACTGAACACCATAAAGTTAATAATACACTATACTCTAAACAAAATATACTGCACTGAAAAGATGAGTAACTAGTTCACATCCACTCACTGGATCTGCAGCATTAGCCCCGTGAGAGTTTGCAACAAGTTTTACTGAAGAAATTACTATGATAAAACACTAGTTACTCCTATGCTATATAACCCCTCTGTTTGCACACTTCTGCTCAGAACATTTGCAGTACTTATTTTTCAAAACATTCTCTATTTTTTTATCCTATGCAATACTTACAGCACGCCACACAATAAGAAACAAAATTACAGACAAATGGCGTTTAAAAAAAATTAAAAAAAAAAAAAACAGGTCGGATTTGCAGGGATTGTATAAACGGGAATAAATCATACAGAAGAAAAATTCTGATTAGGTCTATTACAGCGGAGAAGATTGCGACGCTGGCAGCTAAACGACCATTCTTGCTGTGCTTTTAAAACCCAAGTCCACACAGAAAAGAGAGTTTCTCTGAAGAAAACTCTCCAGATCTCCGAGGCTAGGCTTCCCTTCCCCGGCACCCCATCCATCACCCACAGCATGGGACGTGACAGGAATTCTCGCCCCCCGCCCGCCGTCCCAGCACCGGCCGGAGCTGACGCCGCGGTCCCGGCCCGGCTCCGGCGCCGCACTGCCCACAGCAGCGGGACACGGGCGGCCCCGCTCCTGTAGCGGCTCCGACCGTGGGGCAAGCTCGCCGATCCCGCGCCAATCCCGGGCGAGGGAGGTGAAGCCGGACAGGAGCGGGACCCCGGCCCGTCGCCCCCGGGGGCGGGGAAGCCGCCGCGCCGGGCGGGCGGGCGGGCGGGCGGGGGGAGCGGCGCGGAGCCGCCGCCCGGTACTCACCGACTCGCTCGGAAACTTCCCCCAAGTTTCGGCGGCGCGGCGGGCGGCAGCGGACGGGCCCCCCCCCGGCGGGCGCCGGCACCATGGGAGCCTCAGCGAGCGGCCGCCGCGGCCGGCCCCAACTTGTGGGGAGGCAGCGACCGTCATAAAACGCGAGCGAGAGCGGCGGGGCGGCGGGCTGAGCCCGCACTCCTCCCGCGGGGCGGGGCGGGGCGGGGCGGGGCAGGCGGAAAGCAGAGCGGAGCGGAGCGGAGCGGAGCGAGGGAGGGGAGATCAGCACTTGGGGGGGGGGGCGGCGGGCAGCGTTCACCCACACCCCTCCCCGCGCACCGTCCCCCGGCGGCGGCAGCAGCGCCGGCCTTGGCCCTGCTCGTTTGCCGCACGCAGCCCGCTCCGTGCCTGCCCTGCCGGGGCGCGGGGCACTAGCGGCCATCGCCGCCGACTCCTCGTCGTCTTTCACCGCGGAAGCTGCCGGGCGCGGAGAGGGGCTCAGAGCGGCGAGCGGAACCGTCCCTGGCGGGGGGGGGGGGGGCGGCTCGACGAGCCCCGGCCGGTGCCGACACTTGGGCTGCGCCCCGGGGCTCCGTCTAGACGGGGACGGCGGCTGCTGCAGCGCGCATCCCGGCCGGACGGGCGGGGGACGGCCCCGCGATGGCTATCGGGGGCGAGCCGCGGGCTGCTGGCCCGGGCTGAAGCAGGGGCTCAGCGGGGCTGGCAGTCGTGTTTGTGTTCAGGATCGACGAACGCGATTTTAGGGTGAAGGAGGTGTCGGCGTGCCACGGGCGCGGCTGCCAGGTGGAAGGGATGGCAACTTCTGCGGCCAGGTGTGTGGCAGTGCACGCACAGGGCTAAGTAGTGTGAGTGTAGAAGGTAGCTACAGGAAAACGGAGAGCGTCTGCTAGGGATTGTCTTAAAATAATAAAAGATTTATTGTCTGAAAAACTGTTTAGGGAAGAAAACATTAAAAAGGAGCATACTATCATCAGATTATTTAGGTACCATTTGCATTGACAAAGTACCGAATGCACACCCACATGTGCAAAGGTGACCTCAGCAGTGACACATTGTTCTTTAAGGCCCTTGCGGGCCCCCTGTCGTGTGTGTGGCCCCACCTTCAGAACGGCTAAGCATCTGGCTTCCTCGTAAAACAAAGGTGGGATGACAGCCCCGCAGATCAGTGTTGCAAGAGTTTCACAATCATTTAGTAAGTCACAAAGCCGGCTCTGAAATTAACTGAGAATAGAATTGTATCTCGCCCAAGCTTTCTGCTGTGTTGGGTGTACAGGAATAGCAGTGCTGGCATATGGAAGTTGTTCGACCGTAACGGCTGGGAACAGTTCTGGCACCTCTGCCTGCTCAGGTCGGTGCTGCCCTTCCCTTCCTATTGAACCAGGTGCTCCCAGACTGGGAGCTCTTTGTCTTAGGAGGCTGGTGCTCCTCAAAGGCTGACCTGCTAGCTGCAAGTGATCTGTCTTCAACTGTGCTGTTGATCCAGGCTTCTTCTGCCCAGAACAAAGTGATTCCAGGGGGCTGAAGACATGTATAGGGGTGAGATGGATCATGAAATGTGACCTCATCAGCTCCCAATTGACTTAAGGGAATTAAAATCTCACACGTTGATAAGTATATGATGAAAGTACTGCTTTTGAGGTTTTAAACTAAAGGCACACAGATCCATCTTCTTTATTCCTACCAGAACCATCTCTTGCCATTTCCTCATTCAAAATCACAGGAGCAGATTTTTTTTAAACAGTATCAAACAATACCATTGTCTTTGCATTAATATATGTGCAAAGGACATTAAGTTCCACTTCTTACCACTGGTCAGGGAATTCATACCCACATCTCCCGGGAGGTGCCTGTGCTGCCAAACTAGCAGTTGTTATTCAGACCTTTCGTTCTTTGTGCTGAAGCTATGGCAAAGCATGATTAATAACTCAGTGTGTTAGAAATTGCAGCCACAGGTCTGATCCTGGCCCTGTAGTCTTGTGGTTGAAGCACTTGATAAAAGGGGAAGATTCCAGGTCCAGAGATGTTTATGGGGTTTGTTAATACAACATTCCTATAACACAGTAACACCTGGGACTATGACAAGCTGGTTTGTATTAACTAAGTGAACATGTAAAATACCACATGAATAAACCAGAGAAAATAATTTATTTCTCCCTCATTATATATATAAATAAACTTGGATAACAATAAATCCATTGATTTATTACATAGTCTAGGTTTACAACTGCCTGGGCTTTCTCTACACTAGATAAAGTTTTCTATTTCTTCACATGATGGATTGTTCAGTTTCATGTGGACTAATGTCAAACACAGTACACTGCCAACGAGACCAGATTTAGGCAAAAGCAGCCAAAGTAATTTTCAATCAGGAAGTTAGTGAGGGTGTGTGTGGGGGGGGCTGGAAAGACAGGAGACAGGTAAGAGTGGAGTTTCGGCATTGTCTACAGGTGGAAGGTGGCCTTGGATCTGTGGAAGCACAAGGCTGTGTGTTGCTTGCTTGTAGGATAAATACTTTGAATTTTCTCAATCACCCCAATACAAATAAATAGCATCATAAATGGTCGGTGGTCTTTTGGCTTGTCTGTTATTAAAATAATAATAAAAAATGTCTATCTTTTGACAACTATTATTCTCAGTTTCTATGGAGGATTTCAGGGTATATTAAACTATTTACTAGATTTAGTACTGCTAATCTGTGGTAGTAGTTTAATCTCCCAGATAAATTAGCAGTAAAATACCCAAGATTTGTGTCATATGAAACATGAGTCTTATCTCAGCAACAATATAGAAATTGTTTGTATTTTTCATACGTCCATTAGGAACACTTTTAAAACTATGTATAACTTCATAACTTGTGCTTTTAAAACACTACTTTTAAAATCATGTATACCTTCATCCATGCCTATGTTCTTCACTTTTTGGTTTATGCTGTATTATCTATCTCTCTTCCAGATTCCATCCAATCTCCTTAGAAAGCCTGGAAAACCAAGTCTGGCTTGAGGACATTTACAAAGACACCTGAATTCTGACCATTTGCTCTGATGTAATATCCAGGGAGGCCTACATCTACCCTTTTCTCTGCATGCAGTTGCTGCTTCACTCCTTTCCAAACAGTGTTCAAAAAAGTTGAAATCCTTCCTGAGCATGATGCTGTGGAACCAAGTGCAGAAGACAAAATTATGCCTGAGTCTGATTTTCCTCTCTGTTTACAATAGTGTACAATGCAGTGTTTATAAACAGGGTGTCAAATAGAATTCCAGCAGCTCAGTTCATGATAATTCATCTGAAAGAGGTTCCTTCCCTGCTAAGTGTCTAAAGCAAGTGCTGTTTGTACTTTCTGCCAGACTTGCTTGCCAGTGAGTGCTTCTGTAAGCACTGGCTAAAATCTGAGCTTTTACAGTGTAAAGGTAGCTGTATTGGTAAAGTCTGTCAGTCAAACTGCCATGGCTTGATTTAGTAGGCAGTAGGTGCCTGTAGTCAGCAAAAGCAATGTTAATTTATATATTTCTGTGTCAATATAATGGGGTGCACATGCAAGGTCCATGCTAAAAATGTAAAGGGGTTTCTTTGCGTAGCAGTTTGTATTGAAAGGAAATAAAGCGACTTTTTGTTGTTGGGCTTTTTGCTAATACAGTAGTGCAAAATGAACTCAATTGACACTGCTTTACCTGCAGAGCTTTTACCTGAGGCCTGAAAAAAGGTAGTTTAGTCTGAGTAGTTTAAAATTCCCTATGTTTTGAGGTTAATGTGTGCACGGATATGGTTCTCTTGAGTGAAAAACTACTTATACTAATTACAAAAAGAGTTTATATTTCTCAAAACTGCATGAAATAATGCAGAAGGGAGATTAAATAAAAATATTGTTCATATTCTGCATTCCTAACTGCAGTTTAAATCTATAATCTTATTTTCTTGGCTTCATATCTAACACAACCATAAACAGAAAGTGTGCAGCTAGAAAGGGGTCTCAGGAGCTCTCCAGTCCAACCTACAGCTCAATGCAGGGTCAGGACAAATCTTGCTGGGCTTTACCCAGTTGGGTTTCAAAACCTTTCATGTCTGGAGGCTGCATAGCATGTTGGGACAACCTGCTCCACAGCTGCACTGTCCTGTGGGGCAAGACATTTCCTTTCTTCTCTGCTCTGAGCTCCTCAGTTCTTATTATACTCCTTTCCTCTGGGCCGATGCTCCAACTCCTGATCTGGGCATCCTGGTAGTGCTTCAGGAGCATCCTGGTAGTGCTTCCCTCCATTTTGGCAATATCTCTGTGTACCACCTCATGGGCTTTTTTCCCCCAGGGCAAGATTTTGCATTTGTCCTGGCAGAATGTCTCACAGGTCCCATCAGCCTGCTCATCCAGCCTGTCTAGGTCCTGCTGTAAGACAGCTCTGCCCTTGAGTGTATTGACCAATCCCTCCAGTTTGGTGTTATCTGCAAACTTGTCAAGAGTACACAGTACCTCCTCCAGGTCATTGATGCAAGTATTAAAGAGGACAGGTATAGATTACTGGTGCCCAAGCACAGGGACTATGAATCCATAGTTTTTTGTAATACAATACACACCTTTTTCCAATTAATCTCCACTGATCTTATCTAGATGGTAATAAAAAATGGGGAATGTAAAAGGAACGTGTTGGTCTTTTGGAAATGAACTAGAGAATGATTCAGGTGAATAAGTGTTTCCCCCTTTATGTCATGCTTTTAGAAAACTTAAGGGGAAAGAAAGTCCACTGGCAATGTGTGAAACTTAGGTGATAACCTTCATAGAAAGTTAATCAGTCAATTAGACATTTACTGTGTTTTCCATCAAAATATTTGTTTTTAGGACAATAGCAAGTCAAAATTCTGTGCAGGGAAAAGTTAGTTCTTCTTTCCTTCCTTCACCTTCTTAATGTTCTTTATTCATGTAAGAAATAAGGAATAGCTGAAAGATGAGAAGCTCTCTTTTAATCTAAATTTCCATCCTAAGTAGAATTGCAGAAAAAAAGTACCATGACACACGATTGCTTGCCACAAAAAGAAACCACACTAATAAAATGCATATTCCAACCACAATCAGACTTGTACCAAGAGCTGGGAATGCACAGTGCTTGCTGTATATAAAAGTAAAACCAATATTTAATAGCAGGTCTGTTCTCAGTCTCTGAATATGTGGAAAAATTTAGTTTGTGGGTTGTCTGGGTTACTTCCTTTAAAGCTACAGAGCAAAGCTCCCCCAAATACTTTATATGAAAGCAGAATAATTACCTAACCAATAAATATCTGTGGAAACAGAGAATTTTCTCTTAGGACCTAATCTCCAATGAATCAATGTGAACATGCATGCAGGCAGGATAAGAAGGCACAGGCAAAGCAAGAAAAGAAAAAATGAAGAAATACTCTGCCAGAGCCTGAGGTATCTTGCTCTCTCATTCTGTTGTTTCTAAGTCATCTATCATGTATCATGTATCTACAGCTAATATAAAACAAAGACCTATCTGGCCATGTAATGAATTCAATGACTTTCTGGTTTGCTGGGAAAGGTGTATATTGGTGGTATTTTCCTTGCTTTTTTTCTGAAAAAGGGAGATGGAGGATTGTAGAGATAAAGGTTTTGGTTCAATTGATATATTCACTGCTATTTTTTAATGCAAGAAATATCAAAGCGGGTCCTGGCCTGTTTCCAGCACTATACAGGTTGTCCTGCATCCTAGATGTTACATTAGACAGAAGAACTTCTCCAAATGAACAGTGAAAAACATCAATCAATTTTGTAGCATGTATATGCATATATATGTGTGTGGGTATGTTTGTATGTATTATTTCATGAATGTGTTGTTATTGCTCTCTGGATCTTAACTGAATCCCATCCTTAGTCTGTCAAGTGTTTTTTGAAGACTGTGACTGTTGCAAAGCTGAAATCCAGAGGCTGACACCACTTTCTGCCCCAATTTGTCCATATTATCCTACATTTCCTTCTGCCAATGAACAAGTTTGGGAGTCTGGTAGATCTCCCGCCTGAAGCACTTTTGTCTAAGTGTCCCAAAGGTTTAGACGCTTCAAACAAGGCTTTCTTGCTTTCCTACGTTTGAATTCCTAAATAGTAACATGTTAGAGACCTAACCAATTAATATCTCCAGGTATTTTATGTTTAGTTGTTCAGAACATGTATTCATTGTCTACCCACATTTCATGAGCATTTTTCTGCAACTTTTGCTAGACGTTCCTGCTCTCCACATCAAGTTCTTTTGTCTCTCAGATTAAGCTGGAAAGTAAAACGCAGAGGAACAGACACTATGCTTGATTATTTATGTACTTAAAATTCACTTTACACTTAAACAGTAGTGCTACCACGCAAAAGACAACAGACAGCAATTTGGTCAATGTCACAGATAATAAAGGATGATTCTTAAATTTCTTGCCTAGTCAAAGAATGTGAACAAAGCCAGACAGTAATTTTGTTTGTTGTTTTCATAAGTCTGCTAGTTCCAGGAGCTGCAGCATCCTTTAATTTATGATTCAGCTTCAGGTCTCTAGTTGACAGATCATAAGCATTTGTGACAATAAGGGATTTGAGATGGACAGACTGATCAAATACATGCTGTTGCCATCTCTACATAATGGGTGTGCTTCTGTTCAGGATGACATTAACCATTATCTGGAGAGTGTGGGTTTTTACAAAAATTCACCATGTTGAGAAAATTGTAATATCAGGAAAGGAAAATCTTGACTTGCATTATTTTGTAATTCAAATACTCACAGGGAAGTTTCTCTCAAGGGAGAATATTTGTATGTGCGTGGAAGTTCCTAAGAGGATGGAAGGTAGCACTTTGTCTCTTCAGAAAGACTGTGTTTGTTCACATGTTTCCCAGTTCTACTCTGTATCATCCATCTAATCGGGTGTAAAAATCAGACCCACAAGTCTGTAGTTCCCTGGTTTCCCTATTATGGAGTCTTTTTTGCAGATGTGATTACACTGATAATTCTCCTGTCTGTAACCTTAATGGGAGCCATAACCACCCTATAGTCAAAATACAGATCTCTGGACCCTTTGGGTCTAACAAAACAAGTTCCTCTCCTCCATGAGTTCCTCCCAGTGTTTTGGCTGTCCATCCACACAATCTGTGGTCCCCTAGCCCTCAATCACTGCCTGGGTGAAATTGCTGCGTATGATTATTTCAAACTCTTCATCCTGCATGCTTTGATGATGCTTGGTACTCAGAACTGTACTGATGGACACAGAAATGGCCTTAAGAGTCATCCAGTTTGGGGTGTGTCCTGCCTCTTTCTGGTTCATGGAGTTGCAAAACAATATTTTACCTTAGATGATAGCCATATGATGCATACCATATATCTTGGGGAGGCCAAAGAGCAGGGTTCCCGAGAATGGGAATGTTCTTATACAACTCCTGAGTTCCATCTTGGGGTCTGGGGCAAGCTAAATATAAAGATGGGTTCCAGGAAAATAGGTGACCTCACTCAAAGCAGGATCTGATGACTACTTCCCTTCACTGGTGGAGATTCAAATTGAGCAGTAGCTCCTGCACCAGAACAGCCCACCTGCTCATCATGGGCTTGACATGTTTGACATGTCATTATTTTGACATGGTTACCACACTTGAGTTACTGAGAAGCCAGATACAATGGAAAGCTATGAGTTAGCTACTCATAGTGTAGTTTATGCATGTATCCCAAAGCAGGATTTGCTTTAATTTCCTAATTCTTGGTATTTTCTTGACTAGCTTTCTAAATATCTCAGTGCAAAAGACCTCCTTACTTACTAAAGCGACCTGTGTCAGATTTTCACACGTTTATTGCTAAAATGCTTTCCATAATGCCTATCTCTTATTATTTTGTTAAAATTTAAATTCAATAATTCTTCTATCCACACTGAAAATGATCAGATTATTCTCTTCTGTGTTTGAAAATAGTTGCCATGTACTCTAGATTTCTTCCTTTGTCCTAGGCCAAAGGGTCTCTATTTTTAAAATCTTTCATCATGGATCACATTTTCTTTGCTTCTAATCACATGCAGTTTTGGGCCTTCTCCAGTTGTTTCATGTCTCTCCCGAAGTATTATGCCCCAAAGGGACCAAGTTCTCTACGTGACGTCCTAATAGTGCTCAGAAGAGAAAGGCTTGAAGGCTATACTGCTATTTATAAATCAGAGCATTAAATTTGATTATTTACACCTAAGTGCAGTACATAATGTAGAATTTAAACCATTTTCATTCCACCACTGCAATTTCTCAAGATAATTCTGAATTTGAATTGTGTCTTTCAATACATTTATGTTTACAAATCTTTTCAACTTTTTCTCATCTGCAAACTTATTAACACTGTTATTCATATTGTTAAAAAATGGTGGAATAAAGTCAGAACAAAGAAAGGTCCTGTAATTTTGTGATATGAAAGTGTCAAAATAAAGAAAATGGGTCTAAAATTATATACATTACCAAATTAGATTTTATGATATTATTTTTCATT
This sequence comes from Melospiza georgiana, assembly GCF_028018845.1. Taxonomy (NCBI): domain Eukaryota; kingdom Metazoa; phylum Chordata; class Aves; order Passeriformes; family Passerellidae; genus Melospiza; species Melospiza georgiana. The sequence continues at coordinate 52,549,502 of NC_080465.1, forward strand.
TAAGGTATTTGCAGAGTTTACTTAATTCTATATATGCTTTGAATTTGTTTCTGGGTTGGTTTTTTTTTTTTTTTTTTTTTTTTTTCTGAGTTGAACTTAGATTGATTCATTTAATATTTACAGCCTCCTCTTCATCTACGTTCTCCCCTTTTATTATATCAGGCAGCTGTTATTTTTTGTCCTTTCCCAGACTTATATCTTTTAGCCATTTTTGACAGATTCTCAAGTAATTGCTAATCTGAAGCAATTCTAAAATATCCTAGGCCAAAGTCTGTCTGGTCTGGCTAACTTGAGAACATTCCATAAGGCTCTACTGACCCTGTTTTGAATTGAATACTTAACTTATTTTCATGAACGTTAATTATGCTAGTGAGGTGTGTGCAACTTTTTTTGTCACTTGCAAAAAAAGGTTTTAAATATTCCAATCTTCTTGGGATCATCCACTGTGTCATTATCTTGCCTCCAGTCTCACAAATAGTCAGGAAAACCAATCATAATTTTGTTTTCTCTTTGGTATTTTTAATGGTTTTTTTCCTTTTGAAGTGTCTTCTAGCTCTGTGTTTGGTTTATGCCTTAGTCTTCTGATTGGATCGTACTGTTATTTTATATGTTTAAGAATTTGATCTAATTTCCACTTTTCAGATGGAACTTCGTGAGTTTGAGATAAAGTAAAAGTTCCTGGCCTACCTGAACTAATCTCTCTCTCAATACGTTTCCCTTCTGATAAGTATAGCTTATGTTTTCTGCTACAACTTAATTACTTTTTTCTTTGACTTTTTTATTGACTTGAATTGGTGAAAGTTGTCTGCTTCAAGTCCGTGATTGTTGCTTTTTACTCTATTTTCTTCCCTGAGAATATATACTCTATAATTTCAGTCACTGTCTCTGAGTCACCTTTAATCATTCTTTTCTCAAACAGCTGCTTTCCACTGGTACTTTTCCCTGGTACAGAAGCACATCCAGAAGAGCCTCTCCTCTCTCTGTTTTTAATACAGAAATAGAAGTGAACAATGCCTTTCAGTATAGAGCTTGTTAATTGATCTATGCACTTGATGTTTCCCTTCCTACCCATTCTTTGGATAGTTAGCTCTCTTGTGACTCTGCTTCTGTGCATTGGGTGTTAAATGATTTGTCATTTGTTCATGATAAAGGCTTCCCCTGCGTATTCTCTGTTCATTCTCTGTTCTGTGGTTTTGTTTACTGACAGCTGCAGCTGAGACCTCCTCCTCTTTCACCATCATCCACAAGCTTTTAATGGGTCCAGCTTTCTCATTTGTCTGCAGTTCAGCACCAGTGAAGGGCTATGTCCTTTAATGTTAGACTGCCCTACTATGTAGTTACCTTACTCATAACTCTATTTATCAGTAAGGTCTTTTTTGTGGTCATGTTTTAGGTATCCTTACTCCTCTTATTGATTTCTTGTGTGTCCTCATTATTTCAGCTTAGCTTGCCATATTTCTCCCCAATGCATACAATTTTTTTGATTAAATCTGTACAAAATTGATTTATGTATCCAAACTGTTCATGTTCAAGCAGTCATAAAAAGTGAACACATGGTATATAAAATTAAATTCAAGCATGTAGATTTTCCCCTGTTCTTTGTCTTCGAAGACTTTTGTACTATTCTTTTGTTACTGACTATCAGAAAGACTAAACAGACAAACAGGGAAAACAGGTCTTTTATCAAAATTCTTAGTTATATTGTACTTTTATTTTTCATTGTTTACTTGAGTCTAGTGGAGTTTAGATAGCACCCTTGAAGTCATTTGCAGTTGTAATATTTAAATGGGTTCAAACAATGGCAGTAACATTTACCTAATGTTGTTTTGTTGCTTTTAGTCACAATTCTAGCCCTGAAGTGGAGCACCAACAGTGTGTGTCCTTTCCAATTGCCTTTGACTGTACTTGATAACATTTCATCCATCCTGATGTTTGTAAACAGATACTTGGATATCCAGCCAGCCCAAATCTCTGACACAGGCTACAGCTAGAAATAGCCTATGCAGAAATAATCCCATAAAATGGTTGACACAGCCAAGAGGAGGTCCATGTTATGTTGAGAGTTGTGATACTTGCTGTTTAACAGGAGCACTAATGATTTCAACTCCAGAAGGTGTGCTTTAGTGAGAAACTGTCACAAAACTGCTCTTTCCCATTTTCATGCATTCAATCTTCCGCTTTTATGATTTTGAATTAGTAGTTTTCAGCTGTAACTCCTAGTGCAGGCATTGGCCTGACATGATGAGGAGGTGAGCTACCATGGCTGTGGACTCAGGGTTGAAGGTCTGTTTGCCTCTGACCTCACTCTTAGATCAACCCATGCCTGGTCAAAGCTTCTCCATAAGAGAGGCACTGGAGTACTCCTGTTGCATCCTAGAAATTTAATTTAATATTTAAAACAAGTCATTAACTTACCCAAGGACAGGGAAATGCGAGAGGAGTTTGTAATTCTGGAGACACATCTCATTAAAAATTATAGCGTCTGTTACGTGTGCAGCACAGACACTGTTTATGTTACCCTGCAGAAATGGCGGCCTACAGGACTGGAACCATCAAGCCCCATCCATTTATCTACAGTGGAAAAATATTTGGGAAGAATGGGATGGGTCAGGCAGGCAAGGATTACAATAGTAAGATTACTGTCTTTGGTATGTACATATTTCAGTGGTCTCAACAAAATATTGTCATGACTGTATAGCTACTTATATGTTGGGACTTCCTCATTGTTTTTTTCTCACACCTAATGATTTTAGTGAAGTTGAGAGACAGAAAAACCAGAACAGTGTGGGATGAAAAGTGAAAGAGAGGCATCTCCAACACATAGCATTACATAAAGAGCCTACATTCCTCCTGACAACTAGGAATCATGAGATTCAGGTGCACACCATTGACTCCAAACTTCTTATTCACATGGGCAGAGAGGGAAGATGGATATTCTTCAACATCCTCTGCAGTTTATATACAGGGGTCCACAGTTTCCAGTTCTTGTGTCATCTGAACATCTCAAACTCTCTCAGAGCCCATTTTAAGCAATGAATCTTGAGATAGGATCAAAAGACAGCTTTTCTTGTGGTTGTTAGTATTCATTGCATTCCATGCTTAAATATATTCATGGCCAGCAAAAATCCTTTTCTTTATCAGTCAAAATTGTCCTTCACCTGAAGTTACTCACTTCCTTCCCAATTTTTTCCCTTGATATATTGATAGTTGCATTATTGTCTCTTTGCTTTGACTTTGAATTTAGAAAGCTGCTGTAGTCACCTCTCAGGTCAGAAACCGATAAAATCAACAGTCAATCAATTCTAATAGCAATGGAGATTCACCTGGGGCTTTATACTTCATTTGCCTAATAATCCTGCTCCTGACTTGCACTAAAAGGAGAATTTCAAGTTTAATGCAATTTTTTTTGTTTTTTACTCCTTTTTTGTTTACTTTGTTTTGATTTGGACCAAAACCTGAACATTTCGAAATTCCCTGTGAACTGAACTTCTAAGAACCTAATTCAAAAGCTGCCCACTTGAAGATCAGTAGTCACTTTAGTTCTGCTACCCAATGTCCTAAGCCTGTGACTTTGGTTCAAGCAGTGAAATACAGGTACTTGGCTGCCATGTATGAGATCTGGCTGCTCTGGAGTCACAAAATCTGAAATCCACATCAGTCCTGGCATAGTCCTGTTGCTGAACCTTGTGTGAACAAAATGCTCAGCTTCTGGAAAGCTGAGCAATCCAGCCCCACCTTGGGTTCTGCCGAGGTTTCTCAGAGACTACGAGGTCCACATCACGTTTTAGTGGGTGAAACACACTGTTCTGTGAATTTTCTGTCTTGTGTCATTAATACTGCCTTATCTCTGTACAAAGTCCCTTGTCTGATCCATCTTTCGGCCCGCGGTCCCTTCTTTAGAGCATGCCACCGTCACTACGGTGCTGCTGGAGCTGGTGATTGCTGTCAAAGAGAGGCCACTGCCACAGGGACAGATGAGAAGCCTGGCCACCCCGAGGAGTAGGACAGGCAGTGCCAGGAGGAGTACATGTACCTGTCTACCTTGGTCCCCTAAACCTTGCTGACAAAGCTTCATCCAGTCATCCCTTGCACTCCTTTTCTACTAAATCCCATCTTCTCTCTTTAGTGAAAGTAATTTCCATGTAACAAAAAAATAAAACAAGACCTGGCAATGAGATTTCTCACTGGGCCCCGTATCATCCCCATCACATAGCACACTCTTTGGCATAGTTTTGACCTGAGTCAGCAAGTCCTGAATAATGCCAGGGGAGTAGCACTGGCTGGGAACTGTTTCCAGTAGAAAGTACAGAGATGACTAAACCACTGGAGCTGGCTCCTCGCTCTCAGACTGTCCCAGCACTGTCCCAGCAGTGTCTGAATCCCCGGGCATGCAACATGGTACACGTCAGGGGTTTGCAGCACATTCGTGCAGTTTCACACTATGAAAACACTGGTCTGGCAGACTGAAACCTGAGCCTTCACACAATTTTAGCTACAGAAATAATAATTATACTATACAAGTGCTGGATGGGGGCCCAGAGGAAACCATGGCCAAAAGCTATGTAAGTGTGGGTATTGCCCATCGGTGACTGCTTCTGTTTCACTTAGTAGTACAGATGTAGACAGGATCATCTGCCTACTTGAGCTGTCTCTAATTAATTTCCATAACTTAAAACCTAATAGCATGAAAACAAAGGAGGTTTTGTCACACTCTAATCAAACACCTACCAGTTTTCTGTCTGTGTAACCCAACCAAAAACTCTCTTTGAGTCAATGCACTCAGCTTTTAAATGGTGCTTTGTGTAAACTCCTGGGAGTTTTCCTCCCTGTTAGTGATCTCCAACCACAGCCTCCCCTCCCCACATCCCGACACAGCTGCTGGAGATCGCAGTTCAGTAATACAGAACTGGAAAAAAATTACTACAGCAGCAAAGCTCATTGTCTCAATTGCTCCTTTCAGATGCTGCTTCATACATCAAGACTTTCTGGAGTCTCTTCTATGTAAGAGAAAGACGTTAATATTTATGCATGTTAATATTCTTTCCAAATCTTTGCCAGCCTTTTCAGATCCCACCTCTTTCCTTCTCTGCTTTCTGCTGCACAGCTTTCTGCTGCACAGCTCTGCTTCAGTTCAGGTTAATGTTTTCAGAGGCTGAAGCTCCTTATGATCATTCCCAGAACACTTTTGTAACTGGACTATACATTTCAAATATTTTTTGAAGAAGACCGCATTATCTCATAACTGATGCTGTTATTTGCCTCTGCATACATGATTGCAGTTTTCTGTTATAGGAAAGCAGTTAACTCCTTCCCCCCACGGTGGGGGAAGCTATCTTCCCTTCCTCACTCTTAGGATTTATTTATTGTCGTGAAAGTTTTTTCTATATGCCTGATTGAAATATCCATCTGAATAAGTATGTTAGAGGAAAGGACGCAGGGAAAATATTTGTTACAAACAAAAGTTTAATGCTATTCTGAATTTACTTATTCTTTTACATCATTAAAATAAAATCTGTAAATCCGTAATGCTAGAAGATGGTTACAGTTCTGAACTCTGCAGTTTAAAATATTGGCTGTTCCTTGTCTGCCAAGTTCAAATAAGGGCCACACCACAGGGCCAGGACCTTCTCGTACTCATGAGAGCTTTGCTATCCACAGCAGCTGCAGCAACAAATGCAGGACCTGAATGCAGGCTGAACAGCCTCTACACAGAGGTATTACACTGAGCACTGAGACATTTACTTAATGAGATAAATAATTAGATGGGTCCTTGCTGGCCAACATGTGAGCTCCCTTTCCACACCTTCCAGGGTCTGGTATGAGAGAACCAACTCCAAGAATGTGCTTGACAATCAAAGCAGGGCTGAGAGTTGTGGTGAGCTCTGAAATCACAGGGCTATGGGACTGGAGGGAAAATGAAAAATATTTTTGTGCCAGTCTCATTTGCATAATATCTATCAAGTCATCAAGTCAATTTTTAAATTAATTTTTCAAACAATAGAACTAAATTTAAAAATATACACAATATTTTATATAGGAGTCTAATCCTCATCTGTCCCCATTGGGTGATAATCATCACACTTCTTTTCCCAGCAAAATGAAGACCATGATTATTACCATGATAATTGTTACAAAAGTAAAATTTGAGTCCAATGAGAAAATTTGTCATTAAAATAGACAAAAATATCAACATTGGTGTTAAACTGTACTTTCATTAATACCAGAATGAGCTAATAAATGCTATTAGTTACAGTTTTGCTGCTTATTTTCTTTTGCCATTTTATTCCTAGACCTTGTGGTTTTGTTAAAATAGGAACAATAAGCATCTGTAGTGTCCTGGGTCACAGATTGAAATGGCATCTTTCAAAGCATATCAAGCCAATAAAACTGGAAAAACAGGTCTAAAACAAAATCCAGTGCAAACAGAATAAGCCTGAAGTGTACTCACTTGCTAATTTTTTATCTAATTACACTTGATTCCAACAGATAAGAATGATTTGGTTTTTACCGATAGCAGTAGAGTAGATGCATTGAATTTCTTAGTCCTTTCTCCTGCTATAATGGCCTGGATACCTCCTGCTGTCTCTGGAGAAAAGGATCAGCTTGCCCCTCAGTAGTAAGAGAGAGATCACTTTTCCTTTATGTTTCCTAGACTCTTTGCAGCATTCAGTTATGAGCCACTTTACCCTGTAAGTGTTATATCACTATACTCCAAAGTACAAATTTGATATGATCGTTGTCTTTCTTACCATTTTTAATACTCAAGCTCTCCTTTTTCTTCTCTATCTCAACCTTTTGTTCTTTCTCCCTTAGAAGGCTGCCAGCTTATTCCATGGTTACTACCTCTTCTTCCTTTCTCTAGAGATACAATGGAAATTCCTTAGGATGTGAGATGTGGAAATTTCCTTTGCTGGTATGCCTCTCACTGCTTTTTAACCTCCTTTTAGAATATTGAACAGTTCTTCTCCCCATCCCAACAATGCCTCTAATATTTCCTTATAATGTAAGAAAAAAATTCTTCCAAGTTCCCATAATGTAGCCTAACAACAGATTTTGTAAAGCCTTGATCTATTAAGAGTAATGTTTCCATTATTTGTGCACTCTAGCTGTTTATTCATCAGTGTCCTGGCCATTTATAGGCAGCAGAACAGCTGACTTCAGCTGACTGTTACAGTTGGGGTTTCATTCCTTTTCTAAATCAAACTGTTATTCTTGAGATGGATGAGGCTCCCCTCTTTTCCAAGGCAGAATCCATTAAACTTTTATTGAAATGAAATTCAGCTTGGAAGAGCAGAAAAAAAATTGCTGCTGTGATGATCACAATACTCATTTTCCTCCTCACTGTTTCATAAGGATCAAAAATTGCCCCTAAAGGTAGGATTTAAGCAAATCAGGGACTCAAAACTAGTTAAACAAGGCAATTAGAACAGATATGTACCTGTAAGTGTTGGAAGCAGCAAAACTTACTAAAGGTATGTATGCCATTACCTGGTAATCCTGCCTGCAGGAACAAAGGGGATGTTGATCCTGTGTAGCCTCCGCTGCTCTTCTGTACTATTCCATAACATTCTGCTTATTTCACAATAAGTTAATGAGCCTACTGTGTTGCAACTCTACCCCAGAGCTACTTAATTCATTGGGCTGGCCAGTGTACTGTTTGCTGGGATGATAAATACCAGCAGAGCTCCCAGGTCACCAGGGTTTGTGACATGACCTGTGATTGTAGTCTGGGCAGAGTCTGGGACTAGCATGAGTGCATCCCTGCCAGACTCAGTCTTGTGACCAAGGCACCTCAAGGGCATTTAAATAAAGCCTTGGTGCCTTGAGGTCCCTCCAGCCAGTCACTTGTTGATCCTTCTTTTTCCCTACCAGAAGCTATTCCCTATGATGATCCTGTAGCATGTCTGCCACTAACAGTAAGAGAATGGTTAGGAAAAGAAAGGAAAAGGCCTCAGAAGGTGCAAGTGTTTATGTCGGCTGTTTAACCTTGACAAATATCATCTTTGGACTTGACTCTTCCAGGCTGAGTGATTCAGTTCACCCTTCCTCCTTTCCCAAGGGTTGGGTAGCCTGGAAAGTGAGTCCTATCACACTCATGCCCCACGCCACCACTAATAGAATTTTGCTCTAGACATCAGCATCTGAGATCTAGGAGAACAGACGACTTCACTGTAGGATGCTCTATGCAGAGTGCCATTGTTCTGCCAGTGCAAGAGAGCTTTTTATCCTCCCGGACCAGACTAGTCAAGATTCAGGAAGTGAAGAAGAATGAGTTGTGGAAATGAGCATGATAGTCCATAACACACATCCTGTCCTCAGCTAGAAGATTGCCAAGCCAAACAAATCACAGAATCCACCACAAAAATCCAATGCTAACATAAAAATGAGGCATAAATGGCTTTCTAATGGTAGTTTTGTTATAAAATCCCTCTACACTAACAAAATCATAGAGAAAAAGCCTTCTTTTCTGTGCGCAAAAAGGAGATATGCCTTGAGATACAAAGCACTTGGGATGTAAAGGAAGTCTTAATGGGTGACTTGCTTTGATTAAGTCAGCCTGTGAACTCTGAGCACTTATTTCTTAGGCAATCTTCAAAGACCACATTCTCTCCAGATTCCTCAGAGTCAGGCCTTTACACAAAGTGTACTTGTCTTTGTATTGAAGAGTTGTTTGCACTATAGTAATTCTTGCTTTCTCAGCTTACTGAAACCCTTACAACTGCCTGTGATCAGTTGGTACCACCAGTCACTTTCCATTTTTTAGGTTCTGCTTGATTTCATCTGGCTTTCAGAGCTACGCTCATGTCTTCTGAGTGCACAAATAGTCTCTCAGTTCTTCACTATCTAAAGGAAGTAATTACTGTGCTCACAGCCCCTCAGCCATCACCAATGCCTCAGCAAATTTCAGAAGCATGGGCCAAGACAAACTCTATTCCCTATCACACAGTCACCCCGACACAGTAAGTTTTCTGATTTTTGTTGCGAAGCCTCCATAACGTGGTCTGTGTCTGGCACTGACACAGCTGTAGTGTCAAAGTGCAAATGCCTGACATTCTTCAGTGCACTTATCCTCATGAGGAATACATTTCCCTTCTCCCTGCTTGTGGATGAGAAGTGAGGTCTCCAGAGGATGAGATTTAAAAAGTTTCATCAAAGTACACATCTGACTATCCCTCCTGCCTACAGAGAGACCCTTAATAGCTGCAGGAACTAGAACATCTAAACATGAATTAGAACTCATCCTGAATTTCTTACTGAAAGCTGCAGAGGAAGTAGTTTATGATTCGGGGAACTGGGTATACATGCTTTGCAGTCCAAAATATTACTAAAGGTGTTGGTTAATATTTCCATCTTCTCAAACTTGGCTTCAAAAGGTAGCTGATATATTCTGTACTCAGAAGAAAGATTTCATTTCCCTTGTGTTTATTGGTAAAAGACCAAGAAGGTACATCTGATTCCAAAAATAAGTTAGAAAGACAATCAGTCCATCGTTTGAGAAATGACCAAAAAGAATAATTTTGATTTTGTTGGGTTTCTTCCTCTTACGATTGGTTGGGCTCCAGGCAAAGAATATGCACTTGGCAGTGAGAGACAGCTACTCCCACTGCACTGTCATTGTAAGTCAATGACTAACTGGAAATGCATAAATAAATACACAGACAAGATTGGTAAAGACAAGATGACCCTAAAGAAACAGCTGAGGACTGTAGGTTAAAGTCACAGGAAACTCCTAGCACACCTTGAAAACTGATCACTGAACGTTTACAATATTTGCATTCAAACTGAAGCACACTGTAACCTGAAACTAGGCCATAAACCAATTTTGGCTACAGCAGTAATTTTCAAGACTAAACCACTTAGCCACTTTTTTCCCTTTAGAGGTAGATTTTAAGAGCAGAAGCAAGGCAGACATTTCTGGGCTCCAGTGTGAGGATTTGCACAGGAACAGCAACCTCATGGTGCAGTTTTGAGCACTATTGAAATCTAGGACTGAGATAATATGCAAGGTAGCAATAGCATCAATTTCATGGCTGTACCACAGTAACTTTTCCTGACTAAAAAGAGATGGAAAACGTGATTTATTGCTGATAATAAGATCAAGATTGGGCAAACTGGGGGTGTTTTTGGAGAGTTGTCAGAGATTCTAGGCATTTTCTGTATTAAATGCTGTTCATAAAACTACAGCAACACAGCAACACTTCATTAAAGGTGCCCATGCTAAATATGGCTTCTCAAGTGAACAGTAAAGTTCAGAGTGCAAAATACAAATATCTTTAATTTAATAAATTCAGTAAATAAACCTGTAAGTTCTCAGCTAGAAGGACAGAAAGTTGTATGAGAAAGAAAGCACTTGACTGACTGTGGAATTGGGGCTGTTGCATTAGGGATTTTTTTGGATGGCATGTACATGACATGTCTTTAAAATTGGTTAAAATAATACAGAGAATGTTTATCTTATTTTAAGACATGAATACAAACAGCTTTTGACAGAAAATAAATATTACAAACAAACAAAAACAAAACAAAAAACATCCCCATCTTCAAAACACACTCCAGAGAAGTTAGAAGCTCTTTTCAGATAAAGCTCAGTTGTCATACATATGTCAACTGCAGGGAAAAATATTAAGGTGAACCTGTGAATTAAAGCTTCTATTGTTTTGAGTGCCTACTCGTGCAAATCAGTGAAATTAATTTTCAGAAGTCAACTACTGGATTAATACAGTAATAATCTCATAACTTTCTGATGAATGACCTTCAAATGCTTTGTAAAAAGAGTATGGTAAGAAATTGGCTTGCAACCATTTGCTAGAGAGATTCTTTTTGAAACTGATTCTTCAAACAAATTTCAAGAGATCCAGTTTTATGTGTTTATTTTTTTTAATCAGAGGAAGGATTATGGGAATATCAACCTTGCTGTCTTGCTAGTGAAAGAAAAACAAACAAAAAAATCCCTCTTATTTTTATTTCTTGGCAGTAAAAGCCATGGTAAGAGAATACCCTTATTCCTCTGCTATTCTTTTCACTGATGCCATCCTAGTCTCAACCTGTCCATGCACTCCCCTCCTGTTTCTTATTCAGAATATGCATGGTTTGGCTAGCCTACAATGTAATTATCAATTGTCATTGTTCATTTCTTTTCTTGGTGCTCTTATCCATCCACATTTCTTCCTCTTTAATATCACAACATATAGGTTTCCCCTTTTTTTTTTAATGGTTCGCATAGCCTCAAAGTCTCCCACATTCATGCAGTCTCATCATTCCCTGGAATCTCTATTTCCATCTTTTTCTTGCTATTCCTACTTTCAATTTTACAATTAGCCTTCTTCCCCACAAGTAAAAAAGAGTACTCCAAGAACAGAAGCTTCTCTTCCCTTAGGGATAACAGGCAGTGAGCTTTTTTTGTTAGTCTCACATACAAATCTAGATCTATGTTACAGAAGGCAATGAAAAAATCATACATGTGAAATTTAAAATGAACTTACAAATGTCCACATTCAGTGACTTTTCTCGTATTTTAGTGATGCTTCTGATGATACTTCAGTGGAAGTCAGATGCTACAAAAGCATGTACAGACAAATCTAATAATTTCCACAAGATTAATAAGCTGTAAGGCAAATACTCCCTTACCTTAACCTGAGCTAAAGCAAGTTTTATCCTGGGGAATTTTCATAGCCTCTGTCAATACTCTTGAGGGGAAAAGGGTAAAGCAACCCCATGTAACCATGATGTTAATAGCAGGGACTTAATCTGAAGTGAAGAGATGAACAGTTGTTCCTGATGCTGTCCTTTAGGACTGTCCTGTTTAGTCTTTAAATCAAGTTAAACATTTTCACTACTTTTGTTATTAACAACAATAGCTGACCAACAATATTACTGCCCCTATATTATTTCTTTATTTCAAAACTTAATTTCCTCAATATATTACTGTTTCTGTTTGGTTGGATAATTAAATGTGTAGTGTTTTCCTTTAACCACATCCATAGCAGAGGTTCAGTGAAATGTAAATGGTGATTAGGTGAGCCAGGGAAACTCCTATAGGTGCAGTACAAAGCATTGCTGTACAAAGCTATGAAGGAGTGTTGCAAAAGGATTACTTAACACTTTCATTAGAAAGACATCTGTCTTCCTGTCAGATTAATTCATCTTAATTTAGTAGGTATTTTGCAGGTACTTCAAAACACCTTTTTGATTTTCATGTGTATTTGTCTAACTGGTTTCCAGCCTGAAACATAAGATCCAAATCCCACCAGTCATAAAACCTTTATACTGATTTCAGTGGGTTTGGATACAGCCACAAACCCATGCAGCCAGGAAAGCAGTTACAAATGCAGGGGAAAGTACTACCATGACAAACACAGCTCAGACTGACGCTACATGCTGCAACTGCACAGATCTTCTCTGAGAAGTGTAAAATCTGTGCAGTAAGAGTTTCTAAAAGCATAAAGAAATAATTCAGCAAGCATGGAAGGTGTTGAACTCAACTCTTGTCGTGGAAGGGAAAGATGAACTGAAAGCTTATGGCTGGCTCGACAGTATGAATCATAAACTGGCTGTGCTCATTAACCTTACAAAAAGTCAACACAACTCTATCAGTTCCTTCTGAAAGCTTAAAAATCTGTACTTTAGGATTCTGTCTCAGAAACTTGAGAAATAAGACATACAAGAGTAAGGAGTACCAGTAAAAGTAATTTGAACAAATATAACTTTAATAAGGGGATAAAGAGACACAATAAAACAATAAACCAGTCAGAGATAAAAAATTAATCTGCAAAATAAGTTATGTCAATATTACTAACCTTCTCACATGTGCATGGCAGCCATCCAAACATAGGCTAACATCCTTATCCAAGCTAAGAAGTGTCTGAAATAGTCTCTACAGTATGTGGAACTCCAGGGCATGCATTGCCGGGTAAAAGGCAGCTTTTGTTATTTGTGTTGCCACTCTTCAACTCTACCACCACTCCTGCTGCCTTCCTACCCACATCTATCATCATTGCCAGAGAACTTTCCCAGCTGCTGTTGGTTTTCAGCCTGTGAGCTCTTTTGGGCTTCTGGGAGGCTACTTCAGTGCTTCGCTCATGCATGAAATATAAATTTACCCTTCAAAAATGGACAGTATTGGCCATGACTTTTACTTGTCTCAAAATCTTTCACTTTCCCATTTCTGACTGCAGCCACTGTCAGAGCAGCATTTGTCTATAGGAATATTTGTCAAAGATTTCATTTCTGGAGGTTTCCAGTCGTGGCTTGCAGTCCTTCAATCACTTCAGCTTCATAATTTTTTTTTCTTCAATAGAAGTATTCTAATTTATTGCACATCTTGCATGTAAATGATGTGTTCAGTTGTTCACTTTCCCTCTTTCCCAACAGGTGCTAAGAGAGGACTCTTCTTTCAGACAAGTCCCTGCCCACATTGAGTACTTGAGTAGCTATAAAGTATTTCTACTTCCATTTACTTTGAACTGAAGAACATCTCCAGTAAGGAGAAGAGTGAGCTGAAATTTCCTGTCCACACTGCATTTTTTCCTAATAAATTTTAGATAAGTATTTCTGAAGTGATTTTCTGGGCAATAGAATATGAGGTAATAGTGTGATTTGAACCCCATTCTGCTAAACACAATCTACTTTCAATTACTTTGATTGCTTGATACCCAACACCTAAATTCAGGAGACTAAATTCTCTATAGCAGCATGTGAAGGAAACTAGGCACCTCTGAATGGTGATTCTTAGCATGTACATTAGATAAATAAATTCAGAATATGTAGCCCTACCCTCTGTAATCTACAGATCAAAGAGAAAGGTCTGCAGGAGTGTGCTGCATGAGGCGTGTATAGCTCAGAGAGAATGTGGTTCAAAGTACCACCAGTATCTCCAGTAGGCAACGAATACTCTTTATTAGCTCTAGTTTAACAACAAGTTTGGACCTCATCTGCCCTGCTCAGAGAAACTGCCATGCAGGTCTGCGCTATCCTTGGTGCTTTGGACGGACTTTTTGCCTCCAGCATAGCACAGCACAGTGCAAATGCAAAACCTAGCATGCGCCTTAGTGCTGCACTTGCTCCTAGATGCCAGAAAGTGCTGGGACTTGGGTACAATAAATAGGAGCATGGGCTGCATCTTCCCAGGAAAAAACATGTGGTAGATAATGTTTTCTTTAGGGGCCAGCCCTGTCTCTTGGGATTAGCACTGCTCTCCCAGCCTCTGGCTTGTGGCTGGGCTCAGCTCTGTGCTAGAGCTCAGCCAGGTCCAGGTGTTCACATGGGTTTGCATCAAACCCAGCAAGCTTCTGGGACTCAGAGATCTGTGGGCTGGGGGTACTTGTACTCCCCAGCTGCCCTACTCTTCATAAGGAGATCAGGAGGCACCTGACCTGGATGGGCTTGCTGGAAACCAGGTTGTATCTGCCAGGGTGGTTTTTCTGTGTGTTTTGCTGCAGAGCGGTGGCAACACTGGCCCCAGAGGTAAAGTGGTGTGAGAAACAGTGGAACTGTGCTTGTGCCAAACCTTAATAGTCTTTCCATAACTTGCATAAATAATCTGCAATCCAGATAACTGATATTTGACTGTTGTAAGAAATACAGATTCTAGGAGGTTTCAGGATACTAGACAAAGAAGAAACTGTGAGGATAGACAGAGTATTAATTTTTAAAAATTACTTTTGTGAAAACAAAAGCAAAAACCAGGGAAAAAAAACCCTTAAAAAACTACCATAATCAAAGGTGAAAAATTAGAAGGATTAATGAATAAAAGAGGATATGAAACAGAGTTCTGACAGACCTGTTCTGTATAAAATCTTTTTCTTTCTCATCAAGCATTTATAATCTTTTATAAAAAAGTGTATTTTTTATGGAAGTGAAAAGTACCACAACCTAGATACTGCCATGATTCCTCCAATGAAAATGAAAATATTTTGATTCTTCATATTAGTTTAATGCAGAAAAAACCCCTGAAATTAAGTCGGTTTGTTGAACTCTGCTTGGATAATAAGTATATTGACATTAATCCAGCAGCTCCCCTAAGTTTTCTGAATGTCTTTTGGTGTTATACATAATAAGACTGACATACTGACATTTGTAAGGTACATAATTAACAATTCAACTTGACTGGCACACCCTGTCCTTTAGAAGGAATTGCACTTCTATTTTCCCATGAAACTTGTGTATATATAAAGGAAAGAACTGCGTGCACTATTTCAAGGGATGAGGTTAACAATAGGAATTTAAACAGATAGCTATAAACTCAGTAAAGTGAGGATTAGTACAGACTGTGGTGCACATTGATTCCAGACTGCAGATTTGTGGATTTTCATTTTATACTGGGTAAACAACCACACTGTACCACTAATGACATGCTGCCTCCCTTCTGGGTCCCCAGCCCAAGACAGCCACAGTCTGCATCTCATAGATGCTGACAAGTCAGTGCAGCTGAAGCCAGCAGATGCCACGAGTGACTGGTGGCCATCAGACGAGTTCCAGTCATCCCCGGTGAAGAGCACAAGTAATGAAACACTTTAGAGGCTGCTCCTGTAAATTCTGGGACGTATGCTTATGGAGTTTACAAAATACCATATCTGGAGGCTGAGATGGCTAACTCATTTGTGCTTGTAGGGTGCTCTGATCCTATTGTAACAAGCATAAAAGAAAATAACTATTTTAAGTGTTGACATAAGGTATAGCTTACATACAATAAGCAAGATAAAGTCACACTATGACTGAGAGGAACCAAAACAAATATTATCACATTGTGTTCCTTATTCAGCACTTTGCATTTGCAACACAGAAGTGCCTTCTCTGGGGGACTAAGGAAGAGGTCCATGCGGCTTCCTCTGAGCATCTAATTGACTTTTTCAGCTGAATAACAGTACTTGTGTTTTGCCAAACCACATTCTGTATCACTATAATACACTGGATGACATAAAGGTTAAATAGAATTAATTTTGGGATTTCTGCTGTTTCTTAACTTTTACCATTCATCATAAGTAACCAGTATTATATAGACAAAAGAGATACACCCTTACACATAATCTCTTACCTAAAATGCTACACAGTTAACACTAACTGCCTAGTTAATGTATCTTTACATCATATAGCCATTTCAATTAATTTTAAATTATATTACTATATAATCAATAAGCACCATGTAATAAATATAGCATACAATATTAATATATTGAACATCTAATGCTATGTTAGTTTTTATAGAAACATATTGATATAATTTATAGGTATAACTCAATATAAAGCATTATTTTGTATGTTGCTCTTTCCTTAAAAACCACTTTGCCACTGGAATACACGCTTCACAGCACTGGAGACATTTATGTTTGATTAACTTTACTGTTCTGCTTACACAATGATTATTTGAGAGTGTTAAAGGGATCTTAATTTAAAGACAAAAAAGGCATCCAGAGAACTGTTAGGGATAACAGCTAAAAGGACTTGTGACAAAAGGACTTGTCTGAGATTTAATAATTGCATTGGATGCAACCAGCTAGAGAAAAGTAATAGCATTATAGAAACCAAAGAATACCTAGTCCAAGCCTATCAGACTATCCCTAGTCCATGCAGATGTAAAGTTGATGTACTGAAATCAGTTCATCTTGTCTACATGACTGTACTTCTTCAGTGGGAGTATATTGCAATTGAAATGGGGGACAAAGTTTTTATTCTGAACAACTAGATCCTAAAATGGAAGGTGATTGACCACTGAAAGGCTGTTTGGAAAATGTTCTCCATACACACATTCACAGCATGTGCAAGCCCATTTACAGCTATTTGACCTAGAATAGTGTTGGCCTTGCCAGGACTCAGAGGCTGCCTGTCCAGGCCTTTCCTTGCTCTCTCTAACCTCCCCTTTGAACGCAGTCTGCATAACTCTCTATCTCATGCAAGATTCAGCTGACAAGGCTTTCAAAATAAAGTCTATTCAAATTTCTTACCATATCTATATATATTGGTTTCATACTATGAACCAGTACTGCCCATTTATACCTAAACCTCAGATATTGCCCAAATTTTGCAATCCTTATGATGAAGCCAAATTCTGGTCTTGAAATGACCAGATGAGCTTCTATATGAATATTCAATCACAACGTGCCTGTAACTACACAAAATATCAGTCCCCGGTGAAACCAGAGGAGGGACTTTTAAGATAGCTAATTTTATCTTAAGTACTTCAGTTTCAAAGACTATATTTAAAACTTTTTCCCAATTTTCCAAGGCTCAGAATAAAAGTTAGTCCTTGTATGCCAATTATACTGCTGTGATAATTATTGAAGTAACATTATTGATCATATTACATGACAAAAAAATCATTATTTTTTTAAATTCTTTTATTTTCCCTAGCACGTGTAACAGAAAGGACTTGTATTTCTTTTCCAGAAATCATTTTGAGACAGCTTCAGAGTCAACATTCTGGCATGTAAGTGGCACCAAACTGCACCCTTGAGATGACTGGGATTTTTGACATATGAGCACATTCTTTCTTACAAGAGTTTGCTTGAGTGGTACTTGTATTGATGTAATAAAAGAAGTGCAAGACCAACCTAGGCATGAGTATTTCTCTGCTATTGCTCTCTATTCAATTGCAGCCATAATCATTGTCATAACAATTCTCAAGGCACTGGAACAATTGCAGCACCAATTAAGAGAGGAATCCAAAAGGGCTCTCGCAGCTCATAGAGAAGATTGCCATAGTCTGTTATTTAAACTCTCATTTGTCAATCCTTTGATGTTACACCTGCTACATGGCAAAACACTCAGATTCTGACAAATTAATATTTTTATGCATTTCTTGAAAGAGGAACTTTTCAGGCTGATAGCAGGACAAAAGACTTTGTGTACTGCTGGTCAAGGGTATCACTAGGGTTTTAGGAATAAATGAAATGCACGCCTTGCCATCTCCCTTTCTATCTTTTGAGAATGTTGCATAAAATCTTCTTGTCTAGGAGCTCAAGTGATCACAAGCAATAAAACAAGCCATGGAGAAATAGATTATGGCTCCTATCATTGTCTTGTCTGAATAACATACACTATGCATAGCATGGCCTTGTGCAGTAAATATTTTGGGTGAGAAATGCTACAGCCATCAGCAAAGTAGGTTGTTTTTTTTCACACTTAAGTATTTATAAGCCAAGATGATTTGCATGCAATGTTTTAAGACAGAATTTTTTGTAAGGTGTGATGTGGTGGCTTGGTGACTCTTTTGGAGATACATGTGTTTTCATTTCATTCATTCATTCATTCATTCATTCATTTTTTGCCATGCTCAGTGCTGTGCAATGCAGGTAAGGGCCAGACTCTTCACAGGAGCAGCAGGAGAGCTGAGCTGCCCAAAGGACAATTACTGCTGCCAATGAGAGTGGGCAAAGATATTGCTTTCTTCCTGGCTGGAAATTTCTCAGTAGAGAAAATTTAGAAGTCAGACTGTGATTAGCACCATGATAGTACTCACTAGAAACAAATGCTCGCAATAAGTCAGAGTACAGCCCAGGGCTTAGGCTCCTGCCTAAGCAGGCGTGCCTAAGGCGTTCATACCAGCAGACACCCCCAGCTCACAGCCACTGTTTTGGCTTTCAGTGAAGAAATGAAGATGCCAGGTTTCAGTGAAAGAGTTCAGCTGCCCAAGGAGGCAGAGGCTTCATGAAGAATTAAACAGAGCAATCATTCACTGCTATGAAGCCCTAACATAGATTGTGGTTCTTTAAGCACTTAAGGTAATGTCTGGACGTGTTTTGGATCTGTTTTATACTATCACACAACACAAAGATCTTCAGATTGTATACCTGATATTTCTGAAAACTTTAAAAATTAATGCTTTTGTTTCAATAACAGGCATATTCATATTTTTATGTGTTAGAATAAATTAAAAGAAACTTTCAAAATTATTTTAAGTGGCATGATTTTCTTCTACTGTGCATATTGCTTGAAATATTTATGTTATTTTGTGCCATGCATTGGATACAGACAAAATTAATTCTTGATTCTCTTTTATATTTCCTCTGTGTGTGTGACCCTTCTCAGCTCTGTAGCCACACTGGAGCCAATTTCTCCAATTATCTGAGACTAAAAGATTAAATTTTGCATGTTCATAGTCTTGGGAAGAAGGGGAGGTCATCAGGAGTATTACAAATGTTGCTTATTATGAGAACAGGTAACGTTTAACCTGATGACAGTGCAAACACAAATTAACTATGCCATAGTTCTGAGTGAAACCTTCAGTTGTAGCTGGAGACACTTTGAACTAGATAAAGTAAGCAAGAAAATCCATGTTTTGAAGAGTAGGCATGGGTTAGTATAACATTATTTCGTGAATATTCAGGCAAAATTAAAATATTATTTCCTCCAAAATTAGGAAATTGTAACATATTAAAATTAAGTTGACTAATACATGTTATTTTGCAAAGCTAACCAAAAAGGTACTGTTGGTACCTTTGTCTAGCCTAAAAATGAACCTAAAAATGAATTTTTCAATTAAACCCATTTAATTGAGGCTTTCTTTGTTATATCCTGCCACATTTCCTTTGCTTTCCTGATCACTGCCAGAAGTTAGAAATGTTCTTGTCCAGAAATGCCGTGGACATCTATTTCTTTCTTCAGTCTGTTCCATTCTTTTCCCTGATTCTCCTATTACATTGTTCCTGGATTACTTCTTAGGTCCTGATTCAGTGCAAATAGAGTCAGAGATTCTGAGATCCTTGGGGTCCACCTCAGCAGGGTCTTTTCTCAGTAATTTTGTTCTCAGCAATGCTATAAATGGCTACTTTATATTAGCAGAAGATAGAAGTCCATAGGCACAAATAGCTACACAGTGCTGGAAAAATCAACAGCATGAATTTGTTCTGACATGGCATAGAGAGAGAGAGAGAGAGAGAAGAAACTGGCATCAGATGCTGAAATACCACAAATAAGATTTAGGCAGAAAAATGGCTTAATAATCAGTCACTGTTTCTTCCTCACTGAAAGCTGACATAATATTTCTCTACAATCTCTATCTTCCTATTCCAAAATGGAAGCAAATGTGTGGTTTTAGTTTAGACTGAAGAGTTCATTCTTTGCCAAATTTTCTAGTACCCATTTGTCTCATTTCACTGCATGCATTCATTTTTGAATTATATTTCAATTTTAATATTTAACAAGTAAAATACGATTAAAGAGCTTAACAAAGCACTTAAGAGAAGTCTAAACACTGTGGCTTTTTCATTTGACTCATACTCCTGTTTCAGAAGTAATGATTTTTAATAACAAAAATAGTGGAGGATATTGAGTAAAAAAAAATTTAATATAGCAAACAGGAAACTCCTGATTTTCCAGTGGCTAGTTATGTGACTTTGGATCAATCACTTCTCACTGTGCACCCATTCCCACAAGATATGTAGGGCAGGGATTGCTCTCTGCCCCATGGTTTAACGTCTGCAATGCTTCTCTGCCACACTGGATGCAGGTGGTCACTAATGATGGACCTTATAGTTTTGGATGTCTGAGTTTTCTGAGCCCAAGCAGCCCAAAATAGTCAGGACCAAGGACTTACTGGATATCAGTTTTTCTAACTTGCTAAGATAACTGAAGAAGCCCATACAAGGACATACAAGGCATTAACTATTTTAGTTATGAGATAAAGTAATGTCACCACTTAGTGAAAAATTCCATAGAAGCTTGCCGAACACCACAGGTGTATTTCTAATACTGTTGCATTCTGTTGGCTTGCAGTTAAAATAAACTGGGATTTACAATTTTGATGCAAATTATTTTCCTCTGGAGAAGTTAACATTATTTGTCTTATGAGGCAATAACCAAATTGTTATAGGTATTTAAACTCTTATTCTAGCCACTAAATACCTGATTATTGATTCATAAATTAACCTGAATATTAGGTTAACTCCTATCATAATCTGGTACAACTACCTTGTTCAAGTAGTTAGTAAGCTCTGGGAAAATATTCGACATCCTTTCCAAACCTCAGCTAAAGAAAGCTATATGATAATTTAAGAATTCATAGCTGAGTTGTCCAGATTCTGGCATACTCAAAGAAAATTCCATTTGCTAAGGTTTGTGACAAAATTTTCAGGCCATGTTCCTAGAGTCTGGGGAAATGCAGGGTTTTCAGGAATTCCGTTAGGAGCTGTACAGATGCAGTGCTTGGTCTACAGAAGCTGCACAGATTTGTTTTCACCAGTTTAGCCTCACCATAGAAAAGAGTATAAATAAGGTGAACATACACCACTGAATTGAGACATAACTAGAGTAGAGCTTATGGAGTTTTCAAAGGATTTTGTGATTACCAAACCATGACAGTGTTCCTCCATAGTTGTGTAATGTGTAAAATCTCCCAAGGAGTTCACTTTTTTTTTAAGACAAATGTCTTACAAAAATATTTGATATTACAGTGGGAGAAACCATAAATACAGCTACAATTAGAGCTCTGGTAGAAGGTAGCTCTTCAGGAATGAGGAATTCCAAATATTTCAGAGTTTTTGACTCTTGTAAAAAGAAACAATACTGTGGTAAAACAACTTAAACTACATGCCACCAAAACGAATTTCAATTTCTACAGAGACCATCAGTTGTTTGTAACTATAGATAAATAATTTTAATGTTTTAACAGTAAATTAATCTAATATAGGTTGAAATATTAATTAAAATGAGATGGTTTCAATAAACAATTTTGATTTAAAAAAGAAAGAAATTAAAGGCCTTTTGAAATTGCTTCAAATCAAATATACAATTTTAACATGCCTGAACCAAGCTTCCTTTTTTTTTTTTTTTTTAATTTGAATTGACATACACTTATGAGCTGATTCTCATTTCTTAAAAAGAAGAAAACTGCCCCAGGATATTTTATAAAAAGAGCTTAGTACAGAGGAGAGAATCCAAAATTATTACGTTTGTGGATGCAGATTTTTAAACATTTGGTGTTGATTCAAAATGAAATGTTTGTGCTTTCTTTTATTTTGCAAGAAATCCGAAAATCTTTTCTAATTCTACCCAAGTAAAGGCTCCATTCTCCTATTCTACATCTCAAAAATTTCTGTCTTACATGGAAAGAAACACAGATTATGTAAGTCAAAATCTAAGTGTCAAAGAAATCCACTGTCAAGATGGGAAACTTCAGGTATGAAAAGACTTTAAAAATATACTTGGGATATCAAATTGAACAGACGCATTGCAAAGCCTTTATGAAGCCCAGGTGCTCTGGCTTTCGGTGTGCAGGGAAATTACATTTTCTGTATACTTCAGGTGAACTCTAAATACTCTGCCAATGTTTAAAAATGTCTGGATATGCAGCAGAGGAATCAGGGGTTTTACACAGAGCCAAGAAAATCATAGCATTTCCAAACATATCTCATGTTTCAACAGCAACCATTCCTGAAAGAACAGGGTTTACCTTACGGCAAGCGTGCCACATCTGTGAAGCCCCACTGTGGACCTTAGCACAGGCCAGGAGATCCCCAGTGGGTTACTACACTAGCTCAAGATTAGTTAAGTCTTGGAACTAACACTGACAGGATCTCCAGAAACTGACTTAGAGAAAAGAATTTTAAAATTATGTGATTAGCAGCTAAGTCGCTAAATTTATTTCCTCAAATGCAACATCATCACATCATCTATTTAACGACTGTTGTCTCAATGTAAACTGGACTGCAATTATAAAATAACTAAGGGATTGCTTGTGCTCTCTACCCAGGAGAAAAATATTATTTCAAATGCTATACATTCACTTAGTTTTCTTCTCAAAGTTATGCTACACATCACATTTATATTTTCATTTTTTGCTGCTGATCCTACAATAAACCGATATGCAGAAACATAAAACTGAAATTAATTTTCCAAAAGAAAACTTTCAGTGAAACAAGAGGAAAAAATAAACTGTAAAAATTATATTTCAAATTTCCAGTCATGTCACAGAATTGTCATGAGAAGAAATGGAGTTTAAAGGCCTGGTATTTCAGCTTCTTGTTTTGCTCTGAAAACTGAAAGTATGTTTTGATCTGCAGAGATCCTTTGTGTTTTGTAAATTTGTTAAAACTTCCTCTCCCAACCATATTTTCTCTTCTCACCGTGCTCAGTGCCAATGAGAAGGAAAAAAGAGCATGTGAGAAGAGAGAGAGAGATGCAGGCGGTCACGACCTGAGGGCTAACCTGAGCCCCATCAGCAGCTCAGACTGGACACGGTGGTTTATCTGGATAAACTGCAGAAACAGAGCCACTCCTATCTCACAAGTCAAGGCCTGGAGACACGGCAGAACTTTCCCTGTAGGTCCATTGCTTTAGAGATGCTGGTTTCATATTTCCCATACTTTATCCTGCAGCCTGCAGTGATGAGCCCCTGGATTAGGCGGCGGTTTGGTCACCTGAGGCCCTGCAGAAATCCCCATGCTCCTACCTGGACTGGGCCGCGCTGTGCCAGGCTGACGGAGTGTGTCCCTCATGTCCGTCCTGCGCCCACTCTGGGCCCCTTCAGGGCCTGCACAGCAAGGCTGCAGTGCTGCTGGGCCTAAAATAAAAGTGTCCGAAGGGGTAAAGTATGGGCTCGTGGTGTGCTTACAGGAGTTCAAGGGTTCCTGGCCAAAGCTGGTTTGCACCAGCTCTGGCACTCCTGTCCAGAGCAGGAGTGAGAGAGATATGGCCTATCTGCATCTGCCTATGTCAACATGTCCCCTGAATGGCCTTGGAGCAGGGATTGCTTACACAGTGTGACACAAAGCAGTTATTTCATTTAAGAGGCCCTTTATTTGCTGGCTTCTATTTTGTTATGAGGACTTAGAAAAATAAATTATTTCTCTCACAGGATTTATGAACCTCAGCATCTTTGCAATCAGTGCTTGAATACTCTCTGAATGACATCAGGATTTTAACTCTCGCAAGCAGAGGTGTTGTCTTTGGTGCTATGTTGCTTTGTGGCAAAATGTGTCTTTTTCAGAAGCTAAACTCTTCTGATGGACCTTAAATGCTGGCTACCTGATTGGAAAAGTAATTTTGAAGGAAATGTTGTACACGTATATTAAGCACTTGTTCTGTCTGACAAGAGAAGGCTCATTCTTTGATCGAAGTCCAATCCTTTTATACCTGTGTGCCATCACAAAAAATTGATATTTTGAAAGCGCTAAAACTGTGTATCTCCCTAATGCTTGGATCAAAAAGGAAAAAGAAAAGCTGAATTGATCTTCTGCAAGTGCAATGTACATCAAGGGTGAAAATTTCTAGAAGGTGTTTTCTTGAGTTATGACTATGCAGGAGCCAGACGTGCAGGTAATGCAAACCTCCAGGAAGCCACATCTCTAAGTGGCATAGGAGAATTTGATCCTGATCCAAGTTGTTGTCAGAACAGTGTTAATTCCTAATTGGTTTTTTGTCTTCTGGGTAGTAACAAATGGCCTGTATCAGGGACAGTGTGGCCAACAGCACCAGGGAGGTCATTCTCCCCCTGTATTTTGGCATGGGTGAGGCTGCACCTTGAGTGCTGTGCCCAGTTCTGGCCCCTCAGTTTGGGAAGGACATTGAGACTCTTGAGCATGTCCAGAGGAGGCAATGAGGCTGGTGAGGAGTTTGGAACACAAACCCTGTGAGGAACGACTGAGGAAGCTGGGGGTGTTTAGCCTGGAGAAAAGGAGACTCAGGGGTGACCTTATCACCATCTACAGCTCCCTGAAAGGTGGCTGTAGTCAGGCAGGGTTGGTCTCTTTCTCCAGGGAGCAACTGATAGAACCAGAGGACACAGTCTTAAACTGTGCCAAGGGAAATATAGGCTGGATGTAAGGAAAAAGTTTTTTATGGAAAGAGTGATAAAGTACTGGAATGGTCTGCCTGGGGAGGTGCTGAAGTCACCATCCCTGAATGTGTTTAAAAAAAGACTGGATGTGGCACTCAGTGGCACGGTTTACTTGAGGTGCTGAGGCATGGGCTGGACTTGATGATTCTGAAGGGCTCTTCCAACCTAGTGATTCTGTGATTCTGTGACTATAGTGTTATAAGATTATCAAAATATTAAAAAAAGGATATCAAAATATCTCTAATATTCTCTATTCCTTTTGTTTTTCTTTTTTATTATTTGATTAAATTCTTTCCCCTACAGTTGCTGAAATTTAAAAAATTACCTGGTTTCCAAAATGGCTTGAACTTTAAGAGAGAAGGAGTTTAAGCATGTCTTAGATGATGTATCTTGAATATGGGGAAAAAACCTCCCCTTTTCTTCTTCCTTCAAGTGTTGCTTTACACATATACACATTCAACACTCTGGGTCCATCCCAAGACTGTTACTCAAGAGAGATCTCAGGATCTAAAAGACACCCTTTCTGACAGGACAGACAATCTTCCTTTACAAAAAAGGGAAGAGAAGTATTTTGAAGCTGGTTTTGGTTTTGGTCTAATGAACACTGTCACAGCTGAGTTATATGCAGATTTTTTAAAACAAATGAAAGCAAAGAAAAATTTAATGTTTTCAACCTGGAGCCGCAAGGTTCTTGCAACATCCACAGTTTTTCAGAGAAAAACCAGAAGCATAAACATTCATTGAAAATATTCTCCACTGATGCAATATGACTTCATTTGAGCATGGCCTCCATGGAACGTTACTGGGTTGTTGCTAAGAAACACTGATATATGACACCAAATTACATTACTGACATTGAATTTTTACTCCTTTTCATGTTATAGCTTGCTTGAAAACAGCTGCAATTATACCGTAAATGGAAGGAAAGCTACCAGCCTCTATTCAGTGCCTTTTGTATTTTAGTTACAGGCTGAAGTCCTTATCTCTTTACTATATGTCTGTAATGGTCCTACAGTATTTCAGTTAAAAATAATACCAACATTATTGATGGTCTGCATCCACATCTCCTACACAGTCATCTCAACAATAAAGCAAATGTTCTCTTTGATTTTCGCCCAATATATGCTAAATTGCAGAAAGCTAGGTCTTAGGGTTTCTCTATTTTCCATGTTAATGTGACAATCCATTTTGACCTGCAGGTAATAAAATTCAAACTCATAGATAATGTTTTCAAGGTACTTCACTTTTCTCTTGTTTTGATCTATGCAATTGACCAGTGGAAAGCTGAAAAGGAATGATGTTTTTTAGTATGTATTTTAAACCTCTGTTCTTTTGTAAAGCATATGGATGTTTTTCTTCTTAAAGAGCCACTCATCCAACTGTTGATTTATGGCAAGTATACACAGCTTGTGCTAGGGAAAGTATATCTTAATTTATACAAACAGAGCTGTTTGATTATTTTTTTCATATGAAAACAGAGCCCAGAACACCTGTATCTGAAACTGGGATCTCAGCGCAGCCAGCACTGTAGAAATACACAAGTGAAGAGGGAAGTTCTTCCTGAAGTGTTCAAACCCCTAGGAGTAAAAATGGACAAACTCTGAGAAAAAGGGTGCTAGAGTCATAAAAATTTTGCAAAAGGACTAATGATTTAAACCATGTATATTTGCATATATATAAGCTTTGAGTAGATTGCTCATATTTTCTGTTCCAGGGCTAGTGAGGTTCCATCTATTCAAGAAGGGGAAGAGAACTTCAGTCACAGTAAAGATGATGAAGAGGGCTTTAAACTATAGTTGCAAGGGGAGGGGACACTCAATCCGTTCCACCCCTTACACTTTCCATTTTGATATCAGGACCAACAAGAGAAGCCCAGAGCCTGGAGAAGGATCACAGGTCATCAGGAGGACAGCACAAAGTAGTTCCAGCTACTCCAGACAGCAAACTGGCTTCATCAAGGGCAACTTCTACTGGAATGCACTCAGCGTGCGGAGTAAACAAGAGTGAGAGACAGCTCACCTCTATGATCTTATCAGCTTCATGGAGATGTTATGGAATAGCTCCTATGGCTGGAGTGTTGGAATGGGTACATACAGAGTTTTTAGGAAGGACAGGAAGAGAAGACAAGGAATATTTGTCACTCTCCATGTCAGTGATCACTGGGAGGGCATTGGATCTCCACCTGAGGATGGGTAACAAGATGACTGATGTCATACCTCACTTTAGTAACTATTAAAACATATGGGGGGTGGAAAAAGTAAGCACATCACTCTATCAGGAAAAAAATAAGTAATTTGTAGGACAGAAAAAACCCATGAAAATGTGCATGCATGTAAAGATCAAAAGAAATCAGTGAGTCAGAAATCAGTACATCGAAGTGCATGTTAGTTTGACAAAAATAAGAAAAAAATACAGAAGGATGGTTGGCATCTGAAGACAGATGTAAGAAGTGCAGAGGACTATCTCACATTTCAGGAAAGTGGTGAGAACTTTTTGTGGGCTACAAAGACCAAGACAATGATGCAGATCCACCTACACATTTAATCTGTGAGACGAAAAGGGACTACCTTGCAGTCAAAGGAAAGTGGATGATCAGGATGAAAACTACCAGTAGGTTAATATAAAAAGGGATCTTCCTATAAGTGTTCCTGAAGAATGGTTGTGGAAGCTGTAACAGAAAAAAGGAAAATTCACCTTAGAGTGACAAGATGAACCTTCCTTAAAAGTACAGCTAAACAACAAAAAGGAAAAAAGCAACAATAAAGGCTGAAAATCTACACTTCTCAAGCTTCATGAATACCAAATAGAAGAGTTCCAGAATATCTTCTGAAGACTAGGGAAACACTCAGCAGAACAGAGAATAAAACTAAAGGAATTTAACTCTTCCACCATGACTTCTGGGAAATTCTCGAGAAATTTGACTGTAGAAACAGGTAGACTCATTGTGTTTGCAAGCATAAAGCAATAAATCCAGAATATGCTAATGAAATAAAAGAGTGGACCATTATAAGAGCCAAATACCAAATAATCAGATCACATATCATGATATATGATACATCCATTCACTTTTTTTGACAAGAAGATACTATATCACTGTATTTTCAATCTGGTGCTACTTATCTCCTCTTTCTTGAAATCTTGTTTTCCATCCTTCTTCTGATTCATATTGCAAAAATTTCTGCATGTCACCTTGGTTCCTATCTCCACATTTCTTTGTCTGAGTGCTGAAAGGCAGCACAAACTTTTTAGCCTTTGTCATAGGCTGAAGTAACCTGTGTTCTCCTCAGATGTACGTCTTATTACTGAGAATATTCATATGTTCTGGTTTGCAACATCATAGTCAGGTGCATGTGTGCCTTCTTGCAAGGAATTGCTTGTATGGTGATTGCCAGCTGCACAGTGGGGAGGTAAGAGCCATTCTGAATTTTTTTTGGGTTTATTTTGCATTGAAAATTACAGAAGAAAGGTATTAAGACAACCTGCACTGATAAAGGCCATTTGCTTTTTGTCACGTTTTATTACTGCTTCCCTGACTTTGATTACTCATTCCCAAAATTTTCTTCTAATTGTATGCATTGTATGCTTTGGGTTTTTTTCTTCCCCAGACATAAACACTAAATTTTTCAAACATCCTTGGGTTTAAATTTTTTATTACTCACTGGGACTAGGGGTTTCACATGATATATAGGTTCTAGTAATTTGAAATAGCATATTAACACAGAGTAATAGAGCTACAGAAGGATTTTAAAATCCTACCATTGCAGACTGGCAGTCTTTAAATAGACCTGCAATTTGTCCAGAGCTTGGACAGGAAAATTCTTATCCTATTCACACCTAACCTGAGACATCCTCATTTGTAGTACCTACTTTATTTCAGTCAACTTGTTTTTAATATGCACAAAACAGTATTTCTTGTGAAAGTTTCTTTCCATATGAGAAAAAAAAGAACTTACAGTTTTGGTATGAAACTACAACTTTGGTAATTTGTACCACCAAGCACTATTTAATTGCAGCTCATCTTCCATATTTCTGCATTAAACCTTGTATTTTCTAATGAAATAAAAGAGGGTATGTCTGTAGTTTACCTCTGAAAAACCTGCAACAGTTACTCTGTATATTGAACGAGCTGTTGTTTCTTATATGTGTGATGAAATGCTGCACTAGAGCATTGCAAGGACACTACAATAATAAATTGAAGGAGGCAGAATTAGCTCCGTAACAACATTTCTCATGAATAATATTTTTTGTTTTTCTCCTTGCCTGCAAAGAATGTTTACTAATTATTTTCACTCTCAGCAACAGGAATATCACAATTTGTTTCAATATTCAGTATCACAGCAGATACTAGAAGCTCTGATTTTTTTTCTTAATAGTTTGAATGGTTTTCTAATTCTTGTTAAGGATTTAACTGTTAATCTTTCTTGGGATGAAATCCAGAAACCTTGTAAGTCAATGAAAAAACTGATAAACTGAAATAAGTTTTAACCTTGTTCTTCACAGCTTTGAAATATGTACAGGCAATTGTTACAGTGCCAGAAGTTCCTGCTTGATTATGAGGAGAGAGAAAAAGCCTCAGAACTGGTTACATTCTGCTGTGCAATTTGGATTTCTGTTGAAGGCTCTGCACTTGCTTAGTATTAAAGAAACTTGGATTGCCAATAGATAGGCTTCAATATTGTTTTGGGATTCTATGTTTTGATAGTACTGAATGTTTGTATAAGGAATTACATTCTTAGTGCTTCCTGAGTTTGTAAGAAACAAAATTAAAAAAACAAACATGAAATGCAAACAGAAAAAAGAAACACATACACATACAAATTCCTTGCCCCAAAGCCAGTATTTGTGTTCTATTAGCTTCAGGTTTCTCAAATCTACACAAATGAATAAACACCATGATATAAACATGAAGAGAAATCTTCACACATCAGAAATTAGGAAACCCTTGCCTTAAGCATAAAGTATTTCTCAATCTAACACAAATGTAACCAAAAAAGATGATGAAAAAAGACAACTGAAGTAAATTATATAAATCTTGTTTCAGTAAAAAATACAGTGTAGATGGAAATACTGGCAAGACATTTTTTATTCTCAAGTAGTGGAAATGATGGTAAGAGTTTACTGCAGTGATTTCAACAAGGTCTGTATTAACTCAGAAAAATTTGATCTATAAAAACATTTTTATCTTGATTCTCTTAGTCCTGATATTAGACATCTATGATTCCTTCAAGCATCATCTTGAAGTTTGCAAGGACAGTATAGAAATAAATCCAAGGAATGGCAGAAAGTATTCAATTTATTTCCTATTATTCAAGTTTTCTGTTTAGAGGCCAGTGAAACCACTGTCCTTGCAATTTCTACACAACTCAAGAGGCAGCTCATTCAGAAAACACTACCGCTCTCAGCCAATATCTTGTCTGAACATTAGGCAAACATCCTAAAGTTTTATTCAGAACATGCCTGAAAGTACTTTGTTTTCCACTCATTGTCTGCAAACTTTGCCTGCAATTAGTCTAAACTATGATTCTTGAGAATGTTAGTGTTTTCCCAGGATTCAATAATGCCTGTCTGTCAGACTAGGTTCCAAGGAAAAAGCAGCTTAAAATGCTCTTTCTTGCCCTTTTCACTTGTCTCAAAGACTGGACCAACATCGAGATGCAGGAGCTAGAGATTTAGCTCCTTGTGTTCCAGGATGGATCTAAACACACATGTTCTCCCTCCTGAAAGAAAAATACATATTGCAAGTGCTGGAATGGAAATCTGTTCTGTCCTCCCAGTGTTTTTCACTTTGTGTGGAGTAGCTAAATATTCATGGAAAATGGTAATGCTTCTCATGATTTCATGCTCTAGTGACTATAGCAGTTTTGCAGTTTCCTAGGAGAGGGGTGAGCTGGTGTTCTATTCTTGTTCTAATTAATTTTTCATTATCTCTATTAAATGGCAAAAAAAAAGAAGAAATTTTTAAAAATCAAAACTCTCTCACTGCTGATCCACTCAAATCCAGTACAGCTCAAAGTCTCAAAGTCCAGAAGCAGAAAAGTCAATGTGGTCTGCTTGCAATCAAGAAAAACTCATCATCCATTTCTAGAAAAAAAGACTAATGTTTTCTTACTTAGCAGAAGTGTGAGCCTATGACCTTCCCTTCCCTTCCCTTCCCTTCCCTTCCCTTCCCTTCCCTTCCCTTCCCTTCCCTTCCCTTCCCTTCCCTTCCCTTCCCTTCCCTTCCCTTCCCTTCCCTTCCCTTCCCTTCCCTTCCCTTCCCTTCCCTTCCCTTCCCTTCCCTTCCCTTCCCTTCCCTTCCCTTCCCTTCCCTTCCCTTCCCTTCCCTTCCCTTCCCTTCCCTTCCCTTCCCTTCCCTTCCCTTCCCTTCCCTTCCCTTCCCTTCCCTTCCCGGAACCTTCCCGGAACCTTCCCGGAACCTTCCCGGAACCTTCCCTTCCCGGAACCTTCCCTTCCCGGAACCTTCCCTTCCCGGAACCTTCCCGGAACCTTCCCGGAACCTTCCCTTCCCTTGTGCCTTCTGCGAGCATCTTTTCACACATTGTTTACTCAGTCTAAATGCCAGATGCAGAAACACATATATACTTTTGAGACCAGATATCTTGCTATGCTCTGCAAGATATCTGATGGTGACTGAATTTCTTTTACATATAGATCTTTAAAAAGTCACAGATAATTGAAAAATGAGCAATTAGGTAAAAAAAAAATTCAACATAGTATCTCAAGAAAATTAGTTTGCTAATCAGTAGTGGGCTACAACTGGTAAGGAAAAAATAATCTTAAAAAAACATTAAAAATTATTTTGAAGAGAATATGAAAAAAAGAGATCTTAGAGGCAGAATGGGAAAAGAAGTCATCTTTGGAGAGATGCTATTTCTCTAAAATGTTGAGGTAGGAATGAGTAATTAAGAAATCAAAGCCCAAATTCTTATATTACTTTTAGTGTTAATTTGTTTTCATTTGAGCTATCATCCCTGCCCTGACAAAAGGCCAGAAATCTGCCCTGTAACTCTTGTTTTCCACTTTATTGGATATTTTATCCTTTGTAGGTAATTTTCTGTGCTAAATAAGGCAGAAATAAAGCATGAAAGATAATACTTTAGAAAGAATTCTTCATTGTAAGTTCTGGCTTGCAGAGTTTCAAAGGTAGTCTGCCATACAAGGTGGAACTTTAAAACAAAGAGCCCAGATATTGAACACAGAAGCAAGCAAAAAAATCAGGGTAAATAAAGTATAAACAAACTTTTAACATTTTGGCTACAGTGTACTTGATTTTTGAAAAAAAGCAGGGTGAGAACCCTGCACAAAATGGTGTGTAGATGTTCATGCAAAAGGAAAAGGCTGAAGTACTACATATATATATATATATATATATATATATATATATATATATATATATATATATATATATATGTTTTGCATATGAAAATGACAGTTGACATATTTGGTGTCAGACCACGTAAGACAGCACAATGTCCCCAGAAAGTTACTTAGGTTTGCTAGGTTAAGGTGAAACATTTTGCTGGTTTTGTGGAAGTGTTAACATCATTACTCTTTCCATTTATGCTTAGCTTGAAACAACATGAATTAATCATCCCCAGATAATATCTTAAACTCATCCATTTATTTGTGAGCAGTTTCAGTACCTTATTATTATTTTTATTTCCCTGTCCTAGTCACCTAATATAAAAGTTGTGCATTTTCCCCAACCTTTCAGCAAAGGTATTGAGTTGTTATTTCCAAATCAAAAGCCGATGTTCAGATCTCTAGTAATGATGAACCTGTTTTAACAAGTATTATGTAATGTAGTGACAGAGCAAATGAAATATCACAATTTCTGTTTTTCTTTCTTGAATGGCAAGGAACAGAATTTAAGTCATTGACCTTCTCAATATTTCATGTCATTCAATAACTCGGATCAAGTTTTTGGGATTGCCCTTCTATTTATAAACAGTGCTACCTACCAGGCCCCATGATATGTTGTTTCCAAAAAATTTTCTTCTCATGGAGAAGATCTCATGGCAATAGAAAGAGCAAGACCACATATTCTTTTGTGATTCTACAGCTATCAGAAAAAGGCAGTGATTGCACTCCTTCTTAGGCATCGAGGCAATTTCCACCAAGCCACTGATTTTGAAGGAACAATGGCAGGTGATGGAATTTTCCATGGACTACAAGTTGTAATGGTGGCCACATCCTGTGCTCAGGCCCAAAGCAGTCCTGTTCAATATGCATTCTCTAGCATAAACACACAACATTTTTTATAAGCCCTTATAGAACACTGTATTGACAATATACTCAACCTAGTATTTTCCTAGGAGAAGATAATGAGAACTTAGCAGTGGTAATAAGCCCTCAAAAGACACATCTTAGCATCTCATAGTCACAATGGCCTAAGAACAGCAAACAAAGGATGAGGTTTATTCAGTAGTTTTCTTCAGTGTTGCTGTCAAGTTGGATAAATTGGACAATTTGTAAAATGTGTCATAGCAGAAAAGTACAGAAGAAAAGTCCAAAGGACTGATGTGTTCCTAGGTGAGCTGGGGAATATGCATATTCCTCTGTGTCATACAGCTGGAAAGGCAATTGCCCTTGACCTTGGGGTGGTCAGTATGAAACTGGTTTCTGGGAGTACCAGTTCCCCAGGAACCACCAGCTCCCTGGCTGTTTTCCTGGGAGCCCAGGCTATGCTTCTACAACAGTTACCAACAGGAGAACGTAGCTGTAGAGTACTTAGCTTTTAATGGAGTATCTTTCATGACATTTGGTTTTCAATGGCAAGGAGGTCTAATTTAGACCAAAGGAAAACAAAAAACCTTAAACCAAACCATACCAAACCAAGCAACCAACCAACCAACCAGATAAAAACTGAAATAAAAAAGAAAGAAAAAACAAGTAAAGGGAAAAAAAGGGAGAAAAAAAGGAACAAAACCAAATAACTCACTCTCCTTGAGCTGAT
Source organism: Melospiza georgiana (assembly GCF_028018845.1). Lineage (NCBI taxonomy): Eukaryota > Metazoa > Chordata > Aves > Passeriformes > Passerellidae > Melospiza > Melospiza georgiana. Next base: position 52,583,227 of record NC_080465.1, read on the forward strand.
CTTTGATCTTTAAGCTTGTTTAGTCTCAAAAGCACCTGTTGGCATGTTCTAAAAAGCCTATATTTTTGATATTTTGTCCCAATACAGGAAAATTAATCCCAGAAAGAAAAGCTGGGAGATTTACTCCTTTTGTCTCAAGCAGCCTACTGTCTTTATGTGCTGATGACAAGTTAAATACAAAAATAGAGAATGGTTTAGAGAAAAGAACAATGTAAGTGAGCCAGGCATTACCATACCCTGAAACCCACACTTTCAACTGTTGTTTTAAACCAGGCTGATTACTAATGGAACTGTTTCTCATAAAGTGAAAGTTGCAAGAAAGCTTGGCACTGTGGGGGTCACCAGGGAAATAAAATATTCTTCTGTTTGTGGGTAGTGAAACAAACTCATGTCAAAATCATCAGTTCTGAAGTTTAAAATGAAAGCAACAATGAAATGGTCTATTTGCAATCTTTTAAAATATCATAGTGCATTGACTGTGTACTGAAAATGCTCATCATTGTTAAAAAGACAATAGAAGAACAAGTTCTCTCTTACTCCACTCTTACAGATTTGGAGAAATCACCAAACTGTATGATGACATCTTCAACATTTTAGTGTTAAATACATTAAGTGTATTTAAATCTTTTGGAACATTAAAATGCCATATGAAAACACAATAATGACTTCCTCAGACCTGTAATGACTGGTCTGAAGAAAGTACATGATAGCAGTCATGCACAAATTGCAAATAATAAGAATTGAAGTTGAAAAATTGGATTTAAACTTCCCTTTATGTTCCCATTGGAGAATGAAAATTTATCATGAATATGTAGGCATGCGAACATCTGAGGTTTGTAAAATGTCATCAGACTCCCACTCTCCTGCTACTGAATCACAGAAGTGCCTAAAATGCTCAGCTACACGGCTACACTGACATTCAAAGATCCCGTGTGTCTAAGCTATACTGGTAGATATCTCCAAGTGCTTTCTTAACTGGAGAAGCATGAATAGATATTAACTATTGCATCCCGCTGGAGCCCACAGACAAGTGGGTGGTAGGCCGGCCATCATCCCTACATGAAGCTCTGCTTATGCCTTTTATTCAGCCATTTTCCATGTAAATTATACATGGTTTCAATGGGAAATGGAGACCCCTTCATGCCTCTGCCACCTGAAAAACTTATCACAGGAACAGCAAGCAAGTCACGTGGATATCCTGTCTATCATTCAGTTTCACTTATGAATTGTTTTGGACCTCTTCAGACAAATAGTTTTAACAGGAAGAATCTGCAACCCTCTCCTGCTCAGGGGCTGGAGTAATTTCTAGGACTGTTGACTGTGTGTTTCTTCAGTTTGAAATGATCATGGAGAAGAGACTTATTTTCACTGAGCGATGTTTGTATTCAGTGTATTATGGTATAATTATGCATGCAGCAAGGAGCTTGTGTGCCATACAGCTCTTGGTACTTTGAGGTAATTCTTTTGAAGTTAAGAAAAGATTAGTTCAAGGTATTTGTTTAGGGACCTATTTATTGCCTGCTGGATTTTGAGGTTCTTTTTGTCACAGTTCACTAGTGAATACACTTTCAGTTTTGATCTTTCTTAATACAAAGTTGAAAGACCTCATTATGACATGTTTTTTTAAAAAGTCCATACAGGTATATTCAGGATCTATAAGTATTTTGCTGAAATACTACATTCCCAGCTTGAGAAGCTTGTATTAAATTTAACACCACAGGTCTGATGAAATTCCAAATTCCAAATGCCTGTTTCATAAGTCTATCTGTCTCTAAAAACTATTTTAATGAATGAAGACATTTCAAATTTACATTGTCAATTACATTGCAGGTAAAATATAGAGCAAAATGTCTAATTGTTTTTATAATAACAGCCCGTTCACATTTTTCTTTTAAAGATTACAATTTAGTGCCTCACTGATAAGAAAAATATTCAGTTTTCAACAACTTCACATATAATTTTTTAAAAACCAACTACTGGCAATTATAAATGATATGAAGCTGAAACTTATGGTAAAGTCAGAAATGCTGTGGTTTGGCAAATCATGCCTTCTTCTGTAAACAAAAGAATACTGGGATAGAGTTTTCTTTCAAACACTGATTTCAATGATTCTTTCATCATGTTTTCCTTCTATGTTTTGACTAAGGATCTTGGGAGCAGAAACCTTCTCAACATATGTTTGAACAGCATTTGAACAAAATGAAGCACACAACTGACACAATATATCTAGAATTAATTAATAGTTAGAAAGGCAGTTTTTTAAAAAAAAAATTATATTAATACTATTAAAGAACTGATATTTTATTCACTTATTCAACAAAGCATTCTCTGGACCAGAATTCTGTTATCTGTTCTTTTCTTAAAACAGGAAATATTTGTTTCAGATAAGCTCACCCACACTAGCCAGCAGAAGCCAGCAAGAGAAGGCAGTTGTAGTCTCACAGAAGTCCTGTAGAACACAGGCAGCTTAGAAAGTCCTAGCTATGTAAACTTAGAGGTTGGGGTCAGACTGCATCTGTAAATATACCCAAGTGTTTCCAATAAATCACTCCTTTAGATGACAGAGTACTTTACTAATTTACAGAATTATTGTTTTTTGGTAGGCTCTGCTTGGGGATTTCGGGAGAGAATCCTAATAGCATTTACCACTTTGTGGTATTTAGAACCTTGCAGTAAATATGCATTCTTTCCAAAGCAAAACTCTAAACACTACCCCCCCACCACTACCTAAAAATCTCTTTAAAATGTAGAGAAATGAGAGGCTTTTTTCTGTCATTCCTTAAACAATCTCCACAGTAATAGCAATATTCTTCCATGACAAATATGATCAGCAAATGGAAAAATATAATATCCATATCATAGACAGAAGAGTGAAACTGGCAGGTGACATTCTGAATCTATTTCATTTTCTTTTCCTCGAAAATTTTTAGTAGTGTCAGGACTTTACCAAGGCAAAAACATTTGGATGTGGTTATACAGCCATAACTGGCTGACAGAATAGGCATCTTAGTAATCATAGAATATTAGTCACAATCAGGAATTAAATATTTTATTGTTATAGCTATCTAATGCATAGCATATATAAAATGCTGTACTACCTACTTCCCAATTTTAAAAGTGCAGGTCAAATAAAATGTAATTAAATAAAGAACACAAGCCTCTTCAGAAGAGTGAGACATGGAAAAGATGAGGAAAATGCATATTGCATTTAGTGTTTTGGTTCGTTTGTTATATTTATACTTCCCCATGAGTATATATTTTTCTCTCTATTTTTCTCTGTCTCAAACAAATCATTAGCTACACTAAAGGATAATATTATTCTTAGATATGAATTCTCAGTATTTTCTACTCTGCTTTGGTGAGACCCTGGAGCACTGTGTCCAGCCCTGGTGTCCCCAAATTAAGAGGGATGTGGAACTGTTGGAATAAGTCCAGAGGAAGCCACAAAGCTGATAAGAGGGCTGGAGCTCCTCCCCTAAAAAGACAGCCTGAGAAAGTTGGGGCTGTTCAGCCTGGAGAAGAGAAGGTTTTGTGGAGACCTCACAGCAACCTGCTGGTATCTGAAAGGGGAATACAGGGGAGCTGGTGATGGACTCTTCATCAGGGACTGTAGAGAGAGGACAAGGAGTAATGGGAACAAACTGAAAGAGGGGAATTTAGGTTAGATATAAGGAATAAAATCTTTACTGTCAGGATGCCGGGACATTGGAGCAGTTTGCCCAGGGACATTGTGGATAACCCAGCCCTGGAAGTGTTCAAAGCCAGGTTAGATAAGGCCTTGAGCAGCCTGGTCACGTGGCAAGTGTCCCTGCCCATGGCAGGGGGAATGGGACTTGATAATCTCTAAAGTTCCTTCTGATCCTTAACATTCCATGACTGCTATAAATATTATGAAAATTAATACGTTATTCCAGCCATTTGGAGGATGCTTCCTTTCCTTCTTCTAGCTTTTTTTCTCCAGTCCTTCTTATTATTAATTCTCCCTACCAAGCTCCAAATCAGCTGTATCCTGTGGTCTTCTCACCAGATCATCTCCTGTGCCCACTGTGGTCTACTGTAGTTGTCCCCCCAATAACCCTCTACTGATTTTGCTCCTGGACTAGGTCTCACCTTCAGGTATGTTCTGGTTCACCTGCAGGCTCTGCACCCTGGACCCCTGGACCTGCTCCACACTGCCCTGTTTCTGCGATGAGCACAGGAGAAGAACGGAGGGCAGTTTTCTTGGTCTCAAATTGCATATAAGTATTACCAGCATGTTACACAAAACCTGTAACAATTTTGAGCCTTCACTCCATCCTGATGATGCCTCATCTGGCGTCTGTTTCCAGTTCTGGGCTCCTTAAGCACAACAGAGACATGGAACTCCTGGAACATGTCCACTGGAGGGTGACAAGGATGATCAAAGGACCAGAGCTTCTCTATTATGAGGACAAACAGAGGAAGCCGGGCCTGTTCAGCTTTTAGAAGAGACAACAGAGAGGGGACCCCATCAGTGTCTGCAGGGAGGGGACAGAGCAGGACCGGGCTCTGCTCGGTGTTGCTGAGCAAAAGGACAAGAGGCAAGGGGCAGTGAGAGGTGCGCAGGAAATTCCACCTGAATATGAGGAAGAAATTTACTCTATGGGTGACCACACTCTGGAACAGGTTGCCCAGAAAGGTTGCAGGGTCTCCCTCAATGGAGATATTCAAGCACCATTGAGATGCAATCCCGTGCTGTGTTCTCTGGGATGGCCCCGCTTGAGCAGGGAGGTTGGATCAGATGAGCCACCGTGGGTCCTTCCAACCCAACCCATTCTGTGAACATTATGTTTCATAAGGTGAGAACCTTATGATTTGCTCTTGTGCTACTAAGTATTCTTTTGATAACAGAATAATCTGAACCACATGCACCAGAAAGAAAATTAAATTAATCCCAGATGTAAAGATTCTAAATACCTTCTGAGGGTCAACATATGAGTTTTTAAGCTCCAAATCTCCAGAGGTTCAACATAGGAGTTTTTAAGCTCCTAGTTTTGGAAATACTGGATGTATATGGCTGATAAGAAACAATTTATTTTTGGTGCAACATTTCCATTGGAAATAGTCATTCATCTAAAACAAAATATTTTGTGGGAAAAGGTAATTTTCAAACAACTTCTTGAGCATTATTGAACATTTTGTGTTAACACTTTCACATTCAAACATTTCATGTTCAGGACCAGAACACTCTGCTAGCTGTTCACATGTTGATGCACAGTCACACTGAAAAGCACTCATTTCATGGGCCACTGAGCTGTATTATACCAAAACTATGTTTCCCAACAGCATTCCATTAGAAAAGATAAATTTCCAGGTCTTCCTTATGAAGCATGAATCCACTTGGGAGGAAAACAAAAAAAGTTGTCAGTTTACTGGTGGTTTCACAATATGCATATAATATTTGTGTAGGGAAAAAGAAACAAGCATATCCCTGAATTTTTCATTGTTTCATACAGAGTGTGTCATTTTGGAAGGAAGCACAGTGGGTCACCTGATCCAACCTCCCTGCTCAAGCAGGTCCATCCCCGTGCACGCAGCACAGGATTCCATCCAGGTGGTTCTGGAGCATCTCCAGTGGGGGAGACTCCACAACTTCTCTGGTCAGTCCATCCCGGTGTGAGGTCACCCCCACAGTAAAGAAGTTCTTCCTCATGTTTAGGTGGAATTTCCTCTGAATCAGTTTTTGCCCTAACCTCTAATTCTAAAGTCAGAAGAAAATTATTTTTGAGTATTTCCTGATAGTCAAGTGCAAATCCATGATTCTTCCTCCCCCCAGCTTTTATGTGCCATGCTTAAAGAATAAGTACCAGGAGCTAAAAGTCAAACATTAACAGGGCAGGTGGGTGAGGTGGATGAACAAAGTTTCATGTCCTGGTATTACTTAGATTTGTAGTACATCCTTTCAATAATGGAATTTCTTACTCAAAGCTTTAAGAGCTTATGGGGTTTTGGGTTTATTTTAATGGAAAAATAACCCACTGGGACTGAAAACATCCCATTATGAGCACAGTAGTGGACCAGATCTGCAGTTAAGATTGAGAAAATAAGAAATTTGGATGAAAAGCAGAAGAGCAAAATTAATTTGGAATTTCCTGTTTAGTAGATAGCTTTCAAACCGGGAAATTCTGTCATGAAAATTTCCTTCAAATTCCAAACATAGGCTTCTTTGATCTGAGGATTGAGGTTATACTTTGTGACTGCATTTTTAAAACTCTAGTGACAATTTTTTAAAAGGGGGCATAACTCATTGTCTGCTGTCATTTCCATTTGCTGCCTCTTAAGATCTGTATCTTTGTCCTAAAGAAAACAGCATCATTAATGTATGTTCTGAGGTTACTTTTGTTCAGATGATGCTAAAATGACCTAAAGGAGAGAGATCTCCATGTTGTAGCCAAGTATTAGAATGAAGCATAGCATTCTTCTTAATGCACGTCTATTTGTTTCGACACATGGAATCAAAGCAGGCTCAAATACATAAGTTAACTGACATTTATGTCAGCAAATAAAGCTTATGCAATCATCTGACATTTTCCACAGCAGGTATGTGTTAACTCTGCCATTCTTGTAAGTGGAGCAATGAGTAAGAGCTAAGACCACATGGAAAAGGAGGGCAACCAGTCTTTTCCAGAAGTCTGGCCCTTGAGTGTCAGGCAGTGGCTGAACTTTCTGAACTCTTTTGTTTGGTTGGTTGGTTTGTTTTGGGTGGGGTTTTTTGGGGATTTTTTTTGTTGTTTGTTTGTTTGGTTGGTTTGGTTTGGTTTGGTCTAGTTTTTTGTTTGTACATTTAATTAATATATCAGGTAGGAAAGTTGAGCACGAGAAAGGATGGGGCAAGAGAAAAACTTCACAGCTGTGACTGAACATATCCAGGCTAGCTGTGAATGAGGCATCTGCCTACTCCAGCAGTGAATCCATGGCAAGGTGAAGTTTAGCACACTGCAACGATTTGCCTGCATTTTTGGATAAATGTTCAGTTACAACAGCTTTCCAGTACCTGTGCTGCCTCAGCTGCATTGCTGGCAGTGTCTTGCTGGGAATTTTAAAGATAGTTCAAACACACAAAAAATATCTGAAATATGAGGAAAAAATATCAGGATTTATTGTCTCCGCTATGGCTTCTTCCATGACCAACTTTAGTCTCTGACTAAATTTTTGAAATTCCTTTAAGACTATGTCTCGGATGGCAGGGGTGAGTATGTGAGGAGTAGGAAGCACAACACTAATGTTTTCATAATATGATCTTGCTTTTACACTTTGATGTAGAAGTTCACAGATGATAGTCGCTGATCCTCTTCTGCTCTATCCCATTCAAACATTAATTTTCAGACAGCACAACAATCTCTGTCCAAATTTGTCTGTATTCCTCTGCTGCCATCAGTCATAATCCTGTATAGGTACTGCTAGAGAAACTGGACTTTCAGAGTTTTTCTGGCATTTGGTGTTCCCCAGCTCTACATTTTAGACATATGTAATTTTTTTAATAGTGTAATCTTATGGTTTTTCTTCTTTTTTCTACTCACACTTTTTTTCTTGGACTTGTACACTAGATTTAAAACTGGCTTTAATCTGCTAGACCATCTTGTTAACTTGCATTCCTATCAGGATATTTCATGTTTAAAGCAGATTGCTTCATCAAAACTATTTATCAGTAAAATTTTCAAAGACACTTAAATTAAATCAGGATGACAACTTAGAATTCCTCCAGCCCCAGAGAAAGCATAATAATGTTGCTCCCCTTTCTCATTTTGTGTTCAAAACTTTTTGTTCCATTTAATAGATCAGCTGAAAGAAGTAATCAGAAAAACATAATTTCTATAGCAGAGCCAAAAGGAATGAAACAAGCTGTTCTTAAGTCTGAAAACAGTAATTACAGCCAGGGCGAATTTTCAACACATGAATGTTAACACTTGTACAGAAAAGGGTAAAAACAGATTGGTGTGTCTAGATAAAGAGGAAGGTTGCTTACATTTTAAAGTGGGGGGGATACATGTAAGTAAGGACTAGTAGCCCAGATCTGCAGCAAAATCAACAGTTTAAAAGCTCAGTGTTTCTGAAATAAGAACTACAATGTATATGTTTCTAAACAATAAAATCCACCCATGCTTAAGGGGTATACAGTTGGTGTACAGTGAGAGCATAATGAATACAAAACACGTCTTCATACTAGCTGGGCTGGAAGAAGTCCTTACCAGATTTTAGAGACAGGCTTCCAGAATCTAATGCACTATGCTTCTAATTGTATAATACCTATTTTACTCCATGTGTTTTCTGGATACACTCAGGTTTCCAGGGGGTTAATTAAAACATTAATAGAGACAACCATGTGAATAGTTTGATACATAACTTACTGGCTTTGTAGAACAGCAAATAGAACTTTAAATTCTGGTTTCTTGGTGGATGACTGAATATGCCCCAGCCATGGCACTCCCAGCCCAGAGAGCCAAAGGTGTCCTGGGCTGCACCCAGGGCAGGGAGGGGATTCTGCCCCTCTGCTCTGCTCTGCTCTGCTCTGCTGAGACCCACCTGGAGCACTGCACACAGAGCTGGGCTCCCAGCGCAGGAGGCACAGGGACCTCTGGAGACAGTCCAGAGGAGGCTATGATCAGAGAGGGCTGGGGCACCTTTCCTACAAGAACAGGCTGAAAGAGTTGAGGCTGTTCAGCCAAGAGAAGAGAAGGCTCCATGGAGACCTTAGAATACCTTCCAGTACCCAAAAGGAGCTTCAGAAAAGATGGGAAAGACTCTATCAGGAAGTGCAGTGATGGGATGAGAGGTAGCATTTTAGAAAGAAAGATAGTAAATTTAGATTTGATTTTAGAAATAAATTATGCATTGTGAGGGTGGTAAGGCATGGGAACAAGTTGCCTGGAGAATTTGTGGATGCCTTCGCCATGCAAGTGTTCAAGGCCAGGCTGAATGTGGCCCTGAGCAGCCTGATCTAGTGGAAGGTGTCCCTGTCCATGGAAGGGAAGTTGGAAGAAGATGATCTTTAAGTTCACTTCCAACCCAAACCACTCTAAGATTCTGTGATAAATGTCTGGGTAAATGAGACTAAAGTGTTATTTGGCAATTTTTTTGTGTGTGAAAACTGCAAATGATTTATTTACTACACATGGAAAATAGAAAATAGAAAACCCTTGTTGTGAATTCATTGTGCCAGAAGAAAAAATGGATTTACTTACATTGTTACAGCTTCAAGTCATCTTCTTATGGTTTAAAGATTCATGATTCCAGCTATAACTCCCATTTACATCCTGTACTTCAAGAAGAATTGATTTTAACTTTTCATGACAGTCTTGAGGAGTGCAGCAATGCACTGCATTTATATAGGAGGAAATAGAATAGAAAATACATATCATAATATGCCGTTATTACATTACCACTCAAAAAAAAAAAAAAGCACTAAGAAGTAGTTTTTGGGAAATATCAGCTCAAGTTTGTGTAACAGAATATTGGAATAATTTTTAAAAGGTAAGCCCATCTTTCTTCTGAACCTTTGTTTTACTGCAATTAAAGTAATTCTGAATTTGCTATGCACGTGTGATCCGCCTCTCCATTGCCTGAATGAATTTATATTCATTCAGAGATGCTTCTTCCAAGGATCACTCCTTCCCAGATCCCAGTCTCCCAACACGATACTGAAAGAAATCTCTTGAGATATTGCACATCAAGTTTCAGCAAACAGGCACACTACCTGTGATAGATTGTTTTATTTTCTAAGGAAAAACATTAAGTAATTTGATCTTGCTCACCCTTCAGTGAGAAAAGCTGGCAAGAAGCTGAGGAACCCGCCAGCATGTGCTTTGGAACACATGTCAGAGGATAATTTACCAAGCAGGTACATGTTCATGATTCTAAGCCCTGACACTTGCAGAGGGGATAATGAGTTCTCATATCTTTTGGACTGTGTCAGAGGAAAGAGGGCTGCGTGAGAGGGTGCAACAGTGTTCGAACAGCTATTTACAGCTATTCTCATGCCACTATCCCTTGATCTGAATGCTGCTAAAATGAACCACTGTCATTGGCATTGCTGCCTCTCTCAATTCTACCCAGACAAAGAAAATTATATTAAGATGTACAGAATAAAACTACCTTAGATATCAGACATAACTTTATGAGCCTGAGAACTGATATCCAGCAGTATAATTTCCAGTTACCACCAGAAAGTAATAATAAAAAATTCTGCAAAAGCCACCTCAGGTAATATAAGTCATTGTTTGGTACATTATGGTTAAGAGTTCTATTTCTACCTTGGAAAATCTCTCATATTTATTTTCCCTGAAATTTAACTCCTTTCAGTTAAGGACAAGCTTAAGCTTCACAGTACTTTCTACAGCAAACAAAGTTTGTATACAGTCATATATGTCAAGCTTTACAAGTGAAAAAATATCAGTATTTATTTAGTCCTTCCTGAAACTATGAAGATTTCCCCCTGTCTGTAGATGTTGTTTTTGTCTGAAACATTACAGGTCTGCCTGCAACTGAGACATTACTATTTATTAGTACAGTATGTTCTCTGCTTCTACCACTGTGTCAGAGGTATATGGCATTGACTTGGTGCCTTAAGCAAACAAAAGTGTAAAAGAATAATCAGATAGTCGATAAAAAGATTTTCAGTTGAGTAGACTTTGACTTTTGTAATTCTTTGCAAATACCAGGTCATTTAAGGTTAGCTTGTTTGTACAAAGTGAGAACTTGTCATGAGGCTTCAGATTCCACCTTTTTATTGATAGGGTGGATCTTATTAGCAATTTAATGTGACTGAAATTATGAAAACCTTCAATGCTGCAATAGAATGCTGGTCAATATTAAATTTCTTAAAAAACTTATCTTCTGGAATTCACAGGAGTACAAGATGTGCTAAAAGAATCACTCTTATCATGGCCACAGTTTCTTTACATGAAAGCTACTGCAATAGCATGTCCCCATTAAAATAACTATGAAAATAAACTCATGGAGATCTGCAGCTGCAAAGACATCCTTTTCATATCAGCTGACCTTTATGAGCTTGAGGCATATCCAAGTTTTCTCTAATCAGTGCCAAATCATCCTCTTGTTTTAGAATAATTACTAGTCTGAGATATCTTTATCCTGAAACATCATGAAAGAGCTTTGGGTGGTCTCCAATAGTAATCAATACTACTTCACTACAGGCCTGACAAAAGCAATTTTCTTGGTAAAATAACAGCTTAATGAAAGCCTGTGTCCTCCAGGTGTAGGCAGTCAAGAAATCAGAAGTGACATATCTTTCTGTTCTGAAATTCTGAGAGAAATACAAATTCATCTGAACATAAAAATAAAGCTGTGACAAAAAATATCCTTCAGAGGGTTCCTCATTCTCACCAGTGCAGACAGGGAACAGGTATTTTTACCAGGCAGAAGAGAGATCAGAAAAACTCCAAGTGACACTTTAGACAATATGACTAGCCAAGATCAAGTGGAATTCATACTTAAAGACAAACACCTGGACAGGCATGAGGGTATCCAATGGGAAAATGAAACAAATAGATTTCAGCAAGCAGGTGACAGGAATAGCGTGAACAATCAAGTACAACAGCAGTGAGGGAAATGGGTCAGGCACCAGGAATGAGGAAACCAAGGCAGCAGCATGGTCAAGACTGAAATGGGTGTTGTCAGAGGAGTAACACACAGATGAGTGGACATCAGACACTCCAGGGCATGAGGCTTGCCTACACCCAAGGTCACATGAGGAGGAATAAACAAGTTGTACAATCCCAATGTATACCTTGTTGTATTTAGAGCAAACCTTTGGACAGCCTCCTGGGACCACCTGCAGCAACATTACACAACTGCTGCAATAACTAACAGGTTGTGGACAGGTGCAGGTCTCACATCCTCAGCAAACATAGGAGAGGCTTCCAGGAATCACAGGACTGGTTGCAAATCACATTGTAGTCTTATAAAATGCACAGAGGTTCAGATTGTTCCCATCCACTTCCCCATGACCATTAATGGACAAAGAGATCCATCATTTAAAGCATATGCAATGAAGAACCTGGTTTCCAAGGATAGCTTTATTTAATCCAAACATGGCTTTAACCATGGTGGTCATGAGGAGGGCTGAAAAGTAACAGATGTAAATAATCCTATCTAATAAAAAAACCAACACCAACAAACAAACAAATACCCCTCCTCCTCCCCACCCAAAAAAACCCTCACCAAAAATCTGTAAGTCAAACAGGACATTTAAAAATGCTACACACTGTACCCAGAACTACACAGGGTTCCACAAGGTTGTCCAGCTAATTTTATGGAACTCTATTTCACAAGGTACTGTGATTATATTGCAATATTAGGGATTTTTTCATTTAACTCTGCTGTATTCAAAATCTCTTTTGGTTCAGGGTTGCCTAAATTTATGGTAAAAACTGAGGAAAATAGAAAATGTAAGATGCAACAGAAAAATTCTTGATGATGTCCTCAGTGTAGTGAGACTCTGATGGGATTAATAAAGAATGAGGGGGTGAAAGGATGGAATTAATAAGGAATGAGGGGGTGAAAGACTTCTGATTCTCTGAAGAAATACCTGAGCTTACTCATTTACAAACACCAATTAAAATCTTGGATGGCAGCCCTTTGTGCTGCTGCTCAGTGTTGAACTGTAAGTGAACTGATAATAGACATACAATTTTTTTAATGCAAATTCTTTTTTTTTGCTAGATTTTGAAAATTATTCCAAAATACTTATACCAATTTGATACTTCATTTATGGAGGCAATATTTCTTAATAATTTGATTTTATTATTTAATAACCAAAGAGTATGCAATATTTCAGAAGTTCACATAGTCCTTTGTTCAACTGACTTTTCAGAGTGATTCTGAAGTTTCTCTCTAAGAGTTTATATACTCTACCCTGTTTGTACAATCCAATTTTCCCAAGGACATGGCCTACACATGCTTATTTCACATCTTCATCCCAGTTCATGTAAAGAACACCCTGCCTGGTATTACTGACATGCACAAAAGCATCTCATATTGTGATAGTCTAAAAATAGACCTTATTTCAGCCTTTCAATACTTAAAGCAGGCTTTAACAGCAAGGTAGATACAGACCTTTTTTTAATAGGGCCTGCAGTGATACGACAAGGGGTAAATGTTTTAAACTGAAAGAGGGCAGTTTCAGGCTAGGTATAAGGAAGAATTTTTTGACAGTCAGGATGCCAAAACACTGGAAGAGGTTGCTCAGAGAGATGGTGAATGGCTCATTCCAGAAAACATTCAAGGCCAGGTTGGACAGGGCTCTGAGCAGGCCGGTCTAGTTGAAGGTGTCTGGGCTGATTGCCAGGGAGCTTGGATTAGAGGACCTTCCTTTCCAACCCAAACCATACAATCCTATTCTTCTTTAATTCATTAACAACAGCTTTTCTTAAAAAAATAAAGATAAGAACAAGGTTTTTGCACAACAGAGAGGTACTCAAGATATCTGAATGAGCTGAAAACAGCCTAAGAAAATTAACGGAGCTCTGTTCCTAAGCGTATTCCCCACAGTACATGGCACTGCATTGTGAGAAGAACATGTACCTGAACATTTGTACCTAAACATTTAGTTTTAGATTCAGGCATTTTACATCATTGTATGAGGGAATTCTAATTCTTTTTCCACATATTTACCTGTAGAACTATCTAATACTAAAGTAAACAAAGGTACATAAATTTTTGTATGTCAGGTAGAGGTATTATGTAGAAGTAACCTGGGGGTCCTGGTCCATGGCAAGCTGAACATGAGCCAGCAGTGCCCTGGCAGCCAGGAGGGCCAACCCTGTGCTGGGGGCATCAGGGACAGCATCGACAGCTGGGCAAGGGAGGGGATTGTCCTGCTCTGCTCTGCCCTGGGGCAGCCTCACCTCCAGTGCTGGGGGCACTTTTGGGTGCCAAAAAACCCTCAAAAAATTTAACTTTAGATTGTCCAAAAGATCAGTGAAAATTGCCAGCTACACAATAGTACAGATTTTGTTCTTCCCATTTAAAAGCATGGCTATCATCAGAGCAGTATTACATATTTTTATGAGGCCGCGTCTGAAGCTTTTTTTTGTATGTCAGGAAATAAACACACTTGAAAATAAAAATATTTGGGTACCTTGAAGGCAGCAAGGCTCAAAAAAACAATGGAAAACCAGAAATAATCATTCTCCCTGGAACTACAGAAGTATAAATGTGCATTTTAAAAGGTTAAGTCTAATATGCCTCACAGTTTCAGACTGTTGAGCTGGCACCCTGAAAACAACTAACCTTCCAAGAACACTAAAGCACACATTTAGAAGTGCTCAGAAAGGCAAAAAATTGCCATTCTAGGAACAGAGGCCTCAAAACTCAGTTTTGTGCATCTTGATTTGTCCACCCCATGGCACTGAGTTCCGTGAAGCTGAAGTCATAGACTAAATGATACTTTAACAACAGAGCTGAAGAGGCAATAAGAGAATCTTGAATCCTGCTGGAGAGAAGGACCTGTGATGCCCCTTTGAACTTGCACAGAGTCAGCTCCCCTGCGTGCTCAGCCTGCAATAGAAAAAAAAATCTCCTGCTGACATTCAATTGAAATGAAGAATTATCAAAAGAGCAAATCACCATTCATTTGTATCTGTGATATAATTACATGACAGGATCTTTGTTAGTCCCTTGCTCAAGAACTTCAAAGATTATGTTAATATATAGACCTCCTCTTCCTTTTAGAAGTGGATATCTCAATGACCTTTCAGAAAGATGGGACTGTAACTTGGAGATTCTTCATAAATTCATCCTGAATGACAGTGACTGGTGAAAAAGAAATAGTTCATTGACTTTACATAAAGCAAGACCCATCACATTTATTCATTTGATGTAGTTGATTAAATTTATGTGCAAAAAAAAAATCAAATCCCTGGAGAAATAAAATAGTTAACTCCTGGTATTTGCTGATATATCCTTTCAATTTAAATTTGATGCCTTTCTTCTTGTCTTGTGAAGATTTTCAACATATTCATCCACAATTTATGCCAATACTTTCATCTTTTAGTTCATATTCCTTTTGTTCCCTTGTGGATAGTCAGAGATTTCCAACAGACTGAGGCAGTAGGCAACCCAAGAAAAATAGCAATTTATTTCTAAGAATGCTATCAACTGATCATTACAAAAACTCTATTATTGCTTGATGTATCTCCTTATTTGCAAAGGAAGGAGAGTAATGTAGAACAGTCAAGGAACAGAAGAAACTCCTACTGGCATGAAGTGGGGCAATTAGACAGCAACACTTTTCTTACTGATTCTCCAGCAAAAGAAACACAAGAATTTTTATACTTGAACCAAAAGGTTTTCTACATGTTCTGTGAAGAAATATCATCTTCTCACTCCTGTCACTAGCCTTCATGAAATAATTAGTTTCTGCTAGCAGCTACTTCTTGAACGTCCTTTAAACTTTTACTACTAGTCTACACCATTTGTTTTGAAACACACACTCTCTGAAACTGGGATTGTAAACATCAAGCTATTGAAGTGTAGATGTCAGGAGCAAAAATTAATTATCATCACCAACACTTGGCTTTACCATTCAATGATCCCTTTATAAAATGTGTCACTCTACAAAGAGTCCTGATGTTGAAGTCTAGGGAACCTGCTGCCCTTTGAGAGCTAACGTTTTCCTGAAAAGTAAGTTACAGTTACAGTTAAAATCATGGCATTGACAATCATATAACTACTTCCCTCTCTGTAAAAACACTTTCCAGTGAAATCCTGGAAATAATAGACACGTTTCACACAAATCTCTTGACTACACTTCCTTTTCCTAGGAAATTAGTTAGAAGGACTTTGGGATCTTTTTTACAATTTATTCCATATTATACATATTACACCAATTTGAATTAAAAAAGCCAGAAACCAACAACAACAAACCCTTACAATAAAACACTTCAAACACACTTCTCACAAAACAGGTATGTATAAAGGAATCCATAGAAAAATAAATAATCAGGAGAACTATTCAATTGTCTAAAGTAATTAAATAATTTATAAATTGAACAAATGCAAAAAAGGTAGAGGAAAGAAATGCGTTATTTAAGTGCTAAGCAATTGAATTCCAGAGATTGCACAATGTCATCATCCTGGATTTGGACTGTTAGTCACATAATAAATTGCAGGAAGCTCCTTGAAATGTGGTCAGCATAAACTATACTATCAATATACATGTTAAGCTAAATTTCTAAACTGTCTGCTGCAGTACTAACTATGTATTCTCAGGGCTTAAAACTAGAGAACCACGCAAATATCCTTAGAGGCAAATATCTGAATTAATTTACATTCCATAAATCTTGCTTGACTTAACAGGGCAGCCATTTCTGTCTGAGCAGAGGCTTTATCTCATCTGAAGAAAGGAAGAATGATTCATTAACTTCATCATGCTTTGTATAAGGCTACTGGAAAACAATGACTCCCTGAAGGCAAATCTGTTTTATTTTCCTGATCTGGAAAGAGCAATAGCTGGGAAGCTCAATAACCTGTATGCTGCATGGGATACTAGGCAAAAGTGCTGCTGATAAAATTTCCCTACCTGATGTCAGCAAGCAAAAAGTAACTTTAAAAGTGGCATTCCAGAAATGAAGAACAAATCTTGTCCTCAGGCAAGTCGGCAGAATTTTTTTCCCAAAATATTCAAGAAGGCAGCAGCATTATGCCCTCATCTTATTTCCATTTACTGTGACCAGTCTATCATTGTATTTATGGTATGAATCACTTCTGTTGTTGCTTTGTTGACAGCACTGGCAGAAACCCAATTAGCACTGTTGAGACTGAACAGATTTAACACATACTAAAATTTGGTCTGTTTCAACCAGCAACAGAGAAAAGGAAAAAAGATTCTTAGAGAAAATTGACCTTACAGAGTACAGTATTACTTCCTTTCTATGTCTGTTTTCTTTATTTCTGCACACACAGAGAACAAAACTTAAAAAGAAAAACAGGTAGGCAGCCCTGATATCCCAGTGCCCAGGAGGCCTCCCCCTTTTTGACCTTTTGCTCAGCCTGCTCCCAGATGGGATGGTATCAGTGTCTGTGTCTCAGCACTCTTGGAAATGTCTCCGCGACTGTTCTCTGTGCTCTGTGTGTAAGCTCCACCCAGGAACAGAACCCTTGATGTTGTTGATCTCTCTGCTGAGCTCAGACTAGCAAACAAAATAGGATTTCAGGGTCTTTTTGTTTCTTCCTCATTAAGCCTCCGAATTTGTTTCATTTCAGATATATACCCTATGGCAGAAAACCAAGCAAATCAGATTTCAGCAGGAGGAAGCACACAACACAACTGTGACAATTTACAATTGAGTGGGTTAGGATTTGTTGCTAGTGTAGGGCTTAATTAAATAGAACCCAATTTTAAAAGGTTACCCTGTGTGCAGCTGTTAATATGTAAGCACTCAGTACGGAAGGTGGAGAAAAGCTTCAAGACAATTTATTCATTTAAACAACAACAAAAAAGCACCTAAAGAGAAAATTGGAATTCATTTTTTTTTAAATCTTGTTTTATTAGTTAGAACCAGGTCTTAGGGTAGCAGATTTAAAATCTGTAGCCAGAAAAGTGACTGTGAAGTCAACAAACTCTTAGACCCATATTCAACAGCAGAAGGAAACAGAATAGGACAGAAAATATTTTTACACAACAAGTAAAAGCTGAGCCTGCCAAAGATGACTAGAGTTGCAGCTATGTTACTGCCAACAGTGCATATGTTTCACATGGGCAGCTGAATGCCTTCTATTCAGTGTGTAAGAATCCTGTTCTCCTGACCTATATTAACTGGAAATGCTCTAAAACTTTCTGAAACAGAAACCGCTCACATATAATTACTCCCTGCTCTGTAAAACTTCTGAAGGTTTCTTTACACGTATACACGGGCTATTGTTCTTAGTATTCCAATTAAAAGATAGTTGCCTTCACTTCAAATTTGAACAAAACAGCCAAACCCCAATAATTCCAAATATGACTAGATTGCATCCTAAGTCAGCTTCTTGGCAAGCACAGAATCCAGATGAGATATACTGTGAGAATATTTTAGATCTCCCTGTTGGCCTCCATGCCCAGATTCTCCCCTTAGAAACAGTGTCCGTATATGTGCATGTGTGAATGGAAAACAGCACAGATTTTGTCCTACAGGGAATCAACGTGCTCAGGGAAAGTGTCCAGGTCTGGAAACTGGGAAGGTTTCCCAGATCCCAAAGTACAGACATAGACAGTGAGAGGCAGGGTCTGGCTCCTCGGTTCTCTGGTTTTCCTAATCCAATTGTCCAAAAGGGTCTGAATGCTGGCTTAAAAATCTTCACTGTCCTCTGGTTTTTGATAAAAGCTGTCTTCAGGAAAGAAACAATTGTTAATTCTGATGTGAAAAGCTTCAGATCCCAGTTCTCAGGTCCTCGTGAATAGGTTTGCTCAGAAATCAAAAGAAGGACCCAAATAAGGTTCTTGATTAAGACAGAGAAAACATCCACCAATTAACCAAAGCACATGGGAAAACACAGTTCTGAGGAATGCTGTGGTACAACTCTTGAACAGCATCCACTAAGCAGAACAAATAATATTATCCCATGGCCATCCCTTCTGTAGGCTTAGGAGAGAGCATTCAAACAAAAATACATGGAAGAGAGGTAGCTACACCCAAGTATGCCACCAAGACTATGGAAAATCTGTGTACTTGCTGTAAATCTATAGCCAGTGCAGTGGCCACAGACAGTACATTATTTTCTCCTATCCAATGGATTTGTGACCTACGTAGTACATGGAAAAATTCTAGCCCTAAAGATCATCACTTCTGAATTTCAGAGGCTTCTCACAACAAATATTAAATAATTCCAACACTCAAATGCAGTGGTTTACATCAAATACGCAATAGGGCATACAAGTAATATATAAAAATAAACACTTTCACATCTCACTGAAACTCTAGATAGCATTTTTTTTCTTAAGAGATTTTTCACACAAAACACTGACTAAACTAATTTGCTTGCTATCTGGATCAGTCAACAAAACAATAAATGAAAATTATTTAGTAGTATAGCAGAGTATTCACCCATTTTCTTCTCAGAAAATATTCAAATAAATAATTAGGTCAGACTAACTACATTTGGAGTGATAGTGATCTAATCCCTCCACTAAAGTTGCACTTTTCTCTCCATACCTCTGACCATCAGAATAGAATTAATGTGGCTGATAGAAATCTTATATATTGATCTCCTTCAGGATACTAGTTAACTTCATCTACTTCTGTGTTAGTTGCCAAGGGAACCAACAAATTGAGTCTGTGATAAACAGGGTAATCAATTTCAGTTCCTTCCTCTGCCTTTCTCTACTAAGCCAAAATGTCCTTTTATCTCATTAAGCTGATCAAGCATGTGTTTGGACTCTTGTTCATTTAACACAGCTCTTATGAAAAACAATCCTTCTGCTGCATCACAACAGTAAAGTTTGACAGCTGGGTGAATTGAAAGCTAGTTAAATTCACAAGATGCAAACCCGAGCTTTGTAAAAGTGGCACAGCTCTTCATAACTGACTTAAGAAATGCCCAGTCCTTGAAAGGCAGATAGACAGTGCGGACATATCTGCTGGAATTAATTTGTTCTTCGTTTTTCATTCTCAGCTAGACAGAGCTAGCTGAACTGAGATGAAACAAACAAGAAGGAAGCAACTTGTGGGCTCATACTTCAGACAGGCATTAAAAAAGGACACCTAAGAAAACCTTGATGGAGTAGAATAACAATGAGATGTAAATCTAGAAAAACATTTTGGAACAAATTTTTAGTGGAAAAAGCGTTGCTATGACAATCTTAGCATAGACAGCTAATGTGGTTACCATTTAAATGGTAAATCCCTAAATCACGGTCTAAATATCTTTGGATGTTTTCATCCCCCTCTTCTGCTGATAAAGTCAGCCTGGAAGAATTGTTTGGAAACTGCTGCCAATAAAGAAGGTTGGTTCTGTTATTTTGTTCAGAGCAGCTAGACTTTTAGGTAGCACTGAAGAGGTAACGGTAGCCCTTGGCTTTGATATCTTCCCAAAAGTTTGGCTTTGAATCGGAGTTCAGTTTCATTGAAGATTTCCTGGAATATCCTTTTGATATTCATAATTAGTATTTGGATTGACTAATTTAGGAAAGAATAAGAGTCCTTTCAATAGTACCAGTGAGGCCTATGTCTAAACATTGATACTCATTAATTCTATTTTTGTAATGCTATCAGATATTTATTGTATTTTTGTGGTACACAGAGAAATATTCCAGATAAAGAGATATTAAACTTTTGGAAAGGTTCATTTAAAAGTTGCCTGAGATAAATATGTAGTTAAAAGGTTTAGAATTGGCAGATCCTATCCTACTAGTTCTGGCTTCTTATACTCCTGCCAGATGTTACCATAGGGAATGGCTTTGAACAGTCCTGAGATCTGATCTCTCTGCAATAGCTCTGCCGAACATCAGCAGGCTGGGATATCCCACCAATGAAACCAAAGACCTGGAAAGTGTTTGGCAATTTGATTGGAGTTCAAATCGCCCGGTTGTGACCTAGGGAAAAAAAATCTCCTCACTGTTTAGAATATAGACAGTTCAGAGATTTGTTATAACAGACTATCCTCATATTCAAAGGTCAAATGATCTGCTGAGATGTTCCATTACCAGATTATCTTTTGAGACATTTCACTTGGCTCTTACCCAAGAACACAAATTATTACCAGAAGCCCTGCGCACTTCTTGTAGACAACAATTCTAGAAGTTCTATGAATAGTCCAGCCAACAGTAAGACATTCCACTTGTTTTTTTAAATAATAATATATGTCTTTTATTGTATTTTGTGATAAACCATGAAACAAAATATTATCTTCTGTGAAAATCATAGGACATTTTTACTCTTTTTGTGCTGATATTTTTGAAGTTTTTATCAGATCTCTGCTTTTTAAGAGAGAGGGATATAATGTGTCATGCTATAGTTTACTTACAGGAGCATTATTAAAGCATCATAACATATATAAAGCATGCTTAGGACTTAAGCATGCTTTATATATATTCTTGGTTGCTCTTGGTTGCTTTGTTAATATTTCTTAAATGGCAACATAGCTAACACAAATTAAAACCATGAAAAAGCAACAGATTTAAATATAAGCCATTACTTTAGCACTCCATCTAATCTCTTCTTTTGCAGATGGCAGAAAAGCAAGGTAATTCATATATATGCTTTGATTTAGCAATTCAGGTTGAACAGATAAAAGAGAGCTCTGAGGAATAGATAATTAAAATGAAAAGCTGTAATAATTGGTGGGTTTGGATGACAGCCTCAGTAGATGGCCCAACTTTTTAGTACTCATCATGTTTGGTTAAACCTTAGCAGTATGAGACATGTACAAAATAAATTTAAATATACAACAGATGTGCTGTTAACATCTTCAGATGCTTTAGCATCTCCTCCTGGATTTATTTTATTTGATTATCTGGTAGCACTGAGAGACTGTTGCTACTATTTTTACTTTCTCCATGGCAAATTGTGTGCACTGTAGAGCAATCAACTGTGATTCCAAGCACTGAAGAGGGGTTTTCAATCTCCACAGAGAAGCTGTATTTGCTAAAGTCCTGATGATGCCATTTGGGGTGACAGAAATTCAAGACTCATCAGTGATTTCTAAGCAGTACATCACAGAATATGTTGGCCACAAGAAACACATGGCTGAGAGAAATTTGGTTCCAAAGTGCCCTTTTAATTGTCACCATTTACTATGCCTTGGCTCAAAACATGCGGAGAACTAAGAGTATCCAACCTTGTTTCCTTTCAGACAATGTCAGTCTGGAAGAGCTTTTTTCTCTCCTTTTCCCCATGAAAAATATGCTCAAAGGCACTGCCACTGGCAGAATCTCTTTAAAGCTTGTGTTTCCTCCCCAAGCAGAACTCATTCCAGAACTGGAGACCTGACCAGCAAATGCAGGAAGCTTCACGTTCAGGACGAGATTGATCTGTGGTGCTGGACTATAACCTCTCTTTCTGTATGTGCTGCTTGGCAGGTGAGAGGGGATGGGAGGGCTGTGAAAGACAATCTGATAAGCGTACAGAGGAGCAAGGTCTTCCACAAAAGAAGTGGCATCAGCAAACATATGAATGGGAAGAAATGTGACTCATAATCACAAAATACTTTTGTTTCGGTAAACTGCAGTTTGATTTCACTCTCCTGGGCATAATGCTTCTTCTTGTCCCTCTCTCTTCATGTCTTCTTCTCTCTTTCTATTTGTATTTGCTTATTCATGAGGAGGAATTGGTCCTTACAGAAACTGTTATCTCATCTGCTCTGTAGCTCAGCTGAAGTACCTGACTGAGGGACAATGCAATGAAGGAAGCTCTAGTTATGCGCTTAAAAGCCTGCAAAGTCCAGTCCATAGATCCAGACAAGACTCTTAAAGTAATTTTGAGGCTGACAAGTCAGTTTATTAGTTTCATCTCCTATGTTGCCAAAATTAACTGATGTATTAAATTTTTTAAAGGCACCCGTACCTTCACCATTACTCTCCTTCCTCATCCTCACCTTCCTCTCTTAAATGTCTATTGATATGTAGTTAGACTGAAACACAGTACTAAAACATTTATCTGTAAATAACAGCAATCTTAAAGGCCCCACATGTGCTTGTCCCTTCTTTGCTGTGGATTAGATTGAAAATGCATTTGTGAGAATGACCCTCATCTTTATAAATTCTGATTATACTTTAAATTATTAGTTTTATCTTTCAATCATAAGTAAGAAATTTAAGGTATTCCCTTGATCATTTATGTTGCTGTGACTTTAATATTTTGAAGCTGATATAAATTAAAATATAGCACGCATCATCAATTTTTATACACTTAATGTTTTAGAACATTCTCTTTCTTATATCCATACAAATTAGTTTTCAATTTTCAATTTAATATATACAGTAAAATTATTTGATCTGTCAGAATTATCTATATTGCCTGAAACAGAAATACCGGCTGCCATAGCACAAAAAACACCACTACAATAACTTCATTATTGACTGAGAAATGGAGCATTTATTTCCTACTTGCTTGTAGAGTCCACAAAGTCCAGAGTCTGCCCTGTGCTAAACAAGCTATGCTCCCTTTAATGATGTCCATTTAATTATGAACGAAATTATAATATCATAAACTAACAGACACAATTTTTTTTACAGAAAATGTAAAAGAATGCCACCAGAAAATCAGATCGGCTGTATTTCCTTCAAACTACTACTGGCCCTCAAATGTACAGGGTGCAGACATGAGTTTTCAGACTTGTTAGACTCTAACTTTGCCTAAATCTCCACATTTTCTTATGCTGTCTTGATCTGGGTTTTTTTACAATATAGACATGTTTATGAGGTGTAATTGGAAATCTGCCTTGGGTAGAGGTTCATGTGTATCTGGAATGGATCAGCATTTGCATCTTGATTTGCGCTTGTCTGGGAAATATCAGCTGCAGAATATCCATGAAACACTTTAATATCGCAACACAGACCAACAACTTAAAATACCAAGTACTTTAAAAGCACACTAGCTGTGATGACATTAATCATGTGCTAAAGTGTGTGTCAGGATAAGGCCTGACAACACCAGAAGGCTGTGAAAAGAACACAGGTAATTCTCACAACCATCAAAGTTATTCATAAAACAATAATACTCTGCACATGCAAAGACTGTGGAATCTAGCCTCATCTAACCACTATTTTTCCCAGATTTGATGGCACTGAAAACTATTAAATGGCCACTTATTCCTTAAACCATTTTGTGCCAATCTACCCTATGAGACATTCTATTATGTGATGGGAGAGAAAAATTAATGACAGCATTCACTGGGAGTTGGTGGATGTGGCTGGCAAAGGGGGAAGAGCAAAAATAAAGAGCAGGCAATTTTTATGGTTTTAGCTTGGACATCTATTGAATCTCAAATATTCAGTGTAATGAGTTAAAATAAAACAGTGAAGACATTATATCTCCCTTTCAGGATTAGTCAGTATACACTGTTGTTAGCTGCCTGGTTTAGGATTCAAGTTAATATTTCAAAATAACTCCTGCAGGCAAATTGTTTCACTATCTGATGAGAGACAGTGAGCTCGTTTGCATGGTGATATTTAGCTTGTGAGACTTTTACAGCACTCTGACAGTTTGCAAAATAGAGCAACCTCTGCAGCTTTTTGAGAAGGATAATTACATAGCTCCATTTCATTTATCTAGCATGTACAGGCACAGTTATATTTAAATGGTTGAAATTGCCTGACACTGAAAAATAATTCCACCTTGCTTTACTTGTAATTGATCTAGCTGAAATAACCCTGTATTTCATACCTGTATTGTCCTTTCATGTAAGTAATCGATCTGAATGATGCTAACTAATACAATACAATAGAATACAATACAATACAATGCAATAGAAATAAACTCTAAATGTTGAGGTTTCCACCATAGGAAACATTGTTCTTTGTGTCCATTTTGACAGACCTCACTCATTAAGTGACAATCAAATGGCAAACAGAGGTTGGTGCTGACAGGCGAGCGTTAATCCACACAACATGAGAGCTGTCAGCTTGCCCACAGCATGGTCAGAGATAAACCTTCCTGTCTCTCCACAGTAATGCCTAGATGTTACCTGAGAAGCACAGCCAAACCCTTCGT
This sequence comes from Melospiza georgiana, assembly GCF_028018845.1. Taxonomy (NCBI): domain Eukaryota; kingdom Metazoa; phylum Chordata; class Aves; order Passeriformes; family Passerellidae; genus Melospiza; species Melospiza georgiana. The sequence goes on from NC_080465.1 coordinate 52,607,892, forward strand.
GATAATGATTTCCATTAGGCAAACTTCCACTTCTAGCCATTTGAGAGAGTTGTCAAGTTACCACTTTCACTCGTTAATTGTCAGTTAATGATCCAGGGATGAATTTTGCTCTGGATCTGTCTGAAGGACAAAGATTCAGTGCCAACACTGCCTCTCAAAGCATTTAACTGGAGAGCCCCAAAAGCCAAGGAAATTTAGCTTGGTCTGGGCAAATATTTCTGTAAGAGCAAAAGAGCTCAGAGCACCTGCTATTTCTAAAATAAAAAGAAAAAAAAATAAAAGAGAACACTCGGAAAGGATAAAAATCCAGACAATTTGAGGACAACTTGATCTTCACTGTGTGCTTGTTTCTCCAGATCATCAACAAAAACATTGAATAAAACCTGTCCCTCACCAGCACTAAGGACTTGGTTTCCATTATGAAAAGCCCTACTCTTTACTTCCTACACCTCAATCATTTTCAGTACTCAAAAGGACCTTACTCCTAAACCTATGGCAATTTACAAGAGAAAACACTCAGAAATTCAACCCAGTTATAATCGTGATCAAGAATTGGATCTTTTCAAAATTGTTCATGTTACATTCACACATGCAGACACAGAATGAGGTCTTAGATATGCCAGGGGGGAAGTGGGGAAGAGAGAGAGGGAAAGAACCTCTGCACTTATTCATAGCCTCCTTTTTTTTTGTCAAGGAGTGCTAGAGAAACTCTGCTCATGATCAGGAATATTAAATAGTGCAAGAACTGTACAGGTAGTCTGGTGCTCTAAAGAACGCACACATAATTAGAGACACCCATGAATTAATAAACCATACTGTAAAGGAAGTTCCATGAGGAGCCTAAGAATATTTTTTTGCAGCATTGTTGACCATAAAGAATGCTAGAAAGACAGCTATAATGAAAGAGCTCATAAAGTAAAACAATTAGGATGCTATAGAAAATGTGATGTTGGGAAAATGAATGGCTAGTACCAATTACTGGTATCTAGGAAACTGGAAAAAAGTGAAGTGACAAGGTAAAAGTATTTCTTTTCTCTGGCTGTAATAAGAAATCAGGAAAGCTGCTGGTAAATACAAGTGAGTAAGCCATACTAAACTGCAAAATATTATTGGAAAAACCACAGTTACGTCAGAGGGGAAAAAGCCTTCCTAGTAGAAGTATCCAAATGACAGGCATAGCTTTGTTTCACCAAACACTATTCCAAAACAGATTGCAATGATGACACTCATAAGATATCTGCAGAAATAGAATGTGAAAGCACACAGAAAGGATCCCTCAGAGAACAATCATCCATCTCTGGTAAACTGATTTTTTAAGCATGACCACAAAATGCTGGATTATGGAATTAGTCAATATGTTATTTGGCTTCCAAGACAGGGACAAAATGGTTACAACATATATTAGAACCTAGCCATCAGAAAACAAAACCAAAACAAATCAAACAAAAAACGCCAGCAAAACAAAACAAAAGAAAAAACCCAAACAAAATAAAAACCCAAACAAACAAAACCCCCAACAAAACAAAAACAACACCAAAAGCATACCCCAACAACAGCAAACAACAAAACCAAAACAGAATAACCAAAAGCAAAGCCGTAAAGAGCAAGAAAAAGGGACTGCAAGATTGGAAATTCTTGTTGAAAGATGGCATTTGATGGGCCATAGACATAGAGGACATGAGGAACCCTAGGTTTCTTTCTCAGAAACTTGACTTCAAAAGTACATTGTCACTTTAAGAGTATTTTCTTCTTTTGTGCCATGTATAAATGCTGCAGGTCTGTAGACTATAGCAGTTTTAGCTGTTATGCAAGACTGCCTGAGATGAAATATTTCTTCATATTGAGTGGGCCACTGTCATGAAGAGCATAAAATCAGCACTCTTGTAAAATTACATGATCTTTGAAGTGTATTTATACTTACAACTGGAATCTTTGACTGGAATGTATTATAAGAGGACTTGAGAGCAGGTATTTTTAATAAAGCCCATTTGCTTTTATCAATCATATTGAGCTCATATCATGTTCTAGTCTTGTTCAAAGTACCTAAAACCTGCAGATCCAGTACAAATATTTCAAATAAACTTGTTTGGAAAAAAGTTAAGAACTCAATATAATCCTGCAGAGATTAATTGAACTACCATGTTGCAAAGTAGTCAGTAATGAAATTACTAAAAGCTGCCCTGGAGTTTTCATTAGCACTAATACATTTGTGTTTGAGACAGAAATAATTGTGTTTTTCTTAATACAGAATAATTTGGTTAGGAAGCAAAATTGATTATTCTTATAATCTTTCTGCACATTAATGATTTGATAGCAATATCCAATATATTCAACATACCTCACTGAGCAGTGTAGCAAGTTTGGCATGGCATTGGCTATGAGAAATAAGGGTATATTTTGAGTAGCAAGCTCTAACCTTCCCTTGTTTATCTTAGCTCAGCATGGAGGCTCTGTGGGCCACGCACATGGCCTGGTGACGCTGCTTATTCTTGCCAGTCACCCCACTGCTGGCAGAACTCATGGAGCAGTAATGTTGTGGTTTGTTCCCCAGCTGGCAGCTCAGTCTCACACAGCTCTGTGTCACTCCACAGGGCTACTCTGAGGAAAATCAACTCCACCCCAGCCAAAACCTTCACAGTTGTACCTCTGCAGGTCTGTCAGCCAGCTACAAATAGCTTCAAAAATAGGTCTGCTCCTGGAAGAGGAAACTGAAAAAGAGATGAAGACCTGGAAACTATTCAGAAAATAAGTCTAAGAATGATCCTGAAATCCAATTCCTTAACCCCACCTGTGTGGGGTCTGGAGAACCAGGGAAAGGCTTGCTGTGCTCCCCTGGAGACCCAACCCCTAAGGCACAGCCCTTAAGTTAGGGTGGGCAAATGATCACTCCCAGAGACTTTGCAGTCATATGTTGATTTCTCCTGTCCCATTAGCCCTATAGTTCTGCCCTGCCCCTCAAGGTCCCTATATAAACCCCAACCTTCCCTGCCTGAGTGGTTCCTCTCTCACTGGACTCCTCAGGAAAGAAGCTCAATAAAGGCTCTCCTTGGAAGGCCACAGGAAAACCTCGTCACTCCTTCTGCATTGCTGGGATCCCAGAAGAGTGAAATCACCTGGTGTGAGCAGAGATGTGCCTGTGCCCCCAAGGTGTCTTTTGCAAGACACTTCTTCAAGAAGGTTGTGGCACTCTCAACAACACCCACTGCAACACACCTGGACAAGATGAAGTGGTCTGTAACTGCATGCAAGAAGAAATTTCTAATACCAGACAGTTCCTTCCTCAACGCCAAAAGTCATAATAGAATTCATCAATTATGAAGTGATCCTAGAAGATGTTATTGTTTTCAAACGCTACAACAATTGGTGTGTGTGCACAGTGTACACTCTGTCAGTTGAAAAATGTAGTTTGAATCATTTATTGGATATTTGATATTCAGGTACAAAAATTATTGTCTTAGGAACATTTGTTTTGCAGCAGGTCAGGCTGATGTACTACAAGGTTGGCCTCTGGTCTTAAAATCCATGGCTACACCTGTTTCATGAAAGGCAATCATTTATTACAAATGCCATCTTCTGGCATTTCAGGGGACTTTGAATACACTTTTTTCAATCTTACTGAGTAAGTTTGATACTCTAAGTGGATTCCAGAGACAGTGATGTCAGAAAGTGAGTAAACAAGCAAAATGAGAATAAAAAATGAGGGTGGCAGCATCTTGACAATCCTACCTATTATTTATTTGGTAGTTTTGCCTCAAATAATTTTCAAAGATTTATTACATTATTATTACAATAATTTTAAGAATAGAGAGACTTAGAAACAAATACTTAAAATAAAAAGCTGAGCAAGAAAACATTAAAATGGAGCCCACCTGTTCTTCCAGTCCCCAACCCTGAGCAAAGGGGATTACAGTGACTCCTTTAGAAACTCCTTTAGATTTGTTTCAACCATTGACAAAGATCCTGATATGACAGAGGAATTAATAGATCATTTTTTCAAAAGCATGATTGTCAGCTTTCAGAGTGCCAAGCTTAAAGTGGTAAGCGCAGAACAAACCCAGACTGGAAAATAAATACTAAAAAGGAAACCTTAAAAAGGCATTAAATGGAGGTAGAACCCATACATCAGAATTTTTCTTCATACTATTCATACTAGATGAACAAGAAGGAAACTAACACATTTGCTCTGAAACCTCATCAAAATAAAAGTAATTTAGCTCGACTGAACTGCAAAACTTCTTTTCAAACAAGTTCTCACTTTTAGGGTTTTTTTGGGTTTTTTAACAAAACGTTTTAAGGCTAGAATGAATAAATCATACCCGGGAAGTAACGTAACTCCTGGAAGACAGACAAACTCACCTGTGACACACAGCCTGGTGAGCGATTTCACATGGGGAATGGGATTGCCAAACTGCAACACACTAGTGAGCCCACTAAGTGACAAGATAAAAGTTAGAAACACAAGGTTATTGTCCCTGTTTAATATCCAGTCCAAGGGGGGAGCAGAGGCAAGCAGGCCATATGCAGTTCCTACGGGAGCAATCACTGGCCATCCCCATGCATCCAGCAATGCATGACCGAGCACTGCTTCTGGGGAACTGTTTTAAATGCTGGGCATGTGTCTATTACAAAAAAACCCAAGAACTTGTGCCCTGCAACTTGATATTCTATTCTTGAACTGTGACTTCATTACTGAAATAAGTATATAAGCAATGTATTTGCTGAATCCGGCCCAGTGACTATTTTAGGTACAATAAAAAAAGGCAAAAATGTGGATAGTCCTCACTGGGAGGGGGTAGCAGGAGTGTCTGGAAATAGCAAGTGTTACATTTGAATTGGCATAAATTAGGAAAAAAATCAAAGAAGTAATGGTTGGATTAACAAAAGCATTAAATTGTCATCCCTGTAGGTACCTAAATTACAAAAAAAGAGTCCTGTTCTACTGCCATCTAGACATAAACATGTGTACTAGTCTTTGGTGACCAAAATTCCAAGATTAATGCTTATTAGGATATGAGGGATATTACAATGATACAATTTTTTGGGCATTTTTGATAATAATAGATAGAATTATTGCCTTCCTCAGACTTTTCCAAGAAAACTGCAAGCCCGCACTATGTTTCTCTTCCCTGCTTAGTGCTATATTTGCACAAGTTTTTGAAGGCACACCTAAGAGATGTCTAAGTAGAAAGATTGTAGTCTCATTTGTCTAGAGGCTCTATGTGGTTAAATGTATTTAAATGGAATAGTGCCTGATATAACTTCAAAACCCACCTTTGTCTCCCATTAACCTACACTAATTAACAGGCGATTGAATGCTCTCCGAACCCTTCACATGGAAAGATGTTAGCACAAAATTGCATTTTCAGCTATGTGGACAAAATTACTCTTTCTTCTTGCTCATAGCATGTATATATGTTCCAAATATATATGTTCCTATAAGTACATCAATCCAATTCTTCAGTAGTTACCTTTTACAGTTTTTACCTGAGGTTTTTAGACTTCAATTAAATATGAAGCATATTTGTGCATGTTTTTGTAAATGGTTAACTGAAAACACTCCCCCACTGAGAAAGCCAGAAAATCCAGACCTGATGCTGAGTGCACTGTTCATGTGAGGTTTACATTACTAAATTAAGTGTTGAACTGTGATAAGAGAAGAATTTTCTTCATGACATTTGAAGGTAAATAATTGCTTTCACATGGTTTACCTCCAGCACTTGGCAATCAAGGCGCACCTTGACACACTTGCTTCCACTCCCTCTTCCCTGCCAGAGAAGAAGCAGAAAAAAATCACAATCAGATACAAAGGTATAATACTCATGAGTATTTGTTTTTAATTAGAGTAGATTAAAACTGCTGCCCTGAAGCCTGTAGCATTTTCACTTTTATGAGGCTGGTGTACAGCATGCTGAAAAATTAGAAACTGTAGATTTCACCTAATGCCAATAGGAAGCTTTCCATTTATCTTTAATCAGTGTTAAGACAAGGTCTTCAGCCATTTTGCCTAAATCTTTTACTTGGTACTAGTGGTACAAAAATACGAGCAGCATGGTTACTGCCTTTAAACTTAGCTCTATACATTATTCACTGTTTTCTACTGGTAGTAAAAAAATGGGTGGTAATCACCCCCTCAAAGTCATCAGCATGGGGAAAAGCTCTCAGATATTCTTCACTGAAGTAGCACTTAAAACACAGTTCATTTTTCTCTTTTTTTTTCCTCAGAGCTAAGCCACCAATGTCTGTGTCTGATGTCTCTTACCTGTCTGCTCATTCATCCAAAGAAAAATCAACTTTCTTTAAAGAAACACTGTCTTTGTTTCCAACAATGATGAGATTCTATGTGTAGACACCCTATTTCAATTTGTTGGTTATGTGAAAGATTTCAACAGCTTCTTACTGTTTCAGTGAGCCAAAAGAAGTGTTAATGTTTTTCCAGGATATTACATGTCATGTGTTAATGCTGAATTCCCCACTGAGTGCATTTTAGCTTTTACATAGAAGACACTCTTTCTGTCTAATAACTAGCACACAGTCCAAAGAACTTATATGGATGAAAGACTCACTTTATTAGGTGCACAGGCATACATACTTACTTACCAGGTATTAATTAACTTTCAAAGAACAGATCAGAATTTACTGAGTATATGTGAAATTATTTTCTCTCACTGTTGCATTCCCTCATGATGTATTTTTGGTTATTGGTTAGTACCTTTCCACCAAGAACAGGACAAATGTTTTTGACTTTTCATTTATTCAAAGTTTGTAAACAGACACATATTAATACCTACTTGAATGAAAAGATAAATTAGGTTAATCAATGTTCTGAAAAAAATATATATTTATCAAATAACCTATTCTGCAAATTAAATACAATAAATAAAATACTCCTACAAATAGAAGTGGACAGTAAGGCCCATGGTAGCATATCATAATTTTGTAATACCTGTATTATCAAAATACAAAACATCAGAATTTTTCCCTCTTTTTAGCAGAACTGTTGCCTTCACACTTATCTGTGAAAGAAAACTTTAACGGAAAACCTAAATCAAGACCAACGTCCCTTTTTTTGTATATAAATTTCAGTTAACAGCTTGGAAACATTTCAGTTCACAGGCTGAAGGAAAAATGCAGGGGAGTTTGCTTTTTAAAATTAAGCAACTCAAATTCCAGGATTTTTGTGCCTTCTGTTTGTGCAGACACAGTACATTGATCTTTTTTATTGAAACAAGTTCATTTGTGCTACCCACACAACAAAGAAAAGTTAGTTAAATGAAGAAAGTAACTTGAAGGTAAAGAGACATGAGCAAAGCTCTGAAGATGAAAATTTCCTGTGGAATCTTCCCAGGCTGACCATTCCCAAGGTCGGAGACTTTCCCTGCTGGGACCACGGGTGGCTCCGAGGGGTCCCTGCTGGGCTCCTGCCGCCAAGTGGACCTTCATGGGGGACCCCAAACAGCCCAAAATCCTGGGCTTTTGCACCCTCTCAGTCTGCTCAAGCGCAGGTCTTGCACTCTTTCCTGAATCTTTGACTCCTACCCTCCTGTCCACGTCCATCCTCCTTGCTGGCAGCTCCCATCTTCACCTCCTTGATTATCCCAAAGGTCAGCTACTCCCAGGTCCTGCTGTCTCTCAGTGTCCATTCACCTAGCTGGCCTCATCCATCTTCAAGCCCTTTGTTATCCCAAAGGCTGGAAATTCAAGGCCTCTTGTCTTAAGCTTCCACCCAGGGCTCAGTCTGCATTTCAGTCTTGATCTCAACATGCAGCTCATGGGTCCTGCCACCCAGATCAGATGTATTCCTCAACCAGCTTAACAGAATAATAAGATTTTTATAGGCTGAGATTCAAAAGGAAAATTCTCAATGATTTCTTATTAATTCTGTTCATTTCTTTAGTGAGTCACCCTCACATCTCCTCAAATGCATTGCACTTGAAAGGCAAGAGGTTCCTGCCTTCCTTTCATTAGCTCAAGTCACTTGTAAGGGAACAAAAAGCTGTTGCCATGAGCTTGCAGAGATGTGATCAGACAAATTGACAGATTTCATGTATTCTGTTATTTATACAGCAGTGATACCACTTTTCCAAATTCCAACTTCAGTTACACTGACAAGTACAAAGAGATTTTGTATAGATAGAAAGGTTTCTTCTGATTTACAAGTACAAATATGAGAAAAATATCTCCCCCAACAGAGAACTAAAAGTAAAATCCCAAAAGCTGCTAAACATTTAAAGGCAAAAGGAAATAAAAAAAGACACTAAAACTTCTCAAACTCAGGCGCTTCATGTTAAGGTGTGATGTCCTAATTACAGTCTAATTAAGACATTAGTGGTCATTCAGTCTTCTGACAAGCTTTCAAACAGGTATATATAGGTATATCAACATTTGCCCACAGTCTGGCAACACAAGAACTATAAAGACTGAAGAGCAATTGAACAAGCTTTGGAAAGAGAATTTCTGTGCCTGGAGAAATGGAGTTGTGTAGCATATAACACAAAATTAGCAATGTCACTTAGGCAGCAAACATAATCAATACTATTTTTAAAATTGTTTTTTTCATTTAACCCAGACGCTAACAAAAGCTGCCGAGTCCTTCTTCCACAGTGGAAAAAATATACCTTTCATCTGTAAAGACCCTTATTGCATCTTAATTTAGGTAACAATAGGAAGGACTTAAACATTACAATCACTGCAGGAAGACTTAAGCTTAGAAGGAAAAAGAAAATTTATCCCAGTTGGATTTCTGAGTTTCTTTTTCCCATTTTTCTGAAAAAAACACACCGAAAGAAGCATCTTCCTTCTTATGAAAATGCGGGTTTCTTCAGCAATCTTGACTTTGGCAATAAAAAGTAATTCTTCAGATGGGGTTTTCTAGACGACAGATATTAGCAATAACATCTGCTGCCTGCCTGTTCTAGTCAGAAGTTCAGTCTATGTACCCAATTCTATTCCCAATAGATTTTTTTTTTTAATGACACATTAATCTAAGTGTTTGAAAAAGCTAAATTTCATATGACTCATACCTCTTCCTCTTAAAATAGACTAATAGTCATGTTTATCCACACAGCACATGCAGCCCCATCAATAGCAGAAGGGCTTTCCTGGACTTGAATACATAACACTAGACTGCCATCACCCTTTTTGATTTATCTTTTCAGTAGGAAACACAAGAATGAGCAAGCTGGAAGATGCAAGTCTGCTGGTTGACCATTTCTGTAGTCCTCAACTAGCTCACTCTGTGTTTTTCTCGGATCTAGATGAGGACAGGTGATTCAAATCCTATAATTGTAGACTCACAGAATGATTTAGGTTGGAAGATCATCCAGCTCCAGGGACCTTCCACTAGACCAGGTTCCTCAGAGTCCCGTCCAGCCTGGCCTCGAACACTTTCAGGCATGGGGCATTCCCAGCTGCTCTGGGCAACCTGTGCCACTGCCTCCCCACTCTCACAGTAAAGAATTTTTCCCTAATATCTAATCTGAACCTACTCTCTGTCTCTCTGCCACTTCTTCTTGTCCTGTCACTACATGCTCCTGAGTCCAAGAAAGGTAAGAGTCCTTCTCTACCTTTCTTGTAGGCCGTCCTCAAGCACTAGATGGCCACAATCAGGTCATTCTAGAGCCTCCTCTTCTCCATGCTGAACAACGCAAATAATCTCAGCTTTTCCTCACAGGAGAGCTTCTCCAGACCTGTGATCATCTTGGTGGCTTCCTTTAGGCTTGCTCAAATGGGTCCATGTTCTTTTGATGCTGGGAGCCCAGCTCTGTGTGCAGTGCTCCAGGTGGGTCTCAGCAGAGCAGAGCAGAGCAGAGGGGCAGAATCCCCTCCCTGCCCTGCTGCCCACGGGGCTCTGGATGCAGCCCAGGACACGTTTGGCTCTCTGGGCTGGCAGTGCCATGGCTGGGCCATGTGCAGCCTCTCACCCACAGCACCCCCAAGCCCTTCTGGGCAGGGCTGCTCTGCCTGTGCTGGTACCAGGGGTTGTCCCAGCCCAGGTGCAGCACCAGCACTTGGCCTTGAGCCTCATTCAATGCCTATGGATGTACTTCTCAAACTTGTCCAGGTCCCTCTGGATGGCATCCCATCCTTCAGAAGTGTCACCAGCACCACTCACCTTGGTGTCATCTGCTAATTTGCTGAGGATGATTCCTTCGTTGATTCCATTATTGAAGATATAAAATAACAAAGTCCCAATACAGACCCCTGAGGGACGTCATTGTCACTGATCCTGATCCATCAGGACTCAGAGCCATTGACCATATGGATGTCCAACTGCTTTCTCATCCATCTTGCAGTCCATCCATCAAATCCATGTCTCTCCAATTTAGACAGAAGGATGTTGTGGGGAACACTGTTGAAGGCTTTACAGAAGTGCAGCTAAATCTGTAGCCCTTCCTTGCCCACTGATGTGGTCACTCCAGCACAGAAGGTCACTGGGTTGGTGAAACAGGACTTGGTGAAGCCATGCTGGCTGTCTCAGATCACCTCCCTATCCTCTAAAGCATAGCATACTTCTACAAGGATCTCTCACATGATTTTCCCAGGTACAGACATGAGGCTGGAAGCTCAGTCATTCCCAGAGTCACCTTTCAAGGCCTTATAAAGATAGGTCCAATCCTTGGGACTTGACCTGACTGCCATGACTTCTCCAATATCATGGGAAGTGGCTTGGCAACTACATCAGCCAAATTTCTCAAGGCATCAGGTTCCTGGGAATTATATTCAGGATCTTCAGGTGGACACAAACCTGGTCTTTACTGACACTGATGTTGTGGCTAAAGCCCGACTGGAAATTAAACAATATGTAGCTACTCATTCAAGCCCCCTCTCTCCCCTAACAACCTGATGGCATATAGAGGAGAATCAAAGTAAAACTTGTAGGTCAAGATAAGAACAGTTTAATAATTGAAAAGATGTTTTTAAAATACAGTAATAGTGAAAATAATAATTATAATTACAAGGAAAAAACAAGTGATACCCAATGTAATTGCTCATCACCCACTGACAGATGCCAGACCCCCTACCCTAACCCAGGCTTGCCTCTCTTCAGTGTAATTGGCCCCAGATAACACACCATGCATGACATTTTATAGTGTGGAATATCCTTTTGGTCAGTTCAGATCACCAGTCCCAGCTAGGCTTCCTACCAGTTTCTTTTGTGTACCTCCTCACTGGCCAAGAAAGAAGTCCTTGACTTAGCATAAACACAATTAGCAAAAACTGATAACATCAGTGTGTTATCAGCACCATTTTCATTCCAAATCCAAAACACAGCACTGTAATGGCTACTGAGAACAAATTAACTCTCCCCTAGCCTGAAACCAAGACAAGTGGGAAGTTCTTTGCTTGGTCCATCTCTATAAGGGTCAGCAGCCCTCTAAAAGACAACTAGCAAATTTTGACCTATGCAACAGGTCCTGGCCATCTGCAGGCATACAAGGGAAAAGCAATTCAGTTCACGAAGCTTGTTCTTGTCTTTGGGAAAAGGGCTTTGAATCTGGGCATTTCTCCAGAAGCCTTTGGAGGGTCTTAAACCCTTCGGTGGGTGGGAAAACAAGAGCTTTTGAAAAGAGCAATCCCTGTCCCACTGGGAGAAAAGGGGGTTTAAACTTCTGCTTTTAGGATAATACTCTGAATTTCACATCTTAAATGAAGATGGAAAGTAATACCTGTCTAAATATATATGATAAATTCTGAACAGAGATGTATGCAGAAACTTGGCATAGATCTTCATCATACTGGTCTCTGGATCCAAGTTAACTGTATAAAAACCACATACTGCAACACATAAGGTTATTTTTTGGAAATCTAGCCCCAGATTTATACATTTAATCATTTCTAATATGTTTTACTCTGTTTACAAAATAAATTGCAATATATAATTGAAAGTTCTTCAGCACATTTTAGATGTGGTCAGTCCTCTCGGGACAGAAGTGGCCAGCAGCTAAAGCACTTGTCCTTGTCCTTATTAAGCAGAAAGACTCCACATTTAAACACACGTACAACATTAAAATACTTCATAACTGTTAGGAAGCTATGACTAGAGCCTGGCATTTGCAAGCTGGTTCTCTTACCAGTAACATGGATCTCTACCTCTCCAGGCAGAAAATCTCCTTTGCAGGTATAAACTGCCTTCTCCCTTACCAGAACCTGCTGCTCTGGCATTAGAAAAGAGACGGAAAACAACAGCCTAACACAGTCTGAGGATGGGACACAAATGCCCCAACTCCTCATTATTGAAAGCCATGGGAACCTCAGCATAGAATTTATCCCATGTACTAGACTGCAACCCAAACCCCAGGACAGTCATGAGTGAGACCTGGAGGAGTCTCCTTACAGGATCAGTGGTGCTCAACATGTGCATGCCTACCGGCTCCACAGAAAATGCTCTTATTTTTTGGTAACATGTGGGCATCATTTGGCAAGATATCTTCATTTCTTAATATGAATGCTCTGGAAAGAGACTGCTGAAGGGGCTCAGGCAACTATATAGAAAGAAATAAAAATTAATATAAGGAACAACAAAATTTGGTGGTTGTCACAGAAGGGTTTGAGTTGGAAGGGACCTCAAAGGTCATTTAGCTCCAATCACCCTGCCATCCTTCCAATAGAAAAGTCTGCTCAAAGATGATCATGACCCTGCTCTTCATTTACCAGCTGTTATATCAGCTTTGAGAAGTGATACAATTGTATCTAATTTAATTCTTGAGTTTGTAGTAGTTGTACCTGCCAAAGTGATACAGTTCATACCTACAGCCCACTCACTGCTTTCACAGACAGAGCTCTGGATGTATGAACGCTCAGGATTTGGTAGCTATTGAAACCAGTCACAGGTACCACCTTACTGAGAAGTGAAATTTTCTAGATAAGGCCCAAACATTCTTGGGATTGGCACTACTCTTACAATCCTGTATTTTACCTATTTTCCTTTTGCGGTAAAATTTGGCCTATATTCATATCTTTAACTGTATAGTTTTATTATGCTCAGCATTTTCTTTATTTATCCCATACTTCTGAATGCATGCCAGTTAATCAGAACCATGCACTGAACTTTGAGAACTATTCTGGAGGATCTATTTCCATTTCCTGTATGTATCATAAAAAACCAGTCTGCAGACATATGCAAAATGCACAAAAAAACCCCCCAAACAGCCACTACAACCAACCCCCCTCACCCACTTCCAGATCAGCATCAGACACAAACCAGATTGGTTTTAGGCAAGTTTTCACAATACCCCAACACCACAAAACCAGTATAAGATAACACAGGAAGAAGAACTTAATGTTCACAAAGACCTCTTTCAAGCATAGTTGTGAAATGGAGAATTTTGCAGCACTGAAAGCAAGAAAATGGACCACTCACCACAAGAAAATGGAAAACATTGGTTGAGAGACACCCAACCGGGACGGGATGAAAAATGGAAGAAATAGAGACACTGATGAATGGCCTGTGCTGTAGCCATACAAAGGGAGTGGGAATTGTGTAGACTCTTAAAGACAGCAGGACCACCAGAGTCAGGGGTGGTAGAACACAGGAGCACAGGCAGAGTGGACTTGAAATGGTCACTTGTCCTGGGAAATGCAAAATAATACCTGAGACACAAAAACAAAGCGATGATCTAGGAGAAGGATATGAAAAATTTGCTTTGAAAATTAAAAGCTGTTCAATATTGGAAAGGACATGAACAACCAATGTATTTGCAGCAACTTGGATAATAGCTATAGATGTTCATTATCCCTTTGCAAAACCATAGCCAGGGGAAAGTGATATTAAATTATTACGTGTTAGGTGAAATAGCATGAATAAAAACCCAGTTGCACAATAAATATACTCGTTAACACCTTAACTCAAACCTTAGCCCACATGATCACGAACAAGACATCTTTGCGATGTGCCCCAGCTACTTGCTCTCCTCACAAAAGCTTTGAAAGTTCTTTACTTTGTGGGATCACAGCAGAGATCAGACAAAATAGTGCGTGTGAATGGGGAACTGCTATTGAATATTTCTTAAATATATAATACAAGAAATAAATAACGCTGTTTTCTGAAGTTTCACTTCAGGACGTTTGATACAGGCTACAGAAATACATTCTAATTACACTGAACCAGCTGATAGAACTCACCAATCCAGCTCATCGAGGAGGCCAAAGGGATTCAACCAGTTCAAGGAATACAGACCATCTACCCCTACTAGCCTCCAGTTTGGAGTGTCCCTAAGCCACTGACTGCATAAAGCCAGGGAACACAGTAGGGAAAAGACCAGTCCATGGTTGCTCTTATCCTCTCTAATAACTTGCCACTAATGGAGACCAGGATACTTTGGTCTGATTCAATACAACTGCTCATTAACCGGATCAAAGTGAGATGATATAGTGATGAAAACTTCAAAAGGGAGCAACACAATAAAATTCAGAAATCCAATACAGAGCAAACTGTCTGTCTGCTAGCACTCCCTCAGCAGAATTGCTTTCTTGAAGTTTTACTTTCAAGGTTTACTGTTATTTCCCAATTCACAGACTCGGACAAAGAGAAAACAAAATGAGCACAAATCTTACTACAGACTGAAACTGCCCATTTGCTTTCAGCATTTTGATTTAAATCTGTAAAGCAGTAACTGAAGCACTGCACATGAAAATTACAATACTTTATGTTCATTAAATACTATGAAGTAGTCAAAATGAAAACAATTCTGCAGCCTTTTTGTACTTTGCTTAGCTTGAGTTAAGATCTTATAAATTCTTTGAGCCTCTCCAATTGAGACTGAGCCAAGGTCCAGCATAATTTTGCAATGGTCACAGGTTGGCTGAAAAAGCACATTCCAGCCCAGATATTCAAAGATGATATTTTTATTTTTACAGGAAGTGTGCAGTGGCTTCTACATTTTTAACCATGTAGAGCTCATCTTGGCTGCAGTACTAAGGATTATATCCCACCTGATTGCCACTCTCTAAAACGATAGTTGAACAAAGTGATGTGTCTCTACTAATAAGTTCTCTATAAAATTCAGTGTAAAATGACATTGTTTAATTACTTATGGAAAGGAAGTTGAGCCAAATAGTCTTGAAATTAGTTACTTTTAGTATATGTGATTTTGCTATAGAAACATCTGGGAAGATTCCCTCCAAAATTGAAACCAAGAATAATTCAACACTTTATATGCTTTCAAAATAGACAGTGAAGTAACAGCTCTGCAAAGAGTAGAGTTCAGAGATGTCAAGCAATTGGTAATATCTTTTTTCTATTATCCAATAAAGGACTAGAAAAATACTCTTCACAGTATTGAATATTATGCTTATTTTAAAGCTGCACATTAGGCTGCAAACAAAGCATCATCTCTCTTGCCCTCAGCTTTCTGCCTACTCAAAAGACAAAACTAGAGCAACCATATACCCAAATTGTATGTAATATGAAAGAAAAGGGCAGTTACTGAGGTGGTTTTTCCTTTGTCATCACCAGCGTTATTAAGATAGCCTGGTCTGATGAGCAAAATCAGACATTCAAGTTCTAAACTGCAAAGAGATCCTCAGAAATTAACATAGTCTACATGTTGCAATGCCTAGGTTTTTAGAATTTTCTCTTCATGTCTCATTAATATGTTTAACACTGCTAATTTCAATAAAGGGTAAGATTTTTTTCTTTAAATAATCATTTACTACAAGTGTGTTTAATATTACAAACTTTGGAAAAACTCAACCATTTGGGCCACACACTTCCCATGCTTTATATGCAGAGTAATTGGTACATCTGAAAAAAGACAGCTAAGGGTCTAAGAAGAGAGTATAGAGCAGCTGAGGCTAGGTTAGGAAGTCCCAGAAATCTGTGCATAACTGAAATGGAGTTATGAACTTTAATCTTTTCCACATGGACTTCCAAAAGCTTATTCATATTTTATTTTAAAAGGATGAAATATGTTTTCGTCAGCACATCAATATGGTCAATTACAAAAGCCACAATAAATACACCAGAAATCATATATTCATGATGTGCTGCAAACCTTGTTTAACTGGATCTGAGTAGGCTTCTGCCATAAAAGCACATTTCTTTGTCAGGAGGAATTTCTCCACTGAAAGGGTTATTAAGCATTTGAATCAGCTGCCCAGGAAGGTAGTGGAGTCTCCATCCCTGGAAGTGTTCAAGAAATGACTGGATGTGGTATTTAGTGCTCTGGATTAGTTGACCAGGTGATGTTTGGTAAAAGGTTGGACTTGATGCTCTTGGAGGTCTTCTCCAACCTTAATGATTCTGTGATTCTTTTCTATTGTTCTGGATATTCCTTCGGGCTGGCAGCAGCGCTCAGGTCGCCACCTCAACCAGCTGCTAAAAAAGCTTCAGTGTAATTTTAATCTGAAACTGCACCCCTACAAGGATTTATTAAAAAAACAAAGTCTCAATTTCTTTAATCAACAAAAAATTGACAGAATTTTGCTTTTGAACATGTAAATATAGAAATGGTTCCCAGTTCACATAATGCATTTTACTGGAAACAGAAACCCACAGAAAGTGATTCTTGTCTGTCCTGGTTTCAGTTAGGATAGACCTAATTTCCTCTCAGTAGCTGTTAAAATGCTGTGCTTTGGATCTGAACTGGCTGCCAGTTGTTGAAAACACACTGATGTTCTGTTTTTTTCTAACTCATGCTTATCCTAAGTCTAGGAGTTTTTTCTTGTCTCATGCTCTACCAATGAGGAGGTACCCAAAAGAAACTGGAAGAGAGCTTTAGACTGTCTAAATTCTGAATTTCTAATAGAGGTCCAGCTCTATTAAATCCCATGGTAATAACTTGATATATGAGGTTGACAAACATTGCATATTGTCCAAAAAAAGTTGTGGCTTTACTGACAATAGGTTAATTGGTGAAATTCACTAAATGCTACCAAGATTGGAATTCCCTTTCAAATTTAGTTGCACTCTCCCAGAATACATTTCAAATTTCAGTAGGAGAAGTGCCCTCATTGCCTTTCCTTCTAATTAGGGGGGACAGTCAACTGTATCCACAACTGATCTTGGATACAATAAAAGCATAAGAGATACTGGTTTGTGCTGCACCTAGAGCACTTATCACTATTATCAGGTGATTCTGTTCATCAGTCCCTTGCCACTTAGTTAATATATTCTGATAAGAGTCATTGATTAGTTCCTAATGCTGATAGGGAAGATCTAAGTGGATGTTCCAGCTGGTATCAATCACTTGTTAGTGAATTTATCTTGTTTGCTAGGAGTCCAGCTTTCATTTTAACACTCCTAATCCCTCCCCAGGATGCCTGTGACATCTCTCCTTGATCATTTTGGAGAGGTGAGAGTCAGTCCATGCAACCATGCTGGCCATCCTGTGCAAGATGTGCTCAGGAGTGGTGAGTAGCCTGGTTTAATTGCAGAGATATTAACCTGTGCTGATAATTCCACTTATTTGAGAGACCATAAAGGACTAAATAGCACTTGTTGCTGGCCTGTATTGTTGATGGCATAGGGTCCAATTTTAGAAATTTGTGGAAGCAAAATTTTCAATACTCCTATGGGGGTATTAGAGGTAGTGGAAGGCATTGTGTAGACTATGTTAGTCTCCATTGTGTCAATATACATTGCGCCAACATACATTTATCCCAGTTACAGTTGTGCATATATCTTCACATGTATACAACTTCCTGGGCTTGCAAGTCTTTGGGATATCTTCCTTCTAGTTGCTATCCTCATTTATCTGAACTGAGGGTCCTCTCAGAACTATGTTAATTAGACCCTAGATAGTGCTGCTAGACTGTCTCTGAATTACAGCTCTTGGAATGCCTGACACTGAGACTTGATTACACAGCTCTCTCCACCTCCAAGTGGATGGGTGGATGATCAGGGAGCTCGGGTTCTGGGGAATTTTTTTGTCTGATCTTGTGACTTGTATTTTCAGTGTCACTAGATGCATTACCCCTTCCCATCTTTCACCCAAAATTTATGCTATCATGCTTTTATACTGCCATTATAGGGATACCTCTGCATAGTAGGGCTTCTCCCTGATCTACAACAATCTCTATTACAACCAACAGAGAGCACTGAAGTCAGTGTCTATCTTAATTTCATCTTGTTTTGCAATGAGATAACACTTGAGGATGTCTCCCTAAATTAATTAATGGGTTTAGTAAGACAAAGCTCACAGGCTGAAATGGGAACACTAATAGGGTTATGTTTGTGCATTGTCTGGATACAGGCAGCTTTTGTAATGGCTGGGGAGAGCCCATTCAAGGATCTAATGGTTATTAACAGAGGCTTTTCTCAGCCCAATATAGTGCTTTGCTTGTTATCAAGTAGGGAGCATTGGTTCAGAATTTAGACACCATTACCCCAAAATCCATTGGATTCTTCACTATTTAGTAAAATTCTATCTCCTGTGGTTAGACACACTTGCCATAACTATTCAGTTTCATTTTTACCTGGCTTACAGCCACAGTGTTCTCACCACCTGAATAAAATTGATGGGATCATTTTCCACGTGTGATTTCCTTTTCCGCCCAGTGGTCCAGTTGGTTCTTCTGCTTTTATAATTGATCTGGCTTCATATTCAGGGAGATTTGGAAGATGCATTCCATGCTATACCATCTGGGTTCTTGGAACCATCTTCACTATTATTGTCATCATCATATGAAGCTCTAGTCCTCATGACCCAAATGGCAGTTAAAAAATGTGCCATAAAAAGTGACAGCAGGCCTTAGAAAGTGTGAGATGCTTATGCTGACAAAGCTTAAATCCCACTGGATAGGTGGCAGAGTACAACTGATAAGCACAGACATATGCCTAATTGATTACTCCTTTCAAACCTATAATAGTCACTACTGACAAAGTGAGAAATATATAGTATATTTTCAAGTGTTTGTTACCATTTTTGACTTTTAGGGAAAGAACTCCATTTCAGCCTTAGCAAACATGCTTGCAAATATGTTCTTAACTCTTTATTACTGCAAAGTTTAGCTGGAAGCCATATATCCTCTTAATTTTTTAGACAATAGTCTATCCAGATTGCTTCATGGAAGTGCATCTCTCAATTGAAAATGTAGGAAACAAAGATTACTTTGGTCATGTTACAAAAACAGCACTGAAGTCAGATACTTAAAGAAGGCAAAGGGAATACTCCTAAAATACTGCAGTATTTTTATTTACTTCTGTTAATTGAGCCCTCAGGACTACTGCAATACTCAGCTGGTGCCAAGGCAAGGAGAGCAAATTTTAGTCAATAGTACAGACTCCAAGGGAGCAGTACTGGCATCTATTGCACAGGCAACCTCTTCACACTGCTGCAGAGAGGCTTGTGTCAGGGGAGTCAGCAACTGCTACATTCACACAACTCTGACAGTGTACAGTCAGGATATGACCAAAAGGAACCATATGCTGACCCTGCCATAGGAGGCATATTCCAGTCCATACAGTTCTTTGAAGTAATGCATGCTCTCCTGAGATATTACTGTAATGTCATTTTCAATTCAAGGGGCCCAAAGGAATGAGGGCTGCGTTGCAACTTGTCAGAGCAGTGCTTCCATAACAGGGAGCTGAAGTGGACAGTATGTGCTGAATGCCCAGGGGTATAACACGAGAGCACATGAGCATCTAAAGATTCAGCAACAGTGGTTAGAGGGCAGTTTCCACACTGGCTACAGCTTTGGTGCATGCTAATCCTTTAGGTGTGCCGGGACCAGCTGGCACAGGTTAGTGGACAGACAGGACAGCCAAAGACTGGCTGGCACAGTCAGAGTAGTAATGGGCTGCTTTCTACTGACCAAGCAATGGGGACCATGAGTAGTCCAGTGTTCAGACTTGCTCCTTCACATTTTTTTTTTACAATATAGAGTAAATGCCCATGCCAAAGCATCAAATCTAGAGGAAAACTCTCTTCATCTGGTAAAGAAAAATTATTATTTCTGTAGTTACTATTTATTGCCAAGTAGGCATGGTGCCTCTGTAAAAAGGCCAGTGTCCCAGTTACTGTCTTGACAAACTGCAACCCCAAGGCTGGGAAACAGCTGTAACTGTGTGCAAGGTCCACTCTCTCAGCTTTTTGAAACCTTTGGCTTGCACATTGGCAACTGCACAAAATTACACCCCTCACTACATATCAGAAAACTAATAATGCGGCTTGTAATCTCTAAAGATCAAAGGTACAGTGCAGCGTTGGTAAAAGTTATGCAGTGCTGGTAACATGCCAACATGTACACCTTAAACAGATTTATCTGCAAGACAGTTTCATCATTTATGAAACTATTGTACTGAAATTCTCTTACCTCAGGTCACCTTGGTTGGATCACCTGCATATCTATCAGCTTTTATACTTTTTTTAATGCATTTCCTTAATTATATGTCCATATTACACAAATTAGTTCATGCTATATGACTCACCAAAAAGAAAACAACTTCCTTGTGCATTTTTTTTCTGTATGGACAATCCTAATTAATTTTCCTTCTATTAATTATTTAGCTTTAATAGTGTAGAAGATAAATATAAGATGAATTTTTTACAAAACAAAAAATATTTTTTAAAACTTCACCTTTGAAAATAAAGGTATTCTAGTCATATTTTCTGCTCCTCCAGTGTTAGCTTGCTAGTATTTATGAATAAGATGACAAAAGCAAAGTTTTAATTCTTTTTCTCATTGTTGAGATGCAAAGTTAAATTTAAATATCTGTTTAGCAGAAAGGCCACAAGATATACTCTGCTGCTAGGACAACATTGACTGAATAACTTGAATTTTTGGTTCTTTCAAAACTTTTTCAGCATTTGGTGTTCCAATCCTATCACTTTTATGAAAAATATATTATTGCAACCATTAGAATAATATCTTAATTTATATAACTATATTAAATAAGTTATTACACATTATAGCTTATTACTTTAGCAATCTAAAGTGAGGCACATCTGAAAACAGCAGCATCATTCTGCTCCAAAATTCAAGGAGAGGTGGAGTTATAGCACTATTCTAGTGCCGTCATTTGGGTAGGACAAAACAACTTTAGGGCTCCTAAAAGGGAAGTAATTGGCAAACTGTGATATTGCACAAGCTTCTTCAGAAGGCCTTTTATACAGTAAAAAGGATTTTTTCTTAAAAACCTGTTAAGCCTGTTCTTGCCTCCTTATCCTGCTGATCACCTGCCTCTCTAACTATGGAAAGAAATGCCAAAGACAAATTCATTCCTAGCTGAAACCTTAATGGGATGAAAACTTGGATATTAAAACTCAGTTATAGGAGTACGGACAGGTAACACATATTGACTGGGTATTCCTTTTCAGATTTGGGTTGTTTTGGGGTATTTTTGGGTGTGGAAGGGGCTGTTTGGTGAGTTTTGGGGGTTTTTCCCTATTTGTTTGTTGGTTTGGGGGTTTTGGCATTGTGGGATATGTTTTTTAGTTTTTTTTCTTTTAGTTTGTTTGGGGTTTTTTGTTTTTTAGCTTGGTTTTTTTTGTTTGTATGGTTGGCTTTTTTGAATTGAGTGAAAGGAATATTATTGTAAGAAGTAGATTTCAATTTCACAAAAACTCTTGAGGAAGACTTGTTTTTTCAATTTAAAATGCTAACAATCAATGAAAGAAGAGAAGTTCTATTTATGGAATTGTGTCCAATATCAGGAAATAAAAGGCACTCCTATAAGGTTCATTCATCTAGGGACTGAAATTCTAGAGAACTGAGGTTGTGTATTTGTGCACAATCTATTCACAGGCCCATTGTTCAGTGAAACTAAACAATAAGAACTCCAATCACTGCCTTTTTATGGGATACATCAGAAAAGACAGTTCAATATTAAGAAGCAGATTGAAGCAAAAACTGAATTCTTGACTGTTCTGAACTCCCCTGTAGGTCACAGCATAGGGAGACCCAAGATGCACAAAATTACCAAAAACCCTTCTGTCTGTCAGTGAGCATCTTTGGGTCCATGGAGAAAATACCCAATTGTCTTCCCCATGCAAATACCACCCTGCACTTATCAGCCTTCGCTCTTCAGCCACAGAAATGAGAAAAGAAGCTCCAGCTGAGAGTGGTCCCCAACACCAGGGTCACCAGTCCCACACCAGTGCATGCTCCACAGCCATTACTAGTACTAACTAGCATATTTACAGTGCTGGAATGTTTCTGTAAATACAAGCACTGGGGAAATTCCTTGGCACATGAGGAATTACTCTGCTCATTCTCATGCTGTGCCCTTCTTAGTTGTACTGGCTCATTTGTCAGCCTTTATTGCACCCGGGAACTCCACTTTTTGACTTCTTGCTGTGTGTAAAGTCTTTTAGCACTGAGTTACAATTGCATGCCACAGAGTTTCATTCTGTAAGCAGGGCAGAAGATCCTTCAGTTCCAGTTAAACGTTCAACCAAGGAATGACTCAGAAATTTTCCCATGAATGCCTGTAAAGCAATCCTGGAATGAGCTCCTTTAGACTACAAATAGTTACAGCACCTATCACACTTCATTTATATGGAGCAAACTGATTTGTCCCACCATTTCTTTGGCCACAGATGTGATCAACAGAATACAGTTTCTTTTCATGCACAAGACATATAAATAACAGCAAAGCATGACCATCACACTGCCATTTCACAGGATGTGAAAGGGATAGAAAGATGTCCCCAAAATCTGATACATAAGGGAGGACCACTGCCCTGCACAAGACACCATTGCCATCTCAAGGTGCTGCCAAACATTCTCCAACAGCCTATAAAAAGGAGTCTGATAGTGGTTGGTCAGAGTGAATCCATAGTGATTGTGTAGGCAAATGGTACCATGCGTCAACACAACCTGGATTAACCAAAGGTTCATTCCAGACCACTGCATTATTTATTGCCGCTAATGGTAAAAGACTCTCTGTCATTACTCTGTCCTTTCTCCTCTGCATAATTATACTTTCTCCTCATGCTATCTTTTCTTCCTTCCTAAAATTTATTTCTGCATCTTATAAATATAGAAAATCTTATAAAAATGTCCTTATATATAACAATCTTATATAGACAACGTATTATAAATAATGTTGTCTTTCTGTTTTTGTCAGAAAAAAACATTTACTTTTTTCTATCAGTAATTGTCATTTAAGTTCAGCATGGTTGTGTCAGAATACTAAGTTCTCTATGCTTTGTATGAAACAGTGACAACTAGGGAAGTCGATTAGCTCTAAACCTACTTGCTAACAGCATGACAAATGTAGGAAAAATTACTTCTGTTTCTATGTAGATACTAGAATCAAAATGACATTTTATGGTTTTATAACCAGAATTCCCTATATTACAAGATAAAATGCAAGTACATTCATCATTTATTAATATATATTAAAGTGAATTGAACATTGATGAGTTGGAAAAACAGAGCAAAGGTTTGTTTGCTTCATCTCAGTGATACATTAAATAAACTAAAGCAGACAAAACAAATAGTCTGGCAAAATGCTAACAGTGGGTCTAGAATTCACTGCAACTGCAAATACAAAGAATCTTTGTTAGCAGTGAATCACTAATAAAAATAACATTCAGTTAATGATAAAAAGATCTGTTTAGGGATAAGACATTAAATGTTGTGCAAAAAAATCAGCAGTTATGAGACTCCCACCTGTCTCTAGAAGCCACTGAGGCAGAAATTACACTTCTGGGGAAAAAAGGACAAAAAATTAAACAGTCAATAAAATTATCTGGAAGCTTAACAAAGACATATGAATACAGACAGAACTAAGTAAATTAAGAAATCAAATTCCTGAGGACAGAGTATAATGAGGGATGTAATGTGAGTCTTTCCATTATCAGCTTCTGAAACTAGAAGATTATTTAAAATTCTGCCCAGTCATCCAGAAGACTACTTTTTCCAGAAAAATTACAAAATAAACCTAGAAATTGAGTCCAGGGGTTATTTCTTTATTTACTGACAGAAGTAACTCTTGCTAGAAACAAGGACAGTAAAAAGTTTTTCTGTAAAACAGCTTTACAAAAAAAAAAAAAAATCTCCAAACTGCCAATTGCAGTAGAGGGTAAGGGGAAAATGAGGGAATGAATAATACAGTATGGGAACAGGAATCAGTGATTTTTTTTACTGAGGAGATTTGGTGCCCACTGTACCCATAGTATGCCAGCTACCAGTCACATGGGAATCAGTTTGGGGGTCATCTGCAATATGGTAAATTGCTTTTGAAGGCGTTCCCCAAAGACTATTTATAGATTTCAGACTATTTTAGACTGACAGACTGTGAAAGACTCAGTGCTGATGAAGTTCAAGGCTACCTCAAATCCTTTAGCTGGTCAGACTTGATGTATGATGATCAGCCAGTAAAGGAGTTCAAAGCACTGTTCCTCAGAGGTTACAAGGAATTGTAAGACTTCATGGTGGGAAAAACCCAGTAACTTGGCAGTTCTCTAAAGAACTGGTTTCCAGATCCTGCTCAAGCCTTCAGCACTGAGAAAAGCCCTGGCTGCTGAGCATTTTATGATCTTCTGTGATTTGTCTCTCACACATTTGTCCTTCTAGAAGGAATATCCCTAGGTAGCGGGTGACAGCCCTACCCATGGCAGAAGGGTTGGAACTATGAGGTCGCTTCCAACCCAGGTCATTCTTTGATTCTGTGAAGCAGCAGTCACAGAAATTTTCTCACAGAATGTCTCTAGCTGACAAAGCCTTCCCCCACCCCTGAGTACTTCTCCTGGCTGCCTGAGCCTGCTTTTGCCCTCTACACCAAGTTCATGTTGTGAATGAAGGAAACTTGCAAAGTGAATTGAAATCTGATTTCACAATGCTAAGCACTCAATAGTATCCTACCAACATATTTTAAGGTATCTAATTTAAGGGAAGCCCCAACACTGGAGTAATTTATACTCTGGGCAAAGTTTCCCAAGTGGCAGATGAACTCCATCAGAATTAAAAAGACAGCAGCACTGCCAAGCTCACTACTAATTCTTGTCCCTAAGTGGCACATCTCCATGTCTTTTATCTATCTTCAGGGATGATGACTCCACCAGATCCCTGGGCAGCCTGTTCCAGTGCTTGACAACCCTTTCTGTGGAGAATTTTTTCCTAAAATCCCATCTAAACTTTCCCTGAAACAACTTCAGGCCATTCCCTCTCTTTCTGTACTTGTTATCTAGGAAAAGATGCTCATGCGCCACCTCACCACAACTTTCTTTCAGGCAGTTTTGGAGGGCAGTAAGGGCTCCCCTGAGCCTCCTTTTCTCCAGTCTAAACAACCTCAGCTCCCGCAACTGCTCCTCACAGCACTTGCAATCCAGACCCTTCACTATCTCCATTGCCTGTCTCTGGACACACTCCAGCGCGTCAGAGTCTTTCCTGTCATGAGGGGACCCAGAACTGGACAGAGACCTCAAGCTGAAGCCTCAATAGTGCCAAGTACACAGGGAAAAGCTCTGGTCCTGCTGTCACACCATAGCTGATCCAAGCCAGAATTCCATTGGTGTTTGTGGCCATGTGGGCACACCCTGCCTCACATTCAGCTGGTGCTGACCAGCATCCCCTGCTCATTTTCCACTGCTCAGCTTCTAACCCCTCTGCCCCAGCTTGGAGCTCTGTCTGGAATTGCTGTGAACAGCAAGGCACTGGGCCTTGTTGAACTTCATACCACTGGCCTCAGCCCGTGATCCAGCCTGTCCAGATCCCTCTGCAGAGCCTTCCTGCCCTCCAGCAGATCCACACTCTCACCCAGCTTGGTGTCACCTGCAAACTGACTGAGGCTGCACTTGTAACCCTCATCCAGCTCATCAACAAAGTCATTAAACTGGACTGGCCACAGTGCTGAGCCTGGGGGAACTCCACTAGTGACCAGGAGGTAAATCCATTCACCACATCTCCCTGGACATAGCCAGCCAGCCAGTTCTTTATCTAGGGAAGAGTGTATCCATCTACACCACAGGAAGCCACTTACTCCAGAGCAATGCTGTAGGAAGCAGTGTCCAAGGCTTTACTTGAACAACCAAGTGGCTCACCTGCCAGAGAAGGATGTTGTGTTGGTCAAGCAGGACCTGCTTTTCATAACCCCATCTGGCTGGGTCTGATTCCCTGGTTGTCCTGCATGTGCTGTGTGATGGCACTCAAGACTTCCCATGTCCTTCCCCAGCACCAAGGCCTGGTTGACAGGCCTGTAGTTCCCTGGATCCTCCTTCCAGGTCTTTTTGTAGATGGCTATCATATTTGCCAACTTGGGGCCTCCCCAGTTAGCCAGGAATGCTGATAAATAATGCAAAGTGTCTCAGTGATCACCACCTGCTTCTTCAGTACCCTTGAGTGAATCTCATCAGGCCCCATAGACCAATGTGTACCTAAGTGATGTATCAGGTCACTGAGCATTTCCCTTTGGATTATGTGGGCTTTTTTCTGCTCCCCAATCATGTACTCCAGGAATTTTGAGAACATTGAGAACACCTGTTTTTACTCTTAAAGACTGAGGCAAAGACAAAGAGCAATGCTGCATCTTAGAAGGATTTTAACATAACCACTGTAGCCTCCAATCCATCTCAAAGAGATTAATCTGAAAATATTAGATAATATCTTTGTTGGCTGTTGTGTTCCATTCAGCATGGATGCATGCACCCATGTAGAGTTAATTAGGACTGATATTGCCTCCCTGATCCACAACTACAGTCACATTATCAGAAAATATATTTTATCGGTGCGAATTGTCTAAATCCTCATCAGTTGGTCTTATCACTTTTTTCTATTTTGTTTTATTTTTTGTATGTTGCACCCTGCAGCCTGGTCAGTGAGGGCCCTGATCTGGCTGTGAGAGGGCCATAGCCAGTCTCTTCAGATGGAGTGTGTGCAATGCTGCTATGAACAAGCCCAAGTGGCAGTGTTCCCTGTAGAGCACTGCCCTCTAGCTTGATTTAATGTCAAATGCTGCTAGCACTCAACATTTACACTTTTTGCTTTGCCAAGACAGATTAGTTATATAGTATATCCTGATGATGCTGTAGTGAAAAAAAATTGAACACTTACTGCTGGCACATGATACAGATATGCTGTGACCTTGAAGAATTTTCTAACCAGCAGCTCAATTCTCTTCCACATTTTTGAGCAGCAAATATTTAAGAGTTTTATTAAAAGCACATCAGTTGCACCAGGATGTGGAAAGGCACAGTTTGAATAACATGATGGCAAAAACATACAACCAGAAGATAAAGGTACAAAGCAAGGAGGTCTTGGTACATGCCTCACTTGATATTATATTTATGCAATTGCTAAGGGGTTATAATACCATTAACATTAGTGTTAATGACAGGGAAAAAATACTCCAACTGAAACAGTTCAGAAGCATTTGAAGTAACTTTTGTCAAGTAATAGTGACAGAATATTTTGTTGAAATCTATGACACATTTGAGTTGAGAGAAGGATGAACACATCAGTATGAATATTCTTCCAAAATAACTAAATTTTAAAACATGGTTATATCACAGTGTTTTGGGAATTTGTTTTTTCTGACTAATTTCCTATGGATGACACAATCATGAGAGGACCAGCAGGCCTTATAAACCAACCCAGCATTAACTTAATATCTCCTTCACCGCTGATTTAACTTTGGATCCTATTTGACACAGCCCAGAGTAACAATTCCATGCTCTTTCCTGACTGGGGACCTTGCTGAATGCAATCCCTACCCACAGGACAATGTCCTGCCAAGCCTCAGCTCTATCCTGGATGCAGGAAAGTGCCTGATGTCCGTGACTGGGGCTATCCATCCCCCTGGCTGGCTGCTGGGATGGGGCCTGGCTACCAAGCTCCTGCCCTGCCATCATGGGGATCCTCTGCATCCCTGCAGATCTACCAACCTGTGCAGTGTCACAACAACTGAAGGGCAAAAACCTTTTGGAGGAAACTAGGAATACCAGTTTCACAATAAACAAACAAAATATATTACTATAAAGTTATTTATGCACAGATTTGCATGTGATAAATGTATATGTCATAATTTAACTGTTTTTATTAACCTCATTCTTGTAAAAAACAAATAAATAGCACACATTTCTATGTGATTCTGTTCAAACAGTGTATATTACTAATAATAATTCCCAGTAAAAAGTATGATTGGTACATACTATTGCATTTTCTCCACAAAATCCTTGAGGCATTATTGCAACTTTAACTACATATTTACATCTATTTCACACATACTAACATATTTTCACTTTCCATACTTTACTTACGAAATTAAAATGACAGCTCCAATCACTTAATACCTAGATAAGTAACTTGATTTCATTCTTTTAGTCTAAGCAGTTACTATTGCATTGCAAAACTCCTCAATTTATATAAAACAACATGCAATGTCAATCAAGTTTTCATCTACACAAAGCAAAATGTACTTCCCTTCAGAAGTTACCTTCTCAGAAATTTTCTTAATATTGCAGGAGACAATGGAATCAATGGCATAGATCTGAGTACAATAGGGAGCATTTGTTTCAGTATTATGAAAATTCAGGCCCCTGTGCAAACCTGCAATAAAATTAAGCATGGGAAGTTTATGCAATATTTTAGAGTTGCTTTTCATGTCTTTCAATTCCTTTGATTTCCATGGATATAGTCTCCCTCTGGATCTCCAGTCTTGCATGAAAAAAACCCATTTCAGTTCTGAACACATACATCTACTTTCTTCTCCTGCTTCCCCAACTGATATTGAAAGTATCCCACTGAGAAATAATTACATGTCAATACACCAAAAATCTGACGTACAATTATATGTCAATACACCAAAAATCTGAGGTACAAGCAGATCCAGACATGGGAGTATAGAAGCATGTGGTAGGCATCTAAAGATTCACTCCTTTGTTCTAAGCAGTCCAAAAGGAAGTAAACATTTTGTATTGCTTTCTAAGAAGAAAATTAAGCACAGATTGAAGGTATCAAAATCAATTTACCATTATGTTTTTCAAAAAATCCCTTTACCTATCTAAATGAAATTACCATTCCCTTTCTAAATCATTTGAGGAACAGAAATATGTTATTAATACTGAATACCATTAATATTGAATTGTGCATCTCTTCACAGTACTTCCTGTGATACCACAACTCTGCAAACCTAAGTTCTTCAGAGCAGGTTAACTGGAACATATTTTATACATTCACTGTTACAAAGCTGAACTATTTCTAGGTTCTAGCAACAGGACTATTACACCCACTGAAATTTTAGTTGGACAAAATGACAACTCCTGATGTCTTATAAAAATTTAGTGAAGAGGAGCACATGTCATCAGTTAGCTGATAGGAAATGAGATGCAAAAAACAGTTTTTAAAAGAGACTGGTTTCTAATGCTGGACCTTTATCCTAAGGTCCAGCATTAGAAATTAAGCCTCAATGCTGATGCATTCGGAGAAGCTAGTACCCTAACTTTTAAACACTCAGCTCCTAGAGACTGCTAAGGAATAAACATCATTTGATCTGGCTACTTCTCCATTCTCATAGAGTTTCTACTCTCCTAGGAATAAAATCTGCTTGCTTCAAGTAACAGCAAAACTGCAATTGATTTGCAGCAAAAACATAGAGTAAACTTTTGATTATTGTAAGGCTCAGTTCTAAAAGATAGAGATAATACTACCCAATTTGGTCAAGAAGAGAAAGAGGAACAGGAACATTAAGCCTCAGTGGATTGCCTGGCCATTTTGCAGCTATTCAGTGTAGTTGGACAGTGATTAAGATGTTTTAGTTCCCTTTCTAAATCCATTTGAATAAGCTGTTTCTGTTTGAGACATTTGAGATGTAAGGATCTCAGTTTTCACCTGCTCCTTTGAGAAAGTCAGCTGCTTCTGCTGCTGGGTTTCCAGCATGGCCACAAAATGGAGCAATGGAAGCAACACCTTGGGTGTAATATTAGAGCAGCATTAGAAAGCCCTCTCACACAGCTTTCTGCAGAATTTCATTAAGAACAAACTCAAAGGAATTTATATAAAACCCCAGAAATTATGAACTTCTTGTTTTCTTGTCTTTTTTTAATATATTCAATATATTCTTGTCCTTTTTGGGTTTTTTTTAGATTCATCATAACATTATGTCCTAACAACAGTAATAAAGAGGTGGAGAAAATAAGCTGGCTGTAACAGGGGGACCTCCACAGTAAGTAGGAAACCAAGTATTGGTCATGGCAAGAACGATCCTAAGAGGAAAAAAGCCACTACTCTTTCTTTTAAAGTTCCCTTGTCCACAAGTACCTAAAAACAACTGAAGAGAAAAATGTTTTAGCAAAAAATTTTTGTGATACTTCTTATACTTCTTTATAGAAGAAACCCATCTAAGATTTTTGTTCATCTGTGCTCTAGTTTTCTATGATCTTTATTTAAAAGCTACACAGAGAACAACTTTATACTCACATTCATTGCCATATGTAGCTTCTTTGCTGAAATTGTCAAATTCAAACTGATGCTTAATGTCTTCCTCAAGTATTTTTCATGTCAAACTATTCAGATTGAATCATCTGTTCTACTTCTCCCAAAATAGACAGCATCTTTTGTTGGCCATGAGGACATTTAAATTCTTCTGGAAGATCCATGTCACTAATGACATCTGCAAGAATGACCATGATGATACTCAGACTTTATGCAATTCAGTTACTTGATAAAATCAAAGGAAAGAACAAATGAAACAGAAAGTGATAAAATTTCTCCCTTTAAATACAGAAAAATTCTGGTTTTGAAATATGTTGTCTGGACTGAGAATGTTCTATATTCAACCTCTGTCCCAAGCTCATTTTGTTGTTTCATTTAAAATATCCCTCATGTTGTTGTGTGTTCTGATGCTGCTAACATTCATTATTGAAACTAAATGTTTTCTATTGAAAAGCACGCTTCCTGTCCCTACAGGCTGTCTTCTTAGTAAGGAAAAAAAGCTTAATGAGGTTTCCTTGTAAGCTAATGCCACTAATAAATGCATGAACTGGGAACAAGAAAGAAATGAGGAGAGACTGCTGATTGTTTTCAAGGTCTTCATTTCAAAACAACATGTTCCCTTTAGTCCTTAAATGCTGTGGTCTCATGAAAAGCCACAAACTTCAGAAACATTAAGGCTTCACAAATTCTCAAACAGGTAACACCTATTTTGGTCCTATTTCTGTAGGCAGTAAGAGAACCACAATATTATTTCAGGTTACAGGTGTAAGATCCAGCAGAAACATGGAAGAATATCCCTTATATGTGAAAGTGAGACCCTGACACAGACCAATCCTTGTTCTGAGACTCAGAAAATGGAAACTGAAAAAAACATTTAACTGTTGCTTGTGATAAAGAGGAGAAGGAAGCAAACAGCAGCCAGCTGCCTACCATAC
Source organism: Melospiza georgiana (assembly GCF_028018845.1). Lineage (NCBI taxonomy): Eukaryota > Metazoa > Chordata > Aves > Passeriformes > Passerellidae > Melospiza > Melospiza georgiana. The sequence continues at coordinate 52,639,142 of NC_080465.1, forward strand.
AGATGAAAAAGAAAGATACATTCTGCAGACAGGTCCATTCTGCAGAAGAGAACACCACAAGAAGAAAAAACCTCTTCTCTAAACAAACCAGGTATTTACCTGTTGTAACAAATTTGAACAGTCCATCTGCATCAACATGTGTTTGCAAATGGAAGTGAAACAGGATACTTTATATTCTAGTGATACATTTCCCATCTCACCAGCTAATGAGACATCAAAAAGTAAAAAACAATATCAGGCAAGGACAGGACGAGCAAGCTACTATATGATGCCAAAGTTTTAACCTCACAGAAGATTCCACTGTTTCTGTATATATTTTTTGATTGTATGTTACTAAAATTACTTACAAAGGTCCCTTACAATCTCATCCTTTTTGAAATTCTGTGAGTACTAACAGAAAATAGGACCTTCCCTTCATATTTCTTTCTGTATTCTTTATCATAACATACCTCTCAACACTATTACAGAGCACATAAAGTGCTAATGTTTTGAGGGGAAAATTGATTAAATTTTTAGGCCAGAGTTATATATATCTGGAAGACAGGAAAACATTGACTAAAAAGTGTTGGGATTCATGTTATACCTTGGCAACTTTAATATAATTTGATGAAAATTAAGCTATCAGGCAGAATAAAAGTGCTCTCCTTCAGAGGAAGTATAAGGAAGATCTTCACAAATCATTCAGCATGTCACAAACAGGAACAATCCAAGGTATGCAAAAAAGAATCCAAGGACTTAGCACAAAACTTGGAAGAGCTAAAACAGTATAAGATAAAATATACACATGATCGGCAAATTTGGAGACTAAGCAGCAGCTGGATTTGAACCTGAAATAAATACTCTGTAAACTACTTCTGCTTCTATAATAGCCTGTTTTTCCTGGTGCTCTAATATTCAGACAATATTAAGTAAACAATAAGTGATAAAGCTAATTCTGTAGTGTGCCATATAGCAGTAACTAAATAATGGCAATAACTAAAACCAGGCACGAGCAGCAGTTCAAGTTGCCTTGTTGAGGTCATTCTTTCTTTTTAAATACATAGTTTTCCCAAAATGGATGATACAAAAGATAGACATAAAGAGAGATTAAACCAGAGGCCAGAAATGTTAATCTGATGTATCTTCACCTTTGACACCAAACGAAGTCACACTGCTTTCATAGCTGAGTGCTTGGAAGTTTTAACATCTGTGGCTCTTTATCCATGTGATGGAAAGATTAATTCTTGACTTAGCTGCCTCATACTGATCTGGGAAAGTGACATAAACAGACAAGCTGTAAAAAAAATAGAAATTAATTTCTGAATCCTGGCTGCTAGAATATGTTTTTTCTCAAGAACTTGTTCTATTAACTGTGGAACACAGACTTACGATAACACAGACCTCTTATTTTTCATATGATCACCAATGCCACAAGAGATATTACATTTGTTCGCACGACTCAAAGTCAAAACAGAGGTTTATGCCAAATTAATTAAATGTTCACATACACTGTCCCCATGCTATTTTAGAGTACCACTCTAGGAAAAGGACAAAGCTTTAACTACTTAGATGAGCAAAAAGCTATGCCTGGTCGCATTACACCCTGATTACTGCTAAAAACTCTTTTCTGACCTGACAAACAACTCTTGTCCTGTCTAATATATCTATCTGCAATTCTTCCAGTAAAGCAAAAGATCAAGAGAATAGAAAAATTAATTTAAAACATACAGAAATTGCTGAGTACTTTTTGTATGAAGACAAGTGTCTTATCTTCATTTTCAAGGCCTGTCAGTCCTTCTCCTGGTTGTGCAGTTCTTTATTGAGTATGGAAAGTTCAAGTCTCCTCCAAACAGGGAGTCAGAATTGCCTCCTACTTATTTCCAAGCAGTATTTACTCTTTTTCAGACAACATATTTTGAGGAAACTACTCTTACACAAATCCATGCAGCTAACTTTGCTCTAAACCAGCCCTAGCATAGCTCAAAATTCCAAATATGTCATTTTTTTTCACAGAAGAAAAGGCACAAGTTCCTCCCTTATAAAACCACACTTTGGATGGTAATTGAAACATCCAATCTACAGCCCCTCTGGAAATTGTGACGTCTGCTATCTGGTCCTCATCTAGTTAGGTCTTCCCCTCTAAGACATAACGAACCACCAACTTTTCATCAGATTGTCACCTGGAAACAGACAAATGGGGTAGGTATTCTAACCCACTAAATGCACTCTCCCTGGAATTCCTTCTGCTCTGCTTCAGCCAGTTGTACCTCAGTATGGATTAGACTGAAGGCTGCCTAAAGTGCCCACATTTTCCCTTCCTCTTTTGTAGTAAGATTCTCCTGGACTCCTGTAGTTGGGACCAGGAAGGGTCTTGCGTGCTCCCTGTAAGCTCTGCCCTCTGCAGATAAGTCAAATGGGTTTAAGACTTCAATACCAGAAAAATGTATTTGCCTAAAAGCTGCTATTTGTCTAGGTATTTACCAGCTTAGAACTAAAACTTTCAAACACCCTTCTTACATCAGACATGAAGTTTCTCCTCATCAAAAATCATGTCAACAGTATAAATCAGTACACTATTTCCCCAGTTCAGTTAATTTTATTATAGAAATTTATTCAGCTGGTACCATACCAGATTTTCAGTCTTTTGTATGCTTCCTTTTCTCCTTAATAGCAGAGTGGTTTTGATAAAATTCTTTTGGTGAAGGTATAATTTCTGTATGTTTCTCTGATAAAACAGGAGTCAGAGCCACCCTGATTTACAATTACAGTCTTACCTAGTCTCTGTGATATATTTCCTTTGCAGCTCTGGGTCCCTGGAAAATTGTAAGGGTTATGCAGTACTGTTACCAATTCAGTCATTTAGAACTCTGAATTCTTTAAGAATGGCGAGAAGTTGTTTGTGAGCTTCTGCTTGATGCTTGTTGTGCGCATATTGTTACTGCTTCTGTCGCCTTTCTTCCAGCACTTTGGTGTTGAGGAATAAATTTGGTGTAGTTACATCTGGGTGCAGCTGCTGTGGAGCTGCAGGTTGAGCTCTGGGTGGCAGGGGGCAGAGGCAAGAGGCCATGAATTGCCCACTTTGTGGTGGGGTGAGCAGGAGTCTAGCAGGGACTGTTGGGTCAGAGGAGCCTCCCACGGTGAGAGGATTCCAGCAGTGAAAGTCTCTGGTGGTGTGAGTGTGACCCCCAGAGTGCCACCTGAATGGTCACACTGGGACATTTCCACAACATTTGCCAGTTTGCTTGGGGCCTCACAGATTACTCTTGGAACCTACTGCTAAGGTAAAACTTTCATTTTGTTGTAATTGCTGTTCATGATGTCTTGTTTTGTACAAATAGCTGGTTTGAAAAAAACAGACATGGATTCTTCACGTAAAGGAGCACATTCTTCACTGTGCTCCCTTACGTTTCTCTGGAGGTATGCTCTGGAAGATGAGACACTGTTGTATTATGTAGCACATACAGCAGTGGTTTCTTTGCCCATTTGCTGAATTTTATAGCTCTTCCCTGCTTTGAAAAGGTACTCCCCAAACTTTTTAAAGTTTTTCCTGTACGGTAATCCAAGTGAATATCTGGACTGGGAAAATGCAAGGGTAAAGGCCAACCTATGTCAGGACTTTCTGGAGAGCTAATGATATACACAGTGTAGAGTTGTGTAGAGATTTTATATCATTTAGAGTTTTACACGCTTGTGATACTGAGTTCTAAGTAGTTAAAAAATATTTGAGGACACCCTTTCCTCAAGTATTTTGTCAGCTGCTTGGTAGGGCATTATATAGCACTTGGTAGGACCCTGCTAAATGACACTTCATTTTCCCTGAGTGAAGAAGAGCCACCTGCTTGTACATGTTTTGGATGGAACAAGACCAACTGGTTTTTTATAGTTTACATTTGATTTATGCTTTGTATTTTCTCATTGAACAGACACCACCCTGAAAACAGTTATACCTGACCTGAAAATAGGGTAGGAAGGACGCGTCTGACCAGTTGAAAGACTTGAGGTAGTCTTGAACTTCACGAACACTAAGTCCTTCATAGTCTGCCAGGTTTTAGATAGCTTTTGGGGAGCTCCTTCAATAAAAAATTTACCATATTGCAGATGACAAAACAAATCTGATTCCCCCATGACTGGTAGCTGGCATACTGTGGGTGCTGCAGGCACCAAATCTCTTCAGTAACAAATTCGTTTGCTGACTCTTTTCCCATCCCATTTTATTTAGTCCCTGATTTTTCCTCTCTTTTCCCTTCCACTTAGCAAACTAATGTATTTTACTGTCCTTATTTCTAACAAGAGTTCCTTCTGTCAGTAAACTGAGATCCTCAGCTTCTGGGCCCAATTTCTGGCACCTCATCTAGAAAAGAAAATATAACCAAATGATACCTCTGGCAGGCTCTTCCATAACATAAAATACACACAAATGAATATAAAACCACTGCGACTTCCTATTTTATGAAGGACAGACACAGACGCATCAGAACCGACTATTTTCTGTGAAGGTCTGCAAAACTGCATTTAGGTAACAGGAAGGAAAAGGTTCCTTGAAGTGGGAGCTGAAAAGGGGCTCCCACTCTCTAAAAGGGGCTGCTTCCTGTTGCAACCAGGTTAGGCAAATGCTTTCTATGGATGAAGAAAACCTGAAATTCATTTCAGCTCACAGTACATAGCTGAAAACAATGAAGAAAACAGCCTAATTAGGCAGTGTGCTGGACAGTACCACAATATCAGGCATGAATGATTGCTTAGGCTCTTTCCCACAGTATTCAGACCCCTGCAAACTAACTTTACTACTTGTAAACAAAAAGTTTTATCCTCCAGAGAGTCCTGTCAAACACCTGGCACTGAGACGCACTGAGACTTTCTGTCAGATTAGGCAAGAGCACTGGGTGGCTCAGCACCTTGCAGAACTGAAGCCTTTAGAGGAGGTGAAGCCTTGAAGGTACAATAGGTGAGAGATTAGGAGAAGATGGCAATAAACAGAGCTTTTAATTTTATTTTCCAAAATAGGTCACCCAAGACTCTTAGTCCCAGATCAGACCTGGTACTCTGATCATCAGTCTGGGTGAACAGATTGTTGCTGTCATTGTTGCTCTACTACTGACTGCTCTGCCATTTTTTTCCCTGTGTGGAACACTGTAGTGTTCATTGGTCGAGAGTCAGGAAACCTACTACTATTGCAAATGCATTAGCCAAAGAGAATGTATTAATAAAACAATGTGAGGCACCAAAAACCACATCAGTTACTGAAAAGCAATCCAAAATTTGCTGTATTCATAATTCACAAAGATCAAACTGTAATGCCTTTGGAATGAAAAAAATAGCTATCACATCTGAATTACAGCATCTGATCTGCAACTGAAATCCTTTGACTCAAACAGATTTAAAACCAAAACTAAGTACCTAGTCTTTTAACATGACAGCAGGGTACTCTTTCTGTTCCATTAAGTGCACCTAATTGCAGTCCAAGGCTGCACAGGCTTCTTCATCAATATGTAATTTGTTTTTCAAAGCATTCTGAAGAGAAAGATAATGAGTCAGAGAAGACCAAAAGACATGCTGATTGATCCTCAAACCAGTACATTTTAATGTTCACTTACAAGAGGGAGTTTGAAGGCAGATACTGCATAATAAATACTTCCTTTCTTGTTTTTTTTTTTTAGAGAATTACCTGATCTGACTCAGAGCAGCACCAATAAAAAGAAAGGTGAAACAAGCAAACAAAAAACTGTTTAAAGTACTTTTTACACTGTTTGGAAATATTTCATTAAAAAAACATCATCTTTGAGAGGAACAGAAAGATAGGGCAATTCCAGACCTCAACTGGAAGGAGACAAATAAAAGTAATAAAAATAAGGGGTACGGAAAAGTTAACACAAATAATCACAGTATTAACCTTTGCTTCAGCTACATTAACTCACAGCATAAACCATGCCAGTTTGTTCTCACCTTCAAGTACCTCCTTTATCAGAATATTTGCTGCTTCAACTGTTCTATTAGAAATGCTGTGAGAGAAACTAGCCTTGAAATTATCTACTTACACTTTATCTATACTGCAGTTAATTCAGTGTTCAAAACAGTATCCATGGGACACTGGGGAAATTCCTGATTTAAGTCTTAATTAGCCATTATTGATACTAGTCTTACCTTAAAAACATTGAATCCAGAAGGGCTGATTTAGATAAAATTGTCTGCCTCGGCTGTGTCTATGCTAAACTTCTAGATAATTTCCCATTACCTTAAAGGAGGAAAGACTTCTTTTCATTTTGAACTTGCCATTCAAGAACTGATCCAAACATCTAGTTTATTTTTCTGCTTGGAACAGCAGGGAACAATGAATGTGCCAAAAGACTGCAAGAATGTAGAAGAAAGAAAGCATTATGACCTGCATGAATCTCATTTTAACCTCTCAGACTGGTTTCAATTCAGAAATGAGCAGCTTCATTTATCTGAGAGTTGTCTCCAATTATGATTACACCAGGTAAATTAGTACTTCTGTATATATTCAGTTTTTTGAAGCATAATTATACTTTCTAATATAGCCACATAGGGGTACCAGTTTCTTGTGTCAGCATTAAATTAACCATTTTATTGATTTCTTGCCACAGTGAGCTCCATTGTTCACATGTTAACATTAAAAGTGTTTAAAAAAGGAGTTAACATAGCAAATTCATCATAAAGACACACTGCTCTCACCAGGGCCTCCTGAAGGTTCAGGTGAAGTTCAAAACATCTCAGTGGGAATGCTTAGGTTAAATACATATCAGACTGAATACACAGAATCTGGTTTCCACTAGATGTTGCTTTATATGAAGCATGATGCATCCACATCATGTTCTTGAATATTGTGAGCTAGATTTCTAAAGGAAGAATAAATGTACCAGCTTAAATGCAATCAGTAGTATACCTTTCACAAAAAAGGCAAAATGACCACATGAGTACAAAATTTACTACAGCTTTGTAAAATTGCTTCTAAATGTAAAATGCACATGAAGAGGGTTCTGAAATATTGAAGTAATGAAATTTTGATTGAATATATAAATAAATGTATAAGGACAGCATAGGTTGGTGAATTAAATTTCTATTTTTATTCAAATCCTTTGTTTTCATTTCTACTAACTTCATTCTATGAAAACAACTAAAACCAAATTATTCTCTTTTAATATGCAAACTAAAAGTGGAGATTAAATTTTATATAAAGTTTTATAAAACTGGAATTTTCTTCTTGGGCAGCAACAACTAAGTTCAAGATTTTACTGCATTAGGTCTTCGATTAATGTATTTTTATAATACATCCATATGTAATTAAAAATGTCACCTGTCTTGCATTTATCCTCTAAACTTATTCATTATTGAATGTACATTCTAGAATTACTTCCCCTTTCTCTTTTAAAAGGACTTCTGCTGATCTTTAGGGGGTTTTTCCTAATCCTTGTTGTTTATACTGTCTTGAAACATGAAACATATTTGTTCAGTGAACTTCACTGAACATGTTTTCATTATATTCTAGTATTTTCCTCCAGGTTTACTCTACCTTTTTTTTTGAGTTATAATTCTGAGGTATTTCTAGATGTGGGCTGTATATACTGAGTGCTAACACTAACTATTTAGTGTGGGTCTCTCAGAAATGCCTACAGTTACATACATACTTCGTAATACTTACAGAATTAAAATTGTTATGACATGAATTAATAATTTTTTGAATAGACATGGTGAAGGAAGCTGTCTTACATTTGCAAGATTTTCACTGGGTCAAAAGTTAGGTCCAATAGCTGATCTGTGAGTAAGAGCTTCCTCTGCTCCTGTCCGTGGAAGACAACAAATCTGTGAAGACATCAAAAAATGTACTTCCTGTATAGCAAAAGTTTTTTATAAAAAACACTGAAAAGTAATAAGCACAACTGCCCTATCACCATTAACTATATTAACCTTTACCAGGCTTTGAAGAAATTTTAAGAACATTTAAGAAAACTTATACCACTGCAATGTGATCTCAATATTTTTAACTCACTTGTAATTGAAAAAAGTATAAGGAGAAAGACCCAAAACTACTTCATAGAAATAACCCATTTTTTATCAATTTTTAAAAATTAACCTGAAATTTTCCAAAGGTATTAGCTAGCTAGCTTGTACTCTCACTCATAATGAGAAGTGAAGTCTAGGTAGATGTGAGGAAACGATTTAATTTTGATTTTTTGCCTCAACACTACATAAAGACTACCAGAGGGGTGGAGTTTGGGGCTGCACCTGTTCTGGCAGCCATTTCACGTCTCACATGGAATAGGCAGTGTCCAGGAGGAGGAGGAGAGCTACACGATCACTGTGCCCTCCAGAAAGGTTCTCCAACTGATGGGCAGCAAGTCTGCACCAGTGGAAATCAAACACTCCACTGGCCAATGTTCTCCTGCCAGCAAGCACACCTTGGGAGAAGCCTTGGGGGATAAAATAACTGCACCAAAAGTTGCAAGGCATAGCCCTTGGCTTGCTGACTCCAGTACCTGAGACCACTGAGCCCTGGGCCCAACCTGTCCTGCTGTATCCCTTCTTCTCCCTCTCCTGCTCCAGCCTTTGCTTGTCCTACATCCCTGCACACGTACCTGACACCCCTGCCTGCTTTGTCCCTGCCTACCTGGCTCCTGCCTGAGCCACCTGCTTCCAACGCTGCTCTGCCACTCCAGCCTGCTGCCTCAATCCTGCTGCAACCCTGTCTGGGGTTCTGCTCCTCATGCCCAAGTAACCCCTCTCCTCGTTTCTGGCCTGTTGACATGGAAGCTGTGCCTTCCTTCGAAGCTGTGCCTCTCTTACAGGCTTCCCCCAGCAGGTAGTGTGCACACATCCCTGACAGCTGGATGTCAGTGGCACTGTCTGAACTTCTGGTGGTAACACTCACTTTTTCTCCCTCCCCTCTTTCTTTGTCCCCCTCTATTCTTTTTCCTTTTCCTTCCTCCTTTTCTGCCTTTTCTGTTCTTTACTAGGGCAACACATGTTTTTTTACCAGTGAACAGTGTTTGCCTGGTTTTTGCTTAGCTTAGTCCTAGTTCTTTTGTAAAAGAACCTACCAAAGTTTCCCACTGTGGAATGTGACAGTAGGATAATTTTTATATTTCAGTGCTGAAAGAGAGAGTACAAAGAGCGCAGATTTGTGATATAGACTAAACAGCCATCTGATCCCAGAATATAAAATAAGTATTTCCAGAGATAATAGATTCCTTGGATTAGAGGGTGAGGAACAAAAGCCAAACACAACTTTTCTACCTTGAGGATGACTTCACAAGTCGTTTAGTATTAAACACAGAATCATCAAGGTAGACACCTTCAATATCACCCAGTCCACTGATCTGCCCAGCACAGCCCCTATAACCCTAAACCACTAAGTTACATCACCCAGAGCCAGAAGCCTCTTGAGCACCTCCAGGGATGGTCACCCCACCACCTCCCTGGGTCACTTATTCCAATGACTGACCAGCTGAAAGTCAAAGTCCTTTTTTTTAATCCGATCTGAATCTCACCTGTCTCAGCTTAAGGCCATTTCCTCTTTTCCTCTCACTGTAGGCACAGTAGAATAGTCTGCCCTCCCAACTCACTACACCCTCCCTTCAGGTTGTTGTTGAGACTGATAAAATCTCCCCCTAGACTCCTTGTAAGACTAAGCTCCCAGCTGCCTCAGCCATAAGACATGTTTTCTAGGCCCCTCCCCAGTCCCACCGCCCTCCTCTGGACACAGTCCGTCACATCAAACCCCTTCTGGGAGTGAGTAACACAAAAGTGAGTGCAGTACTCTAGGAGCACCCCACCAATGCTGAGTACAGGGGGGGATGATCCCTTCCCTAGTCTTGCTGGCCACACTATTCCTGTCATTTGCCTTCTGGGCCACTTGAGAACATACTGGGCTCATATTCACCTACAGTTAACAAGCACCCCCACATCCTTTTCTGCTGAGCAGCTCTCAAGCCTGTCCTCCATGAACTGTAAAACTGGTACTTTATCTCACTTAAAGTAATGCAGTTGCCCCTGGTCCACTCATTTGAGTCTGTCCAGGTCTCCCTGTAGAGTCTTCCTACCTTTCAGTAGAATAACACACCCACCAAACTTGGTGCTGGGTGCAAACTCACATAGATGCACTCAATCCCAACATCCAAATCATGCAGTCATGCCTGGTTTTCCCCTAGTTTCCTCCTTTCCTCCTCTACACTTTCTCACGACTGTGTAGAGCCTTGGACACACCACAGTGTGTTGTGGCTATAAACACATGGGGTTTAACAGGTGCTTCCTGAGCAATTATACCAAAGGTGCTCTACAAGGCCTTCCAAGAAATTCTAAGTCTTGGGGGCCCTGCACACATAAGTGATGACTATTTCCTTCTCAAAGAGCTGCTCATTTAAAAGGTCACCCATGCTAACTCTTAGCTGTGGGAACTATGAGAAGCCACTTCAGTTTTGATTTGTCTCAACCCGTCATGTCAGAGGCATGTTGGGGAGGGAGTGCACACATGCCACTTGCAGGAGGCAGTAAGGAGATGGGGGAAGCCTGGTCTCTGGGCAGACTTTGCCTGGCAGCACCTCACATGAGGCAGTCAGTAGGAGACACTGTATCCCTGGAATGGATTCTCTAATCAGATAGCAAAGGTCTCCACTGTGAGGAATGAAATCCTGGAGATGAGAGCTCTTTTTCAGAGTAGTAATTGGTAGCTGATGTTAATGAAGTTGATAAGCTAATTTGAAGTGCTGGTCTGTTGTTAAACATTGAATGTTAGAGTTCTAGGACTTGCCTTTAGCTGCCGCTGTTAGATGTTACTATTTTACCTTGTATTTGTATCTCTCCCCGCCACACTCTGTATTTGTACCCCTTTCCGTCTCACCCCAGATTTGTATCCATTTCTGTCGGGAGCCACTTCCCCTGCTCCCAGGAGGCCTTGCCCCCGGACTGAATTCAAGTGAGAGGCTGTGGGAACTATAGGAACCCTCTCAAAACCACAAACCAGCACATGAACTTTGACTTTAACCCACACTAAGTCACCCACTCTTGACCAGAGCTGGATTCTGTCTCCTGTCACCATAATTTTGATAGTACCCAGCTTGGAGGATACCCCTGGACTACCAGCCATTATTGCCTTCCCAAGGACTCTCGTGAGGACGGAAGCTCTGCCGAGACACAAAGCTGCGCTCCTCCTCCTCAGCATCGTCCAGTGGGAGCAGCAGCGCTGTGCGCGACCCCTCGGGTTCCGCACCTACAGCTGTCTTTAATAAAAGCCTTTCAAAGGAGCTGGTCTCCTGGCCCTATTTACCACATCCACTAATGGATGGCTGAAGAAAGTTAGACTGGACCAATGGTTCTCCTGTCTGCAGGCAGACTTTGGGAGGGCCTAGAGAATATAAAAGCTAACTGCTACTGGCTGGCTGCTTCTTGTTTGCTGGCTCACTCCTTTGACCTGGCTCTCCCTAGCCCATTTTATTTGTCCTTTTTGCCCCGGCCCCAACCTGTCTTTTGAGCTCCTGCTCACCTTCACGTTTGTCCTGCCTCTCTGTCTCCCTGCATCCAACCATGCCCACCTCAGAGCCAGTCCTCCACTGCGATCCTCATCATGACCCCATCCAGAGTTCTGGACGTCATGCTCGAGCACCCACTCACTGTGTGTCTATGTGGGAGAGCCATGCCTCTCCAAGAACTGCTCAGGCTGGTGAGCAGGCAACTAGCACCCCCAACCCCACTGCATGAACATGGACAATGCATCCTGGTCCTGATGGTGGTAACATCTGCTTTTTCTCTCTGTCTCCCCTTTCTCTCTCTCTCTCTTCCCCCCTCATTCCTTTTCCATCTTCCTTTATTTCTTCCTGCCTTTTCCAGTTCTCTTTAGTTTGAGTAACTTTTTTTTTTTTTTTACCAATAAATGGTTCTCAGTAGCAGGTGTGCCTCATTAAGCTTAATTTTGTTCCTGATGTTCCTGTGTTCCTGACGTCTAATTCTAAAAGAACTCTTTGCAGTTTTCCTCAGTGGAATGGACATTTAAATTGGTGGCAGCAGTGGGACTGTCTTGAAGGAAAACTTTGTATCTTTTGGAACCATTTTGGTGCGTGTTTTGGGGAGAGATTTTTGAGGTGATAATTTATTTAAGGATTTTTATCTATTTAAAGACCAAAGATGTACACATGAGGACCTAAAGATTTACTAAATGAAGTACAAACCTGAACTGTAATGAGTTGTTTTCCCTCTTGATTCGTTTTCCCACAGTTCTAAAGTTGAAATATTTCTTGCTTGTAGAACCAAGTTGTAAAGTTGTAACTTCTAAGTAATTAGCATGTGGCATGCCTTCTTGAGAACTTATATTATTGATGATTGCTCCTGACAGCTCCTGGATGAACACTACATTTTCAATGGTAAGGAATGCATCACTTGCTGGAGAAGCTAGGCTTGTGGAAGTGGGAAGAATCATCTGTGTCATCATGCTGTCCTACCATCATTCTGCAAAGGGCTCTTGCAGAAACATAACGGAGAACACTTTGCATTTTTTAAAACAGAAAGGGAGAACTGTGATAGCTATAGCTGGTCTTCAGCTGAACAGATAATTTGGCCATAACAGATACCAACTCAACCAGCCTAGTTCGTAAAGAGAACACAGAGTAAACAAGTCCCCAGGTTTTAAGATGACATGCTGAATTCAAGTTCAAACAACGGGAACCCAGCCAATCTCTTTCAACTGGGAATGGACCCAGTGAGCTGGGTGGAGCTAAGATCCTTGACCAATTGTATCCATAAGCATGGGATATTCAAAACTCCTATAAAAGAGGGTGGCCCTCAATAAACTTAGGCTGTTGCTACATGAACTCGGTGCGTGTACATGTCACATTCTTTTCTCCAACATCAACAACATTAAATGCATTGGGGGTATCACAACCACTAGCCACTGCTAGTGAAGTCAATCTAATACCACCATGGGAGAAAACAAGTGTCACAGTTACCATGGCAAAAGTGAAGTTTCTCCTAAGCTTACTGGTCTGGATGTTTTGAAGGGGAGTAAGTGGTATGACAACCTGGGGCAACAGTGGTTCTTTGGATCCAGTAACCACCAAATCAGATTGCTACAGATGGCCCCCAATCTTCCTGCTTCAAAATTCACAATTGTTAAACCATGTCCATTGCCTTTGGGAGCCAGAGAGGGGAACTAACCCAAGTCCTGGAGGATTTGAAAAAATGAGAAACTGTTATTTCTGTTCATTCATCATTCAACTCCCCACTGTGGTCAGTGAGAAAACTGACTAGATCCATCTCAATGCCAATACAAATCCTTTGATAGCAACCATAGCTAACATTGCTGAGCTCATAGCCAGCATCCAGAAGAAAGCACACTATGTCATGGCCACTACTGATATTAAGGACATGTTTGATTTTTATGCTGCTTTTACAGCCAGGGGATCAAGACTGCTTTGCCCTTATGTGGGATGGGCAGTAACAAACATTTATTAGGCTTCTTCAAGGGTACAAACATTCACCTACCCTGGCTCATCATGCTCTGTTAACAGAACTGGGAAAAGTACTAGTAAGACAGACAGTTAAAATTTATCAATATATTGATGATACACTCATTGGAGGGAACCAGAAGGAGGAGGCTGGGACTACTCAAATTAAAATTATCACTCACCTGGGATGATTTAGGGTTAGAGGTTCCTCCAGAGAAAATCCAAACTCTTTCAGAAAAAGTACATTTTCTAGAAATTTGGTGGAAAGGAGAAATGACATGCATTCCCAACAACACTCTTTCCAATTTGGAACAAATTAAAATGGCTGTTGGTGTTGGTTCAGCAGCACAAGAAGAAAACCTCAGCTTAAGGCCGTGCAAATACCCTTTTTAGTCCTGGTGAGCAAAAGGCTCACTCCCAAGATCCCCCTGTTCAGTTATGTAAATTGGCGCTAGGAAGTTCTAGGTTCTCCTTGTTACTATTGATTACTTTTTGCTGCAGAAATTGTAATATTCCTAATCATTCTCTCCCATTTGATCCTTCTCTCAGATCTTGCCTTAACCCCTCCCTATGCTCAAGTGAATAACTACCTCTGTTCTACTTTGCACCCAGCTCTTTTTCCAGTTTGTTCCTAATAACGTGAACATCGTCCTGTTTGGATTTTTCACCTTTTTAAAGTTCTGTTTCTGAGCAATCGGATCAGAGTAGTTTCTCCTCATAAAGTTGCCAGAGCTGATTCCCGAGGAAGCCATTGGTCAGACTGTCTAGGCAAGGGCCAGAGGGATTTCATCTGGCACCTGAATAGGGACTGAATAGGTATCCAAGGGACCTGACAGGACTCGGCTCTGTCCTTTGAGAGCTGAGTGTAGGCCACAGCCCTTCTCATCAGAGTGCCAGCAGTGAGTCAAAGAAAGGAGGACTTCGATGGCTAAGGAGCCAGAAGGAAGCTACCCTAGGAACGACCCTCAGAGGAAGGCATGAGAAGGGCAGACATCTGCCTCATTGTTATTTTCCCCTCAGCTGGCATTCTAAAATTTGCTTTAAAATGGGAGCACGGATGTCTATAGTTGAGACAGACACCTACAAAGCCTTTGAGTTAAAACTGGCAAACCACAGAAAGAAATTTGAGAACAAAGAACTCCAAGTTTGGATCCCGTGAGTCTGTCAAGATACCCCAAATATCACTGAACCCAAGTTATATTCAGTTGACCACTGGGACTCGGTTGGAAAAAAGCTCTACCATTAGGCTGCCAATCAGAATTACTCTGCACAGAAGTTAATTCCTATATTTCAGAAGGTATATGACATGATAAAATCAGAAGAAATATGAAATAAAAATTCTTTGGGAAGGAACAAAAATCAAATGTTTCGGACAAGCCCAGGAATGCCAACTCTGCCTTTTCTTTTAAAATTTATCCACTGACCATCCCAGAGGACAGATATGGGGCCGAGATGGCAAAGGCCTGTGCCCATGGCTGGAGAGAAATGCAGCTTAGCCGGTGACCCCACCACCTGGTGTCCATCATCATCAAACCCTCCACCTGAGGTCCACAAGGGCAGTAGGCAAGGTACCACCTCCTGCCCTGCAGGGGCAGGCCCCTTTGGACCTCTCCCGCTCTGTTCCACCAGTTCCCTCACATTCTCCTTGTCCCTCCAACTTAACTAACATCAAGCAGTCCAACTCCATCATAAACACCAATAGCCATAACACCACCAGCCATCATTTTAAGAGTGTCAGCCATTTTGAAGAGCACACTAACACCTCCAGTCAATCCTATGGTCCATCTGGAGTCTCCACCTTCAGCCCCACCCATGAATCCGCCTACACCTTCTTGTGGCACATCTACCACCTAGAAGAGCTTTCATTTCCCGTTCCTGATGGAATTAACTCTAAATACCACAACCCTTGGAAGAGGCTGGAACTAGGTCTTCTGTAGTTCTGAAAGGGCCCGCCCCCAAGATGATGGGTCACTGTGGCTTACCCCAAAATCTGGTACGGGGAGGAATCACAAATACAAAAGAGTGTTCCTAGCCGAGGGCTACTCCTCCCTATCCAATTCATCCTGCTCCTCCTCCTTTATCAGAGGAAGATCTCTGCTGGCCAGAATCTAGAAAAGGTACCTGGGAAAAAATTAAAAGAACAGCAATAAAAAGAGGGGATTGGGAAATGGCAAATAAATTGGATGTTATGCCGGTCCAGTATAATAGGAGAAGCAATCCCTTCTGGGAGACCTTGGCTTTTAATGTGATCAAAGAATCAGGTAAAGTGGCTAGAGAGCATGGAAGAAGCTTTCCATATTTCTCTAACCTTATCTCTGCAACCTTCTCTCTCTCTAACCACAACTTAACCCCACATGATGTGCTCTATGCTCTACCTTATGATGTAGTTGTTAACCCCCACTGAATACTCCCTTTGGGAATTGGGATGGATGCAGTTGCTGAACAACCTGCTGCAGGATTATGCCAGAGATCAAGCAAGGGCCGGACTAACCACAGACCAATTGGCAGGAGAAGAGGCTTTGGTAGACCCAGACCAACAAGTAACGAACCTTCCAAGGGCCGTTCTTAATGACATCAAGGATGCAGCCAAGAAAGTCCTAATGCAGAATCCAGAAGCTAACAAACCACAATTAGACAATTAGATTTTGCAGACATCAGGCAAGGCCCCACTGAGCCCAATTTGACTTTTTTAGACTAAACTGACTGTCAATAAACAAGTCACCGAAGATCAGGTACGAGAGGTTACTAAACAATTAGCTGTGGTTAATGCTAATCCAGAATATAAAAAGTCTTCTGTGTTTTACCATCAGAGCTGGAACCCACCATCCCTCAAATCTGGCCACCTCACAACATACTGCCACCACCCAGGCACAAATACTGGCCAATGCTTTAAACAACTTTCAGAAAAACTCTCAAAAACAACAAAACCAAAAGACGGGACATTGTTGTAAGTGTGGACAAAAGGGTCATTGGGTGAGGAACTGTAATATGCCAAAAGAAAGCAACTTTAAAAAACAATGCAACTGTGGTAAGAATAGACAGAATGTTAACCAATTTAATCAAGTACAGTTTCAGCATTGCTATTGTCAGTCAGGAAATTTCAGGCAGAGCATGAGACGGCGGCATGTGATGACACAAGGATCCCTATCACCTGCCATGCTGAGCATTGGAGACTAACAGGTCAACAGCTACAGCATCCCATCAGAGACCTCCCCACCCCAGTACCCCCAAGCACCCAACTGGAGTTGTCAACTGCTCAGACAGTAATGATCACAGATTTTATTCATCATGCCATTTCCACAGGTCATTTAGGGCCAGAACCACAGCCATGAGACGTCTTAATAATAGGACTGGATAGAATAACGCAGAAGGCTTTTATGTGTTATCCACAGTTTTAACAGACACTTCAAGCATAGTAGTTTGGCGTTTTACAATTGTTTTGATATAAAAGTTGGACCTTTATAACTAAACCTTTTATGTTTAGTTATAATGGTTTCTCCCATGTACCCCTGTAGCCCACTCTGCGGTCACCAGAGCGGAGAGGTGCCGGCTAGCTGCTCCCTTCGTGACCAGAGGGGGCTGCGAGAATGGCACTCGCAGGCTCTCCTCTGAGAACTTCTGGGTAGTGGTGCTGTCTGTGGTATGGGTGACACAGACAAGAGTGTGCTGCAAAATCCCGAAGCAAAGAGAGAGTGGACACTTGTACGGGTGCCAAGGAAACTTTTTTCCCAGATAGGACCAGAGACAAGTGCCGAGGAAAAGGGGAGGCACTTATAAAGGGAGTGGGCATGATGGGAGGAGACATAAGGCAACCAATAAGCAAAGGTGACTCCATTCCAGGGGAGGAGTGAGAAACACAGTTGAACTTATGAGGATTACACAGGGAAGAGAAGAAGCCTCGGAGGCAAATCATGTATCAAGTTAGGGATGATTGACGCAGAAAATTCTCAAAATAAAGGGGGGGTGGTTACAATAACAGGCAGTGGGAGTGGGCAGTACCATAAGGGTGGAAAGAAACTTGTAAGAGCGTAACAGGATGAACAGAACATCAATCACTTTGAGGGGCAATTCACTGGAGTGAAAAACAGGTGGTAGACAACTTGGGGAGAAACTATTTTGAGGGGATTACATGGGAGGAGCTGAGGATCGAACCATTTCTTGAACTAAACAGAAAATAACTATCTTTTACAACAGAACCAACATTGATATTTTAAAAAACACACAACACCACATACCCCATTCTGTTCCCTCAAATGGTTGAATCCTAAATTGTTTACCACAAAGTTTTCCTGCCACTTGTTTGCTCATCATGTGTCAGTCTCCTATTCCTCCCCTCATTCCCCTATATGTCCCTGGCAATCCCGGTCACCCTAACCCTTGCTCCTATCAGTCACTGTTGTCAGTCCCCTTGTGTTCCCAAATGCTCCCTGATGATTGATTGGTTTGAAAGGCTTCGTCCTTCCCCTGAATACCCCCTATTGGTTAAGTTATGTGACGTAACCCTCCCCTAAGATCCCTCCATTGTTTAAGAGTTGTATCCACCCCTTGTACCATCCCCTCCTTAAAAGTGCTAGTCAGACCCATTTTCTGTGTCACTTGTTCCTGACCCCTTCGGGAAATAAACTTTCCTTGGAAACTCAGGCAAGTGATCTTTCCCTGTTTCCTTCACCTTGGATTCCTCATGTTGAGCCCCTGCTCTGTCACCCACGCCACAGCAATCTCTGCCACCCTAGACAGTCTCAGCAGAGATCAGAGGGCAGCCATCCTCGTGTGTGCCCTCCAGCCACTAAGGGTGAGCTAGCCAGTGAACCTCCACCCTGTGGCCGCAGAGTGCAAGTCACATTCAAGAAAGAAAATTACTGTTTGCTTGGTGTCCTGACCCTCCTTGTTTTCAAGCTGAAGGATTGGGTTTTGCCCAAGCTTTCTTACTACCTGAATTAAAGTGTCCAGTGTTCTTTCTACATAGGTCCTGTGACTGTGCAGGAGAAAACCTTTCTTAAGGCAGAAAGTAACAGCAAACAAAGTTCAGATGAAGAACTAGAGGCAATACAGGACACCAGCAGACCTGCTCAGCCTCAGGGACATTCAGGAAGTGAGTGCTTGGGAGACACTTGCTTAAGGAAACAGGAGCATTTCTGCTTAATCCCTGCAGCACTCTCCATGGATGAATTGCAGCTGCCCAGCACACAGCCCTGGACTGCAGCCCAGAGGAAAAGACAAGGGCAGTGTGCTGCTCCCTGGCACACACTGGGCTGTTGTCCATGACAACTTTATGGGATCCCTCTTGGTCCCTGATGCTGAGACACCCAGAGACAGAGGAACACATCTCTGAAGACAATAATCCTTGGGCATCTAAAGCACCCTGTGGGATTATCCCTAGTGCGGAGTTTTGGAGGGTTTCTTATACTTCTGCCTCCGGTGGTAAAGACTGTCCCAGGACAATTCCCTTTGAAGTGGTGAAGAGGAACCACGGAGCTCCTCAGCCTTGTCCCTCTCCTCTCCACAGCAGCTCCAGCTCCACCTCTGGGCTGTCTCTCATGGGCCTCTCAGCAGCCTCTGAGATACCCACCTCCTGAGAGGGCAGCCCAAGGCTCTTTTCAGAAGAGAGCTGTGCCTCATCCCTTGAACCAAGCCTCACAAACTCTTGTCATATGGACATGCACACTTGCAGTCCTGCAGATGCACATGTTAACTGAGAGCTGTGGGACACAGGTATGGTCATGCCCCGCAGTGCCATTTCTGAAATGCCTCAGCTGCTTCGAGGGAGCTGGCATGCCACTGCAGCAGGAAAACACCTCTGGATTCAACGGGCTGCAGCAAAAAACACCCCTGCATTTCTCCTTGTGTGCTGCTCTGTCCAGTTCTCAGTCCCTTGGTTGCTCGTTGCATCCCTGTTCTCTCCTACTCCCTATGTTGCTGTCCCTCCAAAGCTTCTTCAATAGCGTCCATTCTCCCCCAGCCCAGACTTGGCTCTCTCCTGCTCCCTCCTGCTCATTCTGTCTCTTTCTCTGTCCTTGCTGCCCCTTCCCGCAGCTCTGCTCCCGTTCCCGGCCCCTCCCGTTGCTCTCGTTGTCTCTCCGTTCTGCTTCCTGTCCCTGTCTGTCTCTATTTCTCGGCTCTGCTCCCTGTGCCATGCTCGGCTCAGACTCCCAGGAGACCTGCCCCGGCAGCTGTTCTCTGCAGCCGGGACACAGCGGGGAGCTCTTCTGCAGCGGCCCGACAGCGGCCAATGGGGCCTAGGACAGGCGCCTCGGCCCTCGGGCCGGAGCGGGGCCGCTCCGAGCCAGCGGGAGCAGCTGGAGCTGCGGCCCGGGAAGCGGGGCCGGCACAGCCCCACAGCCCCGTGCCCGCCCCTCACGGCCCCTGTGCGAAATGGCGGCAGCGGGGGGCAAGGAGGCCGCGGCTGCGGGCGGCGCTGCCTCCCTGCCGTGCCACACGCGGCAGGCGGCTTCAGCAGCACCACAGCTGCTCTGGGGACACTGCTCCCACGGCTGGTGACGAGCCGCCGAGCAGCACAAAGCTGCAGAGTGCGCTAAGGGAGAGACTGGGTGTATGGCCAGTTAAGGAACAAAGAAGGGTAGTGTTCATTGGTGCCTCCCCTCGGGCAGGAATGGAGGGCCTGCGAGAAACAACCGCTCACTTTGAAAATTTAAAAAGATTTACTAAACCTTAACAAAAATACAAAAAGTGACCATATAAGGAAAAAGTTGCAGCCCTGCAAAGTACCCTCGAGGATTTAACCTGGCGAGTTCATTATCAAGATGGATGCTCAGTCTTTTATACCCGTGGGGGGGGGGGTGGTGGGGGGGTGGTGGTGGTGTATCAGCCAGCCCTGGCCCCTCCCAAAGTCTGTCAGTCAGCTCTTCTTTGCCATTTATGGGTGGAGACTGCTTGCTTGTAACTTCCTTAGAGATCAGGTGTTACCATGCTGCAGCCCCTAAGCAGCAAGGTTTTCCCAAATGCCCCCGGCAAGGGCCACCTGTGCACATCTTTTTTACCTGTTCAAGACAATCCCGGCTGTTTGATGGTCACAATACATCGGGGGGGAAGAGACCTATGGGGAGAACAGTGGACATCTAAACTACAATAACATAACTATACATTACTAAAGCTTTTCTTAATATTCACACAATAATTTTCTTTTAATTGCAAGAGCCAATCAACTCAGTATCCATCTATAACAGGCCCAAGATGGTGCTCAGACCCAATGCCAAGGCAGCTGGGCAGCCTGCCTGGCTTCTGGCTAGGAGATGTCACCAAGACACCCTCCAACCTGGTACGGCCCTCTGCTCATTATGTGCTGCAGCCTTCAAGGTGAGCAGTGATCTGTGCTTGATTCCAGAGGATGGCATTGGCCAAGTTTCTGCAGCTTGTCAGCTGGAAACTGCTTATGAGCCTTGGAGAGACACCCCAGGGGTGGAAATCTGGCAGTGCCTCTGTGCTTGCAGCTCTAAACACCTGGGGCTTAACTGGTGCTTCAGGAGCAATTACACCAAAGGAACTCTCTAAGGCTTTCCAAGAGATTCTGAACATAGCGTGCCTGGCACACAGAAGTCATGAATATTTCCTTTCCAGAAGAGCTGTTCAGCTAAAAGGCCGCCCGTGTTAACTGTTATCTGCAGCAGCCGACACATTTGTGTGTGTCCCATGGCAGTACCTCGTGTCCAAGGACAAGCAGCAGGGAGATCAGGGCCTCTGGATGATGGCTTGAGGGATCCGAGACGCATGGGGTATTTACTTGTGCCACTTGCAGTGACTCAGACACAGGAAGGGTCTAGAGGTGAATCCCAGGCACGATGGTGTTCCCAGCAGGAGTGTGGGGCTTTGACCGTGGGTTACTCTACAGGACACCAGGCCTGATGGTGGCACATGGGCTACAGCGGCCTCAAAGGGAAAAAGGATCTTGGCTCAGGAGTTAGCGGGGCTCCTTTCGCGAGCTTGAAGTAGGATTGGAAGTGGAAAGGGAATCAACCAGACTCACTTGGGAGAAGCGTGAGCACTGCACACCCATGTTTACGTGACAGTGGAGGATGGAAGCAGTGCTGCTGTCAAAGGTGATGAAACTGTAGCAGAAGTAATGGGAAAAGCAGGTTTCTTGCCAGAAAGCTGTCAGACAAAAATACTACCAAAGAAAGACACATGCATTTTAGTTGTTTTTTACAGCAGCCTTCATAGAGGGCTTCTGATGGGGATTTCTGAGGAATAAGGCATGAGTGCCTCTGCATTCCCCTGCACAGTGCTGCCTCCCAGAATACATCAACCCTTTTCCATTTTGCTCCTTCTATTCCTATGCAAAATAAGGAAATTCTATAGAGGGGAGGTCTAGGAATTCACAGGCAACATGGGCATACATTGGGGACTTCAGAGACACCACTTTGTCATGAGGTCACAGAGCTCTGTTAGATCGGAGGTTCCAAAGCTCCACTGTGTTGTTCAGTGCTCGCTCTGGGCAACCGTGCAACAGCAGTAGTGTCACCAGCAGCAGCAGAATGTTGCGAGCAGGGGGGATCATGGCCCTGAGCCACTGCCTCCTGCTCCTCTTTCTTCTGGCCCTGCAAGCCCAGAGTGCTCCAACAGCTGGGCAGGGAGCAGGTAGGCAGGCAGGGGCCAGCACACAGCCCTGGCTGGCAGCAACAGGGCCAGGACTAGGGCTGGCTGAGCCAGGAGGCCACCACAGTGTGGGCAGTGGGGCAGACACACCAGGGATGAGTGAGGGGCTGTAGCTGCTTTAGGGTGCAGCATGGACAGAGGTTCCTAAGGAGCAAGGAGGTGGGAAGGGGCAGTTCAGGCCCAGAGCCTCAGCACCGGTTCTCTATCACTCAGCTCTGGTTATCATCACTCAGCACTGATTATCCAGCCTCCGGGCCTGGTTCCAAGGCTGGAGGGGGTCGTGTGGGCATGCCATGGCTTTTCACTTCATGTGAGAGCTGCCAGCTGTGTCCCAAGGGCAGCCAGACCCCCTGCAGCTGTGAAAATACAGAACCACCTGTGTGTGCCCTGTCAGTACCTTCCACATCCAGGCCTTGAAGTGTGTCCATGAGAGGAGTAAATGTGATGGTAATTTCTTGTGTGTGCTTGGTTGTAGTTGTGGACACAGAAAGTGCTCTTTCAACCCCTGAGCTAGAGGCAGATACCGTGCTGATTCCAAGCTGGTACTTCAAGCGTGAGTAGTCAGTCTCTACTGACTTCACAAGAATGAGAACTCCTTTTCTCCGTGTTATTCATGAGAAATACACACACCTTCATAGGTGTAACATCCTTTTGTAAATCTAACATAGGGAAGAATTATGACAAGGTTCCTGAAGAATTCCTTGAAGGATTCCCTGAAGGATTCCCTGATGTTGCAGAGGAGCTCCTGACAGGCTTGGATGAAGCCCCATCTGGTTAGTATATCCCGTTCTGTTAAACCTGGGACACCGAGCTTTTGGTTCCTGTAGGGTGTACTGAATCCTGGATAGCCAGAAGTGCTCAGTCAGAGTCTTGCTGCAGGCACGCTCCATTTGACATCTCCTGGAGTGAGCCATAGAAATGGTCCAGCACAACGTCTGCTCACAGCTGTGCTTCCAGATGATTGCCAGGGGCATCTCCAGCTACTGCTGCAGTACCATTACTGGTCAGAGCTGCTGTGTGCAAACATTGGCATCCAGATGTTGGGAAAAGGCCTATGCTAAATTTGTGTTCTCCACACACTCAACACAACATGGAGGCAGAAATGATATCCCACAAAGTCTTGGCTATCCCTGCCAAACCTCAGGCTCAGGGATGGGTTGAAGCTGGACCCCAAGTATGAGGGTGAACCAGAAGGCATTCTTTCTGTGGGTCATTTGGTTGATTAAGTCTTGGGTGGTTTGGGTCTGCATTTCTTGTTGGATTGTAGAAAATCCAGCTGTCAATTCCTCTTGTCTTTGGGGACAGTAGGCTCCTCAATGCCACTTGCCAGAATGCCCAGGCCATGGCACCATGCTGTTGGTAAGGGGCACTGGCTTCTGGTTAAAGTGTCCAATGTTTTTTCTGAAGAGACAGATTCTGAGACTGTGCCAGAGACCCGCCCTGTGGAAGAAAATGACAGTGTTCCAGGCTCAGATGAAGAAAGCCAACCAATACAGGACACCAGCAAACTTGCTGTGCCTGAGGAATATTCAGGTGAGTGCTCAGGTGATGCTGTCTTGGGAGAAGAGCAGAATTCTGTTGTATCCCTGCAGTGTTCTCCATGGATGAATTGCAGCTGCCCAGCACACAGCCCTGGCCTGTACCTTGGTGGAAAAGACATGGGACAGTGCTGCTCCGTGGCAAAAACTGGGCTCTTCCCCATGAGAACTTGATAGGATCCCTCTTGCTCCCTGAGGCTGAGACACCAGCGCCAGAGGAACCCATCTCTGAAGACAATAGCAGATGTCAATCCTGATTCAATATCCATGGCAATCCTTGGGCATCTGACTCAAGACTGTGGGGTTATCCCTAGTGCAGAGCACAAACATTGTCTCTCACATTTCTTTTGTCCTGCCAGGGTCAGCTGCTAGGCAAAAAGCCAAGACTTCTGGACACCATGACCAGAGCAAGTACTACATCCTTGGGACAGCTGCAGGCTCAGCTGCGCTTCTGCTTGCAGCAGTGGTTGGGTACGTCGTCATGTATCAGCTGCCGAAGAGAGACATGTGAGTTATTCATTGCTGCTATTGGCAATGAAGTGTTTGCACCATGCTGGAGTGCCCAGGCAGCTCCTAGCAGGGCTCTGTGGAAATCATTGCAGTGCAATGCTTAACTGTACTCCAAATTCGTATCTATGAGGAATCTTCTTGGAAATCTGTCTACAGGAGGGCCCAGGAAGACAAAGAAGCACCAGAACAAGTCCACACTGACTCTTCCTGGGAGTGCCATGGTCAGCCTAGAGGTGCAGGTGAAACAGAGTCAGGAGAAGGACCAGGAAGCGGCGAGGGACCCCAAGCCAACGGGTTCAGGGACAGCTGCTGCCTGTTTCCTCAGATCTTTGCAGCAGAGCTTGCCCAGCTATACAAGAACATGCACGCAGATCCGTCACCTCTGAGCATGTGTCCCTACTGTGCTCTGGCTGAGGGGGCTTCACGGGACTACTGGATTTCCCTGGAGTCTCCTCAGCCCACAGCACCCTGGTGCCCCTCTAATCAGTACCAGGAGGAATTCTTTATATTCCAGGATGATGGTTATTTTAGTGATAGTAATAGCGCTAAATAGTGATAAGGATAGTGACACTTTTAGTGATAGGGATAATTTTAGTGATACTTTATTTTAGAGGTCGATGATTATTTTAGTGATAGTGATAAATAAATCCATTTCCAAAAGCAGTAAGTTCTTGCCTGTTGTGGCTGTTTCTTGCTTGTTGGGGAAGAATGCACAGAGCTGGGAGCAGGGCTGGGGCTGTGACAGGTGCTCTGAGAAACTTGCACTGCAGTGCAGGACCAGTTTGTGCCAGCCTCAGCCTGCTTTCCCAGCAGTGCCCATTAACAAGGCTGTCCTGTAGCAGAATAAGGACACGCTGGTGAGGAGTCACATGCAAAAACTTCTCTAGGAGCTCACTTGGGATGCTGCCCTGAATCAGGAAGGTCTGGGCAGAGAGGGAAGGATGTTCTGGGAAGGATGGTTGTCCAGTGCTGAGCACATCAAGGAGACCTGAGATGGTGACTTAGGTCATGGGGGATGTGGCAGTCCCTCCTCAAAGAGCAAAGGAGGATCAAGGAGCAGAAAGCTGGAGCCGGGCTGTGAGATACAGAGGGGAAGGAATGGGATATTAGTCACAGGAACATTACTAAAAATTAATTTGATGACAGAGACAACAGTTGTACTAAAAATGACAGTCTTTTCCCACTCACTATGGGAAAAAAGCTGAAGGCGGAACAAAACACAGGAAGTGCTGTGGTGTTTTGCTTGAGTGAGGGTGGCAGAGACATGGTGAGTGGTTCCTTAATTGCTGTTTTGGGACTTAACTTTTGGTTCAGGGAGATTAAGACTGGAATGTAGGATTGTGAAGAAGGAGGTCTTCTGGGCTCATAACTCAGAATCACTGTGGGCCTGCAGGCCTTTCCCCATGCCCACTCCAGCTCAGCCATCTGCAGCCAAAGCTGGAGGTGTGAGTGTTACAAATATGAACAAGGCCAAACTTTCTCTGGAGAAAGAGGTTCTCATTTATTAAAACAGCTGCAAGGAACGGAGTACCCAGGATAAGCCCAAGAACCCACACAGCGAGCCAAAAACAGAACAGTGCACTACCCCCAAGTGCACTGGGGTCTCCCCAGAAAACAAGTTTCCAAAAAGAAGAACCTCAGTCTAACTGAACTTCCCCCATTTATAGCCTGCTTCGAGTCCAGGACTGGTCCATTTTGGATCCGCATGGTGATTGATCCCTTTTCTGGCTTCTCATTGCCGTTCATTCTGGACCAATAGTTTCTGCAGGGCTTCGAATGATTGGTCAGATCTTCCATCCAATCCCTCTTCAACCTTGCCTTGCCCCGCCAGACTGCCCTTCCACCAAACCCCGGACCCTTCTCCTAGCACACTCTAATCAGCCCCCCCAGTCTTAACATAATACAATTAATATAACATAATATATACAATATAATTGAACTATACCCTAATTTAACATAACTTTTACCTATAACACATAACAGCCTCAAGAGGCACCTCAGACACTCAACAGTCAAGGCAGTAACATATGGACAGGACACAGATGGCATTTCATGGCTAGGAGAGCATTTGTATACATATCCAAGGACAAATTTCCCAGGAACTCTCCACAGCTCTGGGATCTGCCCATCAGCTCTGTCAGAAGCTTCAGCAGCACAACTTAAGTACTAAGATGCAGTTCCAGACACTTTTCCTACCATCCTGCCTGAGTAGCCAGGTTGCTTGCTGCAAAACACTCTTTTTCTCCTCTTCCCCAATGCCCTGTGGACACTTGCAGCCAAAATAAAAAGCTCCTGGCCCTCTGTGTGATGTGATAATAAAATTTTTGTATTTCAATGCTGGGAAGAAAGAAAGCTGTCCTGTGGGTCAGGAGAGGCCAGGACCCACTTGGCCTTCCTGCAGGCTGAGGTGGTCCCAGCAGACACAGCTGCTGGGATCAGCTCTGCTCACAGCTTGCAAAGCATGGCTGGCCATGGACCCAGAGGGAAGGTTATCTCCTACACACCCTGCGCAGCAGGTCTTGTAGCAGCTGCAATGGGCCAGGCAATCCATTTCTTTGTACAGTTCTTAGGTTGTGCAGTGTTTGATCTGCCAGGGTTGAGACAGAGGGGCTGATGTCATTTGCCATGCCTAGAAGGGCTGGAACACAGAAGAACAGACAAGGTCAGACGACGGATCTGCTGAGTCCCCAGGACCCTTCCTGACATATCCAGGAGGGCCTTCCCATCCAGCTCTTCCCATGGCCAGGAGAGAGCAGGTGCTAATGGAATCACCTGGAAGGTGCTGGCTACAAATATCCCATATGCCCCTTAAATATTTCTCTGCTCTGCCTGCGCTGCACCTCATCTGTGCAGGGAACAGACCTCTTACAAGATGGGGCAGGAATTGAAGCTTCCTGGCTCTCTACTCCTCCCTGCTCAGCCCCAGCTGACACCCCACTGCCCTCACTCACCATCACAGATGATCTGGAACTCTTCCTGCCGTCGTTCCCTCATGCGCTGCCCAATGAGGCCTGGGAACACAGACCCTGTTATGGCCCCAGTGATTTAGCTCCCCCACACCAGTGCTGCCAGCCCAGCCATACGCCCTCCTCCCCTGGCAGGGCTGAGCTCAGGACCTTCCAAGATTGTGAAACCCCAGGGTGACAGAGGGTGGCAGTGGCCCCAAGGCACTGTGGCCGTGAACCAGGGAGCAAGGGTTCTAAAGTCACTGGGCTAAATCCTGTTGCCAGCACAGCAGCCAGGGCTGGGGCAAAGCTGCAGTGGGACAGGAGTGCCCCTGGGGCTGTGGCTCACCGAGGAACTTGATGGCGATCTCTCGCATGGACTCCTGTGGGTTCTGCAGGTATGCCAGGGACTGGCGCCAGTACTCGTCTGTTGTTTTTCTGTCCTCTGCCAGCTGGAGACAGTGCAAGGGCAGGAAGGGAAGGGTTTGTACAGACTCTATGCCTTGACCAGCGCAAGTCCTGTGCCCAGGACTGGGCTCTCGTGCTTAGACAGCAGCTGGATAGTGCCAGAGTCTGAAGGAAGCAGAGGGCTGGGTACTCCATAGTGAACCTTTATGCCAGTCTGCTGCCAAAGAATAACTGGGCCAGGGCTCCATTGGCCCCCTGGGTTGTGGGGGAAGGAGTCTGGAAAAGAGTTTGTGAGCTGACAGGCTGACAGCAAGAAGCAGCATGTGGGGTGCAGGCTGGTCGCAATGAGTGCAGGAGTGGGCAGGGGCAGAGCTACCAGCCCCACAGGCCTTGGGTACTGCAGGCAGAGGGTTTGTTCAGGCTGTGTTTTGGGTTTTGGAGCCGTCCCTACCAGGCACATACTACACTTCCATAGCTTGTTCTTCTCCAGACGTCTCTTGAACTTCCTCTTCTTCAGAAACTTGGTTGCTTGAAGCAGGGTTTCCAGGGAAGCCTAAAGAGCAGCAGAGACCAGGAGATGGTACCACAGCCTGGGGCAAGGATCTGTGTCCTTGCAGGCAAAGCCAGGAGGAGGCTGGAGAGCTGCAGTCTGCAAGTCACTAGGGCAGGAGGCAGCTTGGAATCCTCACTTTTGCCACACGCTGGTTCTCGTCATACAGGTGGTAGAAGAGTGGAAGCAGACTCTTGCGCACACGCATCTTCAGGAAATTTTTTCCCTCTTTCTTTAGGTAGACTATCATCTCTCGAAAGAGGCAAATGGAGAGAAGTTGCACATGGCTGATGTCCTTGTGGAAAGGAAGTGGGCAAGACCTCAGCACTGGCTATTCCAGGCCCACCTGGGCAGGGGCCTGAAAATCCACAGGACACAAAGTTTCCTGGCAGCACACAGCGCCATGATAGAGGGTATAGTCTTACACTGTCGAAGAGTGGCCGGAGTGCCTCAGTCAGCTGCAGACCAGTGGGGACAGGAATTGTCACTTTTTTGTCCTGAAGCATCTTGCTGAGCACAGAGAGGGTCAGCCCAACCAGTTCCCCATCTGCATCTTCCAGTTGTTCCACAAGGCTTTCAGGAAAGCTCTGCAACCTTCTGGCCTGTGTGGAGCACAAGGCTGTATTGCAAAGCTATGGAAGGCTGCTCCAACAAAACTGTTCTGGTGGTGCAAACCCACTCTGCAGCCTTGGGGCCCAGAAGGCACAGGTCTGCCCCAAAGGACTTGGGCAGCTGAATGGGGAGGCAAAATGTTGGGAGCAGCTGGCACAGCCCTCAGAGCCCAGCCACATTCTAGGTCCTGCATCACACAGCATTCCCTACCCAGCCCCATGCTGCCAGCACATGTTCAGCCAGCTCTTCTCACCTTCCAGGGACTCTTGCAGAGCACAAGGAGGCCTCTGAGCACCAAGCGACGCATTTCTTTGCAGTCACTCTGCAGATGACTTGACATGAGCTGCAGGATGGTATCAACCATTTCCTCTTTTTCAAAGCATTGCAGGAACTGAAAGACACAGGTTGCATCATACAGTGACGGGTCTCCCAGGTGGCAGGACCCCAGTACCACACAGGGCAGGAGCAGGGTCCCAGGCCGCCCAGCCCAAAGGCAGCAGAGGCTGTGCAGAGCCTCTGGACTCCCTGCACAGATCTCTCACCCACTTTGCCTCGCCCTCCAGCCCTCAGCAGCCTCAGATCCTTTGACCTTGAGGAGCCATGATGGAAGAGTAAGGGGTGTGCCTCACCAGGGTGGCAGGAAACAGAGGTGGAAGTGTCACCCCTGCAGCAAGAGGCCAAGGGCACAGAGCAGAGTCTCTGCTCTGCCCCAGCGCCACTGATAGGGCTCCCCCCACAGCTGTGGCTGCAGGAGATAGAGTGTCAGGAGGCAGCTCAGCGAGGCAGAGCTCGCCATCAGGATCACCTCAACAAGGAATGCCATGGCAGGGACCTGCCAGCATGACTCCTCCCTTCTGAGCAGCATGACCAAGTAGTGTGCGATCATTTCTCGGAAGGACCTGGAGACATGGCGCATCTCTCTGGCACAAGGAAGAAGGCAACATCAACCCTGAGCAAGGTGAGCAAGCTTCTTCCAACACTGACTCACACAGGCCTGGTCTTTCCTTGCCACCATTCACCAAGAGAAAAGCAATGCCCAACATCAGCAAGCTGCTTTTGGGTAAGACACTGTAGAAAGCCTCCAGGGAACCATGTCCCCCAGGCTCTGTCACTGCCCCTCAGTGCAATCTGCCCTGCCCCAGCAGGCTGCCCTCAATGGGGCTGCATGCACAGTTTGCCCTGCTCTGTGCCATCACCCCAGGGGCTGCAGGAGGCAATGTGGATGCTTTGAGAGATGGCTTCTCCTGTGCATCTGCTTCTCCCAGCCGTTTTGCCTGCTGCACCATCCTTTGGTGACAGTGTGGGCTGCCCCATCTGCAGGGTAGAAATTATGGGGGCAGCAAGGAGAAGGAGGCTTTCACCTGGCCAACAGACCCACTGCATAGTGGTGGGTGTCATTGTTGAGGAGTGTGTCCCAGCCTCTCTTACGTTCAACTGCCAACACCACATCCTCGAGCCACAGACGGCAGAGCAGTGCTTTCACTGTCAGCACCGCAAACCTGTGTGCAGGGCAAAGCTCAGGTCATACAGAAAGCCTTGGCCCAAGGTCGAGGGGCATGGGAGAGACAGAAAGACTGGGAAGGAACACCTTTTGGGGTTGGTGGGAAAGTGGTCTCTCTTCTGCCATCTCTTCCAGAGTAGATTGAAGCATTCTGGCATTTGCTCTGTGCTGCAGAAAACTTGGACCAGCAGAGCCACAAAGAGGGAGGGGGCCACTATTGATGCCTCTGGGGACAAGGGCAGATGGATGATCTCCCACAGTGCCTTGGTTGCCTGCAAAAACAAAATACCCAGAGACCATGCTTGGGCATTGTTCTGGGCCATGGAGGCACCAGCCTGGCTGCCCCTGAACCTGCCCCTAGCCCAGGCTTCCAGTGAATCTGAGGGAAGGAGATGCAGAGGTGAGGGAGTATGGAGAGCTGACTGAACAGTGACCCTGGGGGCAAGAAAAGACCTGGGGAGAAACTCACAGCTAGGGCAAAGACTTTCTTTCTGTCCCCATCAGAGGTGCATGTGCTGTGCTCCGGCCAGTCCTCCAGAATGCAGGGCAACTCCGACAGCACCATCTTTGCAGTCCTGCTCGAGGAAACGAGCACTTTCCACATGGTCAGAGCAGCTCTGCAGGCCCAGAGCTTTCAGTCAGTGGGGTCTCAGACCCAATCCTGTGGCCTAGGTAGCCACAGGCTGGTCCCCAGCCCTGCCTCTGCCCTCAGCTCCCTCTGGCAGCGCCCAGCAATCCTGTCCCTGCCGGTGGGCAGGTGGCCGAGAGATAGTCTTGAGGGTAGGGAGGGAGCATGGGAACAGGCTCTATGACTGACACGCCACTGCTTCACTGGGAAATGAAGCAGTTGTAGGGTCCTGGAACTCTCCATCACTCTAACAGCTTACATGGGACGGGGTCTGCAGACTGATGGCAGATGTGCCCCATACCTTTCACATGATGGGGCAGAGCACAGGAGGGTCACAACCACATCACTGGGGTGTGCATAGGTCAGCTCTAAAAGGGACTTGTCCAGTCTGCGCTCAGAAGACACATCCTTGTTGGCCACAAGCCACTGGTGGATGAACTTCACAATGGTTGGCACCTGGAGGAGATATGGAAGAGGAGCTAGATTGCTACCAGTCTGAGCCAAATGCACAGCTTCTGCAGAGAATCGCTTTGTTCCCCACTACATTGTGCTGGCCTAAGCAGCTTTTGGGTGCCCATCTGACCTGGCTTGTGGGACTACACAATCCCCAGAGGCTTGAGCTCTGGCCACAGCTACTTACACGCTTCAGATTGGAGGTTTCCGTCTGTGCAAGCAAATCCAGCACAGCAGCACAAGCCTCAGCATTGTAGGGGTCACAGCGTACCATGCCTGCAAGGGCTGCAATGGTGGTCTCTTCCCGTTCATCCTTCCTGACGTATTTCCAAAAACTCTGCAGGAGGAAGGGCCAAGAAGAGAGAGTTGTCCACGGCGGTGCTGCTCAGCTGTACAGAAAGAGCACTGGGCAGGGACGGCTGTGGGTACCTGCGCTCTATATCTGAAACGCCTCTGGGTGTCCTTCTGGTCTTCTGTCAGGTCCTCAACTGGCTCTGGCAAAGAGCAGGCACAGTGAGAGCTGAGGAGCTGAGGGAAAGGCTGGAGAACACAGCTGAGCCCCCTGGATCCACACTCCCGAGGCAGGCCCAGCACAGGGAGGCTCGGTGAATGGAGCACGACTGCCATGGGGACTCGGCCCCACGCCCTCCTCCCCCTTCATCACCCCTGGGCATGTCCAAGGGGATGGGATGGAGCCAGGCCGGCTGCAGTCACTGGCCCTGCGACCCTGCTCTGCCACTCACCGGCCCGGAGTGGCTGCAACGTCTCCATCTTTTCAGGAGGCCATTTGGGGGCAGCCACAGGGCCTTCCTCCTCCTCCTCCTCCTCCTCCTGCTTCACCCAGGCCTGCCCAGAAACTCTGGAGGGTTTTCCTCTGCCATGCTGCTTGGCCTCGAGGGATCTGAACATAGGGGCAGGAAAAATCTACAGAAAACAAAAGGTCAGCAAGGAGGAAGGTGGCTGCTCAGGGGATCCTCACAGAGTCCTGTGCTGTTTCATCATGTCCTTGTCCTGTCACATCCTTCAGGCACTGTGGGTGTTGCTGCCAGCACCCATTGCATGGTGGGTAGTTAAAGGCCCTGTGACACACTGCCACATGGCATCTCATCAGCAGCATCTATGTCACAGCATGTCACAAAGGGTCCTGAAACCACAAGTGCCCTGGTGCCACTCCCCCATCCTCTCAGTAGCCTCCCAGTAGTCCAGGTTTCAGGGCCAAACAACATTTTGGTATCTTTAGTAATGGTGGAGATGTTTTGTAGATTCCTTGAAGAGGTATCAAATGAGTAATAGTATTTCTAAAGCAGTTAGTGGTGATTTGAGTCCTAAGATAAATGTTGTTTCCTTGTAAACAGATTTATAAGACTGTGCATGCAAGATGTTTTTATATTTAGATTATGGAGAAGGTAATATCAGAACCATGCTGTCTGTGTGAACCATGCAGTTTCCAGATAGAGTGGAAGAAGGTGTGTTTGGAAATCAAAAACTCCTCAAGGCAGGAAGGAACACCCTGAGTTTACTGTGCTTGTGATGAGGCTTCCCCAGGCGGACACACACCTGTGAAAACCAGCTTTGTTCCACACAACAGAGTACAAATCCAAGCCTTTCCAAAGAGAGAGAGATCTTACTGTGTTGCAGTGTGATGCAATCCCAATTCCTCCCTCAGGTGGGCCAACAACAACCTCTCCCTTCCCCTCCCCTTGCCTCCTGCTGAGAGCTGTCTATCTCAGTAGGTCAGCAAGGCCCTCATCTGTTTGGCAAAGTTCAAAAGATGCCTCTCAGCCCTGGGGACAGTTGGGCCATCCAAGTGTCATTTGTCCCCTGAGCCTTCCCCCCTCCTACCTGGTGGGTGGCACACCTACCCCTTCCCCTCCCCCTTTCCCCAGGCTTAAAAGGACACTGGGACCACGCGGTCGGTTATTCTGTGGGAGCTGTTACAAGATTCAGAGATCTGTGTGCCAGGAATAAAGCTCTGGATCGAAACCCTCCAGCAGAACCCGACTCCTTTTCACTTCACCTCACCT
Source organism: Melospiza georgiana (assembly GCF_028018845.1). NCBI lineage: Eukaryota > Metazoa > Chordata > Aves > Passeriformes > Passerellidae > Melospiza > Melospiza georgiana. Next base: position 52,672,348 of record NC_080465.1, read on the forward strand.
GAAGCCTCTCCACCAGAGGTAACACTGAGTTCCAGCATGCCTGAACTTGTTCCAAGTGCCAGCTGCAACATCTAGCCAGCCAAAGGTATCTCTGAGGTGAAAACCATCTCAGTTGCTGTGTCTGGTCAAGCAGCAAGGGCCAGATGAGCCAGGCACGTTCCATCCGGCAATATTGGGATCATATTCCAATATTACTGTAACAGAGAAAGTAACTGAATGAACACCATAGACATGCTATGAGTCAGAAAACAAAAAAGCAGCACACTCCAGTCTAAACAGGGGTTTGTAATAACTGTTATTAGTTCAAGGTATTACTGCTAATAAATAAAACAGATGTAAAGGAATTAAACTATCCAGAATGACAGTGATTTCAGGTTTGAACTTTGAAAACTGTTGTGTTGATTTCAGACCAGAGGAAGAGAACAACTCCATCATCAATAATTTTTTTCCCACCTCTTTCCAATAGTGTCATTAAATTTTTGTCTTTTTCCTTCATCTTCCATGGTCAGACAAAGATTTACTAAAAAAACATCAATTTACCCAAGCAAGCACATTACCTTTTCCACTACTTAAGTGAGGATGGTTGTGATAAATAGGTATGATTCGTGCTGATAAAAATTGAAACAGTAATCAATATTGATACAGTAATTAATATTTGAGAATAATAAAATAGTTAAAAGTTGTAATGCCAAAGAAGAGAGGGAGAGGAGGGGCTCCACCCCCCCCCCTTCCCAGCAGATGTTCTCAAGGACCACAGGAAAGAAGCTGAAGATACAGTTGCTAAAAATGAGCAAGAACCTGGTTGGGTCCCAGAAAATGCTAATTATAAGGGATTGCCTTGATTATTGCCTTGATATGCAGATGCAGTGATATGTTAGTCTTGGCTTACATTGTACTGGCTTGGTGCGCATGTGGAACCCAAAGGTGAATTAAAGGACAATGAAGAAGACTACAGGGCCTTCATCAGTGATGACCCCCAAAGACTTGTGCGACCACCAGAACGAGTGGTGGCGCATGCGTGATAGAGGTCGTAATGAGGGCGGAGACAGAAAAGTGACGAACCGAAAATAGGAGGAGATGGTACCCTCCGTACCCTGCGGTTATCTTTTGCTTATGCACTATTATTGGAACCAAATTATCTCTTTTTTTAATCAAATTATATTGTATTCAATTTTTTTTTTATTTTAACTATTCAATTAAAATTGCTACTACTTTTAATATTGTTTGGGGTTTTTTTATGATGGGATAATTGGGCAAACATAACAATGGTTATTGCTCTCCACTGGGTTCAGAATTAGAATCAGATTGGCCATGTGGCAGAAAGCTGGGCCTATGTGAGACCTCTTCTCTTCATGGTAAGATGGCTCATGCTCCTCCTTTCTCAAAATATTTTCACCTCTTTCTCCTTGAAATGGTATATCCAATTGTTTGTCCAGCACAAATTAAGATCTAAATCTCAGAATGAAAATATCAGCCTTGCATTCTAATTTACCTAAAACAGACACATTTGATTGCAATTTCCATCATTTGCTCTACTGTCTGAAAAACCACATTCTGACATCAAAATAATTTTGTGCAATAAATTTGCCTAATTCTAAAACAATGTCATTGCTCTAACCTTAGCAGTGGTAATTTTGCATTTTGGCTTTACAGAAGCACATAGTCCTCAGCTGGTGCCAGGAAGTACTGAGTGTGCCTCAGACCTCTGAATGTGTGGAGTTTGATTGCTGGAGTGCAGTGTTTTTAACAAACATCCCCAAAGTCCATACCTGTTCCCATAAACAGCAGGAGTTCAGAGGAAATGGCTTCTGCTCCTTTTCACCCATTTATCTCCACACACCAACATACCCTGAGAATTATGACTATTCCTCAGCAGACAAGGAGCTACTATTTGGCTGATTCAGCACTGGCTGTAATAACATATCTAGAAGTGATGTTTCCAGGAAAGTAAGGTACCAATTATTTTGCTAAAGAGTAAGGGTAAAATTCTTGCCACACTAAAATGTCCTCCTTTCTTATTTATTCAGGTGAGAATTTAATCTTGCTTGAATGTATGTTTTTCTTTTATGTTCAAAAAGATTTCTAAACCTTCTTGTGTCAAAGGAGAAACATTATGGAAACAAGATCCTCCACCTACTTTTCATTTGGTTTGGTGGTGGGGGGCGGGGATTGGTGTTTGGGTTTTTTTTTCTCTTTGTTTGTTACTTTAGATTAGTTTAGTTTAGTTTAGTTTAGTTTAGTTTAGTTTAGTTTAGTTTAGTTTAGTTTGGGGCTGGGGATTTTTGTGTATTTTTTTCATTTGGTTGGTTTGGTTTGGTTTGTCTTCATATGGTTTTAGCCTGAGACGTACAGTATACAAAAATGCAAAATCCCTAGCAGGTGTACACCTATAAAGCAGTTGGATGCATAAGGAGGCAGACTTTCATTCCTAGCTTTAATAGAGTAAACCCTGCTTTGTTTCTTCATTTATTCACTTGAGCCTTTTGCAAATATTTGTATTTTCTAAATACTAACAACATAAATACTGACAACATATGCTTAAGTTTTTTGTTCTATTTTACTTCGGTTTAGGTCTAGAATGTCTTCAAGTTCCTCTGATAAGAAGACATTCTTTACTGAAGGACAGCAAATATGATGTGAAGTTTTGAGTCTATGAAATGTCCAGGTCCCCAGTACTTCCCTTGTCATGAGCTGCAAGAGGCAGATGGCCACGCTGGTATTCCTGGACAACAAGAGGGAGATGTATCTTCCATTGCTTGGCAAGAAGTTTTTCCAGCAAGCAGAAGGATGCAGGAGGGCACCTGAACCCCAGGAGGCCTGCAGAATTTGTCTGCCTCTCCCAGTTTTTGTGTCACTGATGAACACACAGGCTCACAGCCACACATCTGGGTGAGGAATAGTCCATACCACTTAAAGTCCAAGAGCAGTATTCCAAAATTACTTCTGAGCTACCTTAGGCAACGACTAAACTACTAGTGACAGCAGCCAGAACAAGATGTGAGTATTACTGAAACCTCCCCCTAATCCCAGTTTTGTTCCTCTGCCACAGCCCTCACCAGAATATTTCATCATGACCTTTAGTCCTCCTGGAGCTCCCAAACAACAAATGCCACTTCTCCTTGGCAGAGTCACAGATGGCCTGAATGGGCACAGATGATGAGAATTTCTTCCACTCGAGCTATCTGGACTCTTAAATGTCCCTGACACGCTTCCACCAGCTCAGATCACTTGAGGGAGGATAACAATCCTGGCAGACCTGAGCTGCACATGCAGCAGACAGGGTGACCCAAACCAGGGCATCACAACCTCAGGTGTACCAAGACCCGTGCAGTTGTCACACAAAACAGTTCTGGAGATATTCAGCTAAGGCTGGGAATGTGCAGAGAGATTTTAGTCAGGGGAGAGCAGCACAGACCAGCCTGAAGTGGTGTTTGCAGGCAAAACAAACACAAATGAGGAAGCAGAGAAAGAGGCAGAAGTTGCTTATGAAGTTCAGCAAAGAACCATTTCACACCGAGTTCATCCCCAAACTGAGGTGCATTTCCAAAGCACTTACCATAGCTTTTTGCTTTGCAGTTTTGTTTTTTGTATAAAAGACTTTATGTTCCCTCTTGTTACACTCTAAAGTCCAGAGAATAAGGTGGCTCCCTAAGTGCTGGTTTCAGTGTTTTGAATTCACTGGAGTCAAAAGCATGGGTACTCTGTACCTGGTGTTTCAGGAAGACTGCCTTTGACTGAGGGATTCTACCTCCTATGCAAATATATTTAGTTTTGTAAAAGTAAAATTTGGAGTCAAGGTGTTCCTATAGTGGGTTAAGACCACACTGTAAGAAGGAAGAAAATGAGCAAGATTCTCTTTCCCATTCTGTAGACAAGGAATCCAAGAAATATAAACTAAATCAAACTATTTACTACTTATTTCCCAGGAATCTGTTTGCCAGGAATTTCTCACTTTTATCACCCATGTAAGTCCAAATACAGGTAAACTGGTCAGAAAAATATACATTTATTCTTTTTACTATTCACGGTGCTGTGGTTAGACCAGGTAACCTGAAACATTGACAGGAACACCCTTTGCCACAAGTATTGACTCATTAAAACTGAAAATCACGGACAAAGACTCTCTGACTAGTCAGTCAGAACGTGGTATGTTCGTTACGCTGACAGGTGGCACAGGGGTAGTCATTCCCGAAATGCATGACTGCGCCCCACAAGGATTTTTGTCTTCTGTTTATTTCCCAAAAATAATACATATTTATTTCCCAAAATAATACATAATAGCACCTCCCATCCCCACTTTGTATTAAAATGAGGTTATTAGTGTTTCACGTGTGCACAATTCTTCTCTTGAATTGGGTCAGTGGTCCCAGGGATGAAGCCAGGAATGTCTTCAACAGGTCTCTGTGACCCTCTGGCATGATCCAAGGCCCCCTGCTTCGTGATGGATTGACACAGAGTCCAGGTGCTGGGCATTGTTCTACTGCTTTCAGTATGTTCCTAGAATGGTTCGCTTGCTCCACTTCCTTCTGCAGATGAGCTCATAATAAAGCAATTAGCTTTAGCTTAAGCACCTAATAATCATTAACCTATTGTTGGTGTATCTAACTTCAATACGAATTGGTTCTAAGCCTCAGCTAAAATATTAACCCTTTTAAAATTATGATTCAGTATAGTATAGAAATAAATAGGAAAGGATGGATTCAGGACCAGCTCCCAGAAGATCAGGAAATGTTTGTGTGCTGCATGCACACCACACCTACATCACCTTAAGGGATACTGCTGTCACAGGAAGAAAATTTGTCCAAGCATGTGAGATGAAAAGGTGAAGGCAGTGACATAGCTCTGTACAAATCAGAAAGTGAAAATTGTGTCTTCCTGCAGTGCAAGGAGATCTTACATGCTAGCAGTAGAGCCCAGAGGAGAGTTTCAGCTGAAACACACACTAATGTATGGCAGATATACTGAAAATATTAATAATTTCTAACAGCTTCTCAAAAAGAAGTCTGTATAGACTGTTTCAACGTTGCCCCTGTTGCATGTAATACCAGGAGATTAGTGAAAAAAAATACTTACAACATATTTCACTTTTAGAACTGTCTGTTCTTTAACTTGGAACTAGTAAATATTCACCAGTAGGAAAAACACTAAAATTGCATTTTCAAAGTGGTAAAAACTGTGATTCAAAAGTTACAGCGTCATATAGGGAAAAAGGAAAGATATGGAAAAATCATACTTGAAATGATCAGGCCTGTACATTGAGTTATGTTCTTTACAAATTATTTTTAAAGTGGAAAGAAGTCATTTTTTAGAAAAAAAATCTTAATCTAAAACCATATACCACAGTTTTAAGGAGTTTTCTTTCCTGAAAATTAACAACCTTTTCTGTTGTTAATTTTTAAACCAATTTTTGGCCCAAACACTGAAATGTGACATCCATCATTTACCTTGTGATGTTTGTAAGTGATATTAAATTCTAAGAGTACCACAGAAAAGAGTCATGGGGAAGAATCATGCTGCCAAACACAAGATATGCACATTTCTTTTTAAGTTTCAGTATCCTTAAAACACAGCTAAGGGTAACTTCTCATTCTTAGCCACAGAGTACTGTGGCAAAGTCAATGTAACCATAAGTATACTACAGGTGTGACTCGAGATTCCAATGGACAATCCACTTTTCAGCCACCTGTTTCCGCATCCCTAGTAGGGCACAGGGCTAGTATTCACGTGCTTCTCATGAGCCACAGAGATTACAAAGGAGGTCTTCAAAATGAGGCTTTTCTTGATGAAGAACCACATAGACGGACACATGGGAAATAAGGGCCATGAAACATGAAGAAAGAGATCCCTTCTTTTCTGAACTCCTGTCTTCTCCTTTTTGCCTATTCATTAGAAATTGTCCTGTAATTCAATTGCTGGGATAATTTTTGTGAAGGTTGTTACCCTGTGTTTAAAGACAGACAAACCCCATCCCACTAAGGTGGATCATTTGAAATTCAGGGTCTGTTTTAAGCTATTTAAGATGAATTGGGAAGACATTTTCTAGGTAGTAGGTTTCAATTTTTCTGAGAAAGCCAGCACACAGAGTTGACAGAGCATCTTTAAAACAATCAGTCCAAAAAGCTACTCCAGAATGTGAGGAGACCAACAATCCCTGTGTCAGCATGTCACCCACAGGACAGTGTCTGAAGTGACAGGGTTGAGCCCTCATGGTTAAATGATGTAAGGACATTTTAAAAAGCCCCAGTGCTCCCCCAGTACTCCTTAAGGGGCAGGAACTATATTAGATGAAAGGTCTATTATTTCCTGCTATGAAAACTGTTTCTAGTTCAAGAGAGAATTTAAAATAAAAAGAACAGGTGACACTAAGCACAGATCATTGCAAGACCACCTTTGTTAGGTTACATTGAAAAGAAATTTTTACTGAGGAAAGAAAAATGCAAAACCTCTTAGTGAAAACACCAGCATGAGTTCACTTTAACTGTAGGCGATTAATCCCTTACGTAAAGCAACATCCTTCCAGGGGCAGGATTTTAGCTTTGATGAAAATGTTGACAAATTTGCTGCCCCTTCCTGTTGCTTCTTCTATCTTCAAAGAATCAAAAATGTGCCAGATTTGCTGAAGACGTGTGAGGACCGCGAGAAAGAACCAGTTGGCGGGAAAAGGGGCAAAAAGAACCTCAATTCTCTCCTCTTCACCATTTCCCCTTCTCCGATTTAACCTTTCTACTTTGAAGTGGGGAACTCTGTTTGCAACCTCAGCTAAAATACTTAAGTTACTCTTTCTAACATCTTTTCCGTCCCTTCAGGCACGCAGAAATAAGAGTGATTTTGCCTTCACTGGACAAAGGGCAAGACTTTGTCCAGTGAAGGCAAAGACGATGGGATTCCTCAATTTGGACCTTTCTGAAAGTTCCAGCGCTTGTCTTGCCGGTTCGGGGCTGTGCCGCAAAGCCGAGGCAGAAGGATGACTGCAGCCACAGAACGAGGGGGTTCGCACCGAGCCCGGCCAGCCCCGGAGCCGCCCCCCCCCGCGCTGCGCCCGCGGCCCCGGTTCTGCCGGGCTCGTCCCCGCCAAGTCCGGCCCGCGCTGGGGCCACAGGCGGCGATCGGCGCCATGGCGGAGCTGCCGCTGCCCGCTGGGCTCAGCTCCAGCACTTCCCCGCCAAGCTGTGGCGCCTGGTGAACAGCCCCCGCATCCGCTCCGTGCGCTGGGACAGCCGAACCCAGGGACTGCTCATCGACCGCTCCCTCTTCGAGCAGGAGCTGCTCAGCTCGGGCGACGCCCACAGGGGCCGTGGCCATGGGCTGGCCCCGGTCCCGCGCACCTTCAGGGCCACCGCAGTTCCGCAGCTTCATGCAGCAGCTCTACCGCTACGGCTTCCGCAAGGTGATGGGCTGGGTCGATTCGGCTGCGCCGGGCGATGCCGGGGCCTGGCTCCACTATAGGAACCCCTGCTTTCGCCGCGACCGTCCCAACCTCCTGCTGCGCATGAAGCGCTGAAGCGCGGCCAACAGGCAGCGGCCGGCGGCAGGCTGGGAGGGCAGCAGGCGCTCACCCTGTGGCTCCCAGCAGCTCCCCAGGGCACGGCCTCTGCCGGACGGGTGCCCGCCCAGCAGCTTCCTCCTGCTGCACAGGAGCGGGCGCTGCCGGCCCGGCGGGAGGGGCTGAACCGTTTCCAGGAGCTCTACGGGGGCGGCCACTGCCACTTGGGCGGGAGGGACCTTGCAGCCACTTGCAGGAGCTCTATGGGGAGCAGCTGCCTCCGGCCGAACGGGAGGTGCTTGGGATCCAGCCCTGCAGCTTCCAGCAGCTCCACAGGGAGCAGCAGCCCCCAGCCTATGACCCCCGAGGTAGGAAAAGAGTTGTAGCCTTGTTTTTCCAAAAGGTCATGAAAAGTGACCGTTTGAAGTAGTTTTCCACAAGGCTCTGTCATTCTCAACCAGAAGTTGTCAAGCCTACTAGGAAGGGGCACCTAGGAGGCCAAAAGATTCTCTGCCTGGTTTTCCTGTGTGTTTCCCGTGATGTTTGATCCACAGCAGCACTAGAGCTCTGTGTCCTGCAGCCACGTTGTGGAGCCTGACCAATGTGTTTGGATTCTTGCAGCCACCCCGGGCACTTCAGGGCCCAGCGCTCCCACTGGCAGTACAGTCTGTGCAGCACGGACGGCCTCCAGCTCAGCACAGAACGCACCTGGGGAGGAGGAATGGCCACCAGCAGATCTAGGCCTTGCCATAGAGAAAATGATTTGGGAGATCAGCAGGTCCCTGTCTGAAAGATCTCCCTCTGCTCAGGTAATTCCATTGGATGGGGATAAAAGGGGTGGACTGAGAGCTTTTGAACCTTGTTACATGCCTGAGAAGCAAAGGCTTCTTTAATTGAACTTATTTCATCATTATTTAGTTATTGAATTATTATTGGAAAAGAAAGATTTCCAAAAGAGGAGATGAAGAATAAATGAAGAAGAGGTTTTATTTGCTGGGAAAGAGGAGAAGAGTGTTTGGAGAAGTGGCACTGAAGGCCAAGTGTCCCGTGCACGGAGGGGAATGCCAGAGGTGCCTCTGTAGCAGCAGCAGATGTGGGCTGTGCCTCTTTTGGGTGGGAAGGCCAAGGCAAAGCAAGGGCTGGGCTGCAGCTGCTGCTGCTGTGTGAGCCCTGCCGTGATGTGGGCGCTCCCAGAGCCGTGGCTGGGGCTGGGCTGCAGCTGCAGCTCTCTGTCCTTTTGCAGATTATTACACATGTTGGCCAAAGAATGTTTCTCTTTCTGTTGATGTGCTGACCCATTGCCTGCAGTACATGATTATGACTCAAGGGGAGAATGGGATTTTTTGGATTTACCAATACCTTATTCTCAAGTGGCATGACTTTTGTCTTCTGTAAAGTCACACATGGCAGTTTTCAGAAGCATTTTATTCCATAATAAAAGGAAACATTGCAGGCTGGGAACCAGAATCTTTAGGGTTCTGATGGACAGGCTATGGCAGAAGAGATGAATATTCTGAAACTGGTCATAGGGAGAATATCTTTGTGTCCAAAGGTAATTTGCTTCATTGTGGACATTTACTTCCTCAGTGGAACAGAAACACTACTTGGTTGTCTGGCTTTTCCTGCCTTTTGGGTTGTTTTTTTTCTACTCTCCCGTTTTACAGATTTTTGCCACTGATCACAAATGTGATCCTAGAAATACCCTGGCTGCATAAATGTTTGCTTGGGTGACACACATGGGGCAGCAGCAGAGGGCTCCGAGAAGCAGCACCTTGTGATGGGTTGTGTGAGCGGTTGGCTGGGGATGCTGAGACTCCCAGGCAGAAATGTGTGCTTTGTCTGTGGGTTTGCAGCACACAGCCCTGGGCAGGGCTGGGAGCGGGCTCTGCCCTTGCTGGCAGCTGTGCTGGCAGCAAGGAGAGCCCTGGCTTTGTGCTGGCTGATTTCTCACAGCTCTGGGATAAGGCAGGGTCAGAGCATGAGGACACATCCCCTCGCTTGGTGTCTTCTGGTTTTCTGTGTTCCACTTTTGTCTCAAAGGTCATTCTGTAAGAGCTTCAGTTTCACCTAGGTCCCCTGAATCCTGAGTTTAAAAAGCTTGTCATGTCAACCGTGGGGGCAGTGTTCCCTCCTCTGTGCTCCATGTCCTTTGGGAGTGGAGAAGGAGTTATTGTATCCCTGATATGATTCCAGCAAAATAGTGAGTGATCTTTGGGTTCCTTTCTTTCTGTTTTTCTGCTCAGGGCAATGTTGGTGTTGCCCCTGATTCTTCAGGAGGGGAGCCTGTGAACACAGCTGCAGCAGAGGGAGATTTGCCTGGCACCGAGAGCTGCAGGAACAATTCCCAGGAGCCCGAGGAGCCTGGTAAGGACAGAGCCCACACTGGTTTAGAGAGGTGTGAGATGGCTTGCGGCGAGGGTGTATCTGGCCTGGGATGGTCAGTGTCCGGCTAGCAGTGGGCAGGCCGACACCCTGCTGCAATTCAGTGCGAGCACCCCTTGGCGTCTGAGGGCCTGGGGCTGTGCTCACACTACGGACTGGTCTCACCGCCTATGCAACTGCGAAAGAAGGAGCTGGACTCTCGGTGGGGTTAACTCCGGTTTAATGAAAGAGCCAAGATGACATCCAAGGAGTAGCCACAGGGAAGGATCCGAAGGAAGAACCCCAGGGAGAGACCAAGAAATGGGGGTGACACGAGGTTATAAAGGGGGTGGGTGTGCAAAGGAGGGATTTACATTAAACCAATCATGAAGGGTGGAGGGATGAACTTAACATAATTGACATAAAGGGGAAACCAATAAATACAAAGTAAAGGAGGGGCCCCAGGACCACAGCCAACCACAATCCCCAGAGAGGAGAAGATTCTGGAAAGTTGGGAGGAGTGGGGGCTGATTGACTGGGCCCAGGGAGGAGAGAAAGCCTACAAATAAGGGAATAAAGGGGAGGAGGAACTATATAACTTAGGTGACTGACACTAACCAAGGGCGGGGGTAACCATAGTAACATAACTGTCAGTAGGGCTAAGGCAGGAAAACTGGAGAGGGCAGAACCATTTACATTGAATAAGGGGAAACAATACATAAAATGGGGGAGCAATACAAGAAACTTAACAACACACTACAACATCTCCCCATTTTTTACCAAATAAACAGAAAAGAAAGTAAACGTCCATGTAAGAAACTCAAAACATAGGGATCCGCGGCTGGTCTGGCCAAGTGCTTTCAACTTCTAAGACAAAATTCATTGGCCCATGGATGGCTGCGAGGTGGAACAGTGGGCCCCTCTTCATCTGCAGCTCTTCTGCCTCTGAAGAGAAGTTGAAGAAGAGGCGTTGCTCATTTCCATGGGTCCGAGGTGTTAAGCACTCGCGCTCGGCGCCCTAAGTTTCTTTCAGCCAGCTCGCGGACCAGGGGAGTGAAAAACAATAATGAGTTGGGGAGATGTACTAAAAGACAAAAAGGAAACAGTTAGACACAAAATACTTAAACAGCTGGTTCTGCCCCAAATAACCAACTTAAATTTGAAATGAGAGGGGAGGAAGCTGGAGTGGAGGATTGGGACTCAAAGTGCCATGAAAAGTCGAGGGGTGGAGGGGAAGAAGGAAGTGAAGGCTCTTCTGGAATGGGGAGGAGACTGGAGGAGTAGGATGACCTCTTGAGGGAGGGTTTCCTCCGCCGCCGCCAACACGCCACCTGTACCTGTGGCACAGCCCCTTTCTGCGCCCTCTGCTTCGGGACGAAGGGCCTGACCCATTTAGATGGTATCCAGCAGGGGCCTGAGGGAGTGGACACGCAAGCATATCCTCTCCCCCAGGTCACCAGGTCGAAAGGCCCTTCCGTCCGCCAGGTCTCCGGATCCTTGATAAGGACTGCCGGCCTGGCTTTAGGCTGCAGCTGCTGGTGACTGCCGAAATGTCGGACCACTGGAGGATTCTGGTTGTCAAAGGAGCAATTTAGGAAGTTAAGGGTGTAGAGTGCCCTTGACAACCGGACGTGGGGGGTTTCCACCTTAACAGCCGCTTGCTGACGCGCCAAGATCTTCTTTAGGCTCTGGTGGGCCCTCTCCACCATGGCTTGGCCTGTCGGGGAATAGGGGATGCCGGTCTTATGCACTATTCCCCATTGCTGCAGGAAGCTCCGCAGTTCCTTGGATGTATATGCTGGGCCATTGTCAGTTTTGATGGCCCTAGGGATGCCCAAGACAGCGAATGCCTGAAGCAGATGCTTCTGGACATCCGTGGCCTTTTCCCCTGTGTGGGCAGAAGCATAGATAGCCCCGGAGAAGGTATCCACTGAGACATGGACGTAACACAATCGACCAAAGGAAGGGATGTGTGTTACGGCTATCTGCCACACCTCGCAGCTCGCCAAACCTCGGGGATTGGCCCCCGAGGCAGTGGCGGGCATCTGATCTCTCTGGCATTGGGGACATGTGGCCACGATCGCCTTGGCCTGGTCTTGGGTCAGGTTGAATTGCCGGACCAGGCCAGGCGCATTCTGGTGGAAGAGTTGGTGGCTGATCTTAGCCTGGCCGAACACATCTGGGAGCAGGCCCATCACAACTGCAGCCGCGGCCAGGGAATCGGCACAACGGTTGCCCTCGGCAACGAACCCAGGCAGATCAGTGTGCGATCTCGCATGCATCACATAAAAGGGATGCTCGCGGTTGGAGACTAGGTCGACGAGCCTCGTGAGTAAATCGAATAACTTTTGGTTTGAGACCTCCTGAAGAACTGCAGATTGAGCTCTGGACGCTGTGCCGGCAACATATGCAGAATGCAAAATTGAAAGGTCCTGGGAACCTCTGGAATGCCCTGACGACTGCGTCCAACTCAGCAATTTGCGGAGAACCCTCCACAACAGCAACATCTGTCTCGCACTGCTGAGTCTGAGAATCCTTCCAAGTCATCACTGACTTGTGGGATGCTCCAGACGCGTCTGTAAAAACTGTCACTGCATCCAGGGGCTCCTTGCTTTGGACCTTTTTTAGAGATAATTTAAACTCCGAATTAAATAATTTGTGGGCCAGCCGGTCTACTGCGATGCGCCCAGTGTAACTGTCCAATGCAAACTGAAGGTTTTCATTTGTTTGCAGCAGTTCATTGAAGGTCTTCAATTTTAGTTGGCCCAATTCCAATTCAATTGGTATGTGTAGGCATGCAAAGTCGCATCCTGCCAACTCCCTGATCCTCGATCTTGCTTTGAGGATCAGTTCGGCTACCAACTCCTGTGGCCTTGTCATTCTTTTGGACCAATGGTGACTCAGGAAGACCCACTCTATGATTAAGAGTTTGTCTCCCAAGCATTGGTCCTTAAGAGTCTTATCCCACTGATGTATTATGCCATGGAGGTGTGGCAACTTTCCCAGTATGATAAATTTGAATGGCAGGCCCGGATGGTAGCGGCGGGCCTGCCTGGCCGAAATAGCTTTTTGGATCTTCTCCAGAGCTACCTGAGCCTCTAGGGTGAGAGCCCTAGGGGAACTAAGCCCCTCTCCCCCTTTCAACAAATTGAAAAGAGGGGCCAGGTCTTTGGTGGGAATGCCCAGCCAGGGTCTCACCCAATTTAAAGACCCACACAGTTGGTGAACATCCGCTAGGGTCTGGACTTTTGTCCGGATAGCCAATTTTTGCGGAACAATGGTCCGCTTGGTGATTTCAAGGCCCAGGTACCTCCAAGGTGGCATCCTCTGAATCTTCTCTGCCTGGAGCTTGAACCCTGCAGCAACCAACGCATTGGTTGTCAGGTCAAGCGCATGGGCAAGTAGACTGTCGTCGGGCGCACACACAAGGATGTCGTCCATGTAATGATGGATCACGACGGCATCCCCGAGGGCCGCACGAATGGGGGACAGCAGAGAAGCGACGTACCACTGGCAGATCACAGGGGAGTTCTTCATTCCTTGTGGAAGGACCCGCCAGTGGTAGCGCTTGTCCGGGGACTCACGGTTGATGGAAGGAACCGTGAACGCAAACCGTGGGGCATCGTCAGTGTGTAGAGGAATTTGGAAGAAACAATCTTTGATGTCAACTGCAGCCAGATTCCAATTTTGAGGGAGCATTCCTAGGGAGGGCATCCCTGGCTGGAGAGACCCCATATCTACAATTTTTTCATTAATTTGGTGAAGGTCGGTCAGGAGCCGCCACTTATCTTTGTTGGGCTTTTTGATAACAGAGACTGGAGGACATTGTCTCCACAATGTTGCCCTTAAGTAGCTGCTCCTGAACGAGCTCGTTGAGCGCCTTCAATTTTTGTTTAAGTGACCACTGCAAGACCTGTACTGGTTTATCAGTCAGCCAATCCAGCTTCCAGGTCCGGCGCTCCTCAGTGGCCACTGCCCGAAAAACCTGGAGAGCCTTGGGAAGGTCAATTTTGGCTCCCCACTGGGCCAGTAGGTCTCTCCCCCAGAGAGGCTCGGTGTAGTCTAATACGAACGGGCGTACTGAAGCCAATTACCCGTCGGTTCCCGTAATTTGCACAACGCTCCTTGATTGCTTAGCCAGTTCGAGCCCTCCTACACCTTGGATCGTGCTAGCTGCGCTTTGCAAGCCCGAGTATGACGGCCACTCCCGAGAGAGAATGATCGTCACATCTGCCCCTGTGTCCAGAAGACCCCTTACAATTTTGCAGTCCCCGCCCAACGAAAGCTGACCTATCAGGCGGAGCTTCTCCCTCCCCACTACTTGCGCCCAGGCCACTGTCGGAGGTGATGAATCTTCCGCCGGCTTGCTATGATGGTCCTTATCCAGGAACGGAATGGCCTGGGCAATGATTTGACCTTTGGGGAGGAAGAGCGGGGGTCGGACACAATACAGCCCTACCGTGAAACGGTCCTGGTCTGTAGTGACCAGTCCCGGGACGATGCAAATGTCTCGCGGCATGTGCTTTGTGTCTCCGACGATGGTCCACCTGCAACGTCCTAACTTCCTCCAGCGACCGGGATGTTGGAGGTCGACAGACACCAGCTGTAAATCACTATTGGGGAGATGCAGATCCCTAATGAGCTGCAGCCTGTATGGGTAAGCAGAGGACAAGGTGTTAAGTGCAGGTCGGGACTGAATTCCACAGGTATGTGTCAAGTCCGGTATAAGAAACGACAAATCAGGTAGTGTGTGCGGCGGCTCTCCCTTCTCTCCTCCCTCCCCACTGGATGTTGTTATTCCCGCCACACTTTTGTCCACGCGCAGGGAGGGACTGCGCTCTGCCTCTAGTTTTTTTGTTCCCTCTCTTTTTCCTCACTCTTCTTCCTATACTCCATATAATCTTGCCTCATAGGACACTGAGGCATCCAGTGTCCCACCTTCCCACAAAGGTGGCAGGGGTGAGTCACCACTGTTCTTCTGCCGGACCCTGGTGTCATGGGTCCGGCGGCGGCGGCAGCTTCAGCTTCAAGGTCCTCAGGCATTAGGGGCTCTGCGAAGGCTACGGACGCTCTCTTAGGGCGCGCTTTCAGGTCTTGTAGTGGAACCTCCCTGGCGCACACTTCAATCATCTGTTCTACCGTAGGCCGGGGGTTTCGAGGGAGAGTTCGGATGGCCTGCCTACATGCGGTGTTGGCATTATAGTAGGCCATCTGCCTCAACATCTCCTCTCTCTCCCTCTTCCCCGGAACCTGCACCTCAACAAACCTATATAATCTTTCCATGAACGCCAGGTAAGGTTCCTGCGCACCCTGCCTGATCTCATCTTCTTCCAGCTGGGAGATGATCGTGGCCAGCTTGTAAAAAGCGCATTCCGCAGCCTTCCCTGTTTCCACCAGTTGTACTGTGAACAACTCCTTAGCCTGAGCTGCCCCGCTTGCCCACTGCCCAGCGCCCACTAGATGATCTTCCGAGATCACCAAGCCCTCGGTGTCGTGAGATGTGGAGGGATTCCCCCAAAGTATTGGGAGAACCTCCACAATCTCCCTCCTCCATTCTCCCACCCAGACCCTGAATTCCATCGGGCCTAAAAGGCTGGAGAAGAGAGCTCTCAGGTCCGCGGGCACCAGATCTCCCTGTGCAAGAGCTGGCCGAAGGAGCCCCCGGAAATACTCAGATTCCTGGGAGTACTCCTTCTGGGCCTTGCTCAGTTCCTTAATCTGGGCCAGGGTGATAGGCACCCATTGGGCCTGAGCACTCCCCTCCCCGCTGAGGTGGTAAGTGACCGGGGCGGCTTCCAATAAAGGCACCTGTCCCGGCTTCCAGTCATCCACTCCCCCCCCCCCCAGAACACGAAGCGTGGGAACCAGAAGGGGGAGCGTGGGAACCGGAATTGGAGGAGGTTGAGGCGGGGCTTGGTTTCCGGGCAGGGCACCAGCAGGGGCGTGGCGACTCATTTTTCTCCGCCTCCAAGGTGGAGTTAGGAGGCGGAGTGCAATAAGGAGGTGGGACATGGAAGGAGTCAATAGAGGGTGGAACTGTGGGCGGGGCGAGGGGAGGAGCTGAGGGAGGAATCACGGGCGGAGAAAGGGGTGGAACTGAGGGAGAAACCGGGGGCGGAGGTATGGGAAAGGAGGACGGGTCAGGGGAAAGGAAGGGGTTGGGTTTCGGGAGAAAGATATTTGGGGCAGAAGAAGGGGCAAAGGCGGCAAAGACCATGCGGTCTCCGCCATTTTGGGCTCCTTGGGAGCCATCTTGAGGAATTTCATAAAACCTGACAACTTTAGGGTTTACAACTGGGGACTTAGGGAGAGAAGGAACAGGGGGATCGGGAAGAGAGCTCCGAAGAGCTTGGCCAGGGCTCTTTGGAGGGGGAGGCCGAGCTGGTCTTGAGGGAGCAGGGGCAGGGTGGACCCCCTGCTTCTTGCTGGCCTTGAGGATCCCTCGAGAGGGCTCCTGCCAAAGGGAAGAGGGAGAGGAATGGGGGGTAGGAACACACAAACCGGGAGAACTGGGGAGTAAACTACAACGAGATGGGCTTTTTCTCAAATTCCCGGGTGGGCGCAGTGTGGTCAGCACTTTGCCCGCCCAATATGCCACAGTAGATACATGAGTCTCCCCGGAATTAACTTCACTATCTAATTTTGCAACAATGGCTGTCCAAAACTGTGGCTCTTTTACAAGTTCCGGGGTGACTTCGGGAAAATGAGAAAAAGTCCACTTAAACAACAACTTTAATTCCTTCTTGGGGGCAGCAAACCCTCCCCCAAGCAATAAACCTTTAATAACATAAAAAACTCCTTTTTGGGATTTGCTCATACCAGCACCCATGGTAACTCCTAAGGTACCTCAAAGCAAGGATGCCTTAGGAGGAGCAAAAACTCTTGATGGAAAATTCCACCCGCCCGAGGGGAATGCGAACTAAAACAAGAAGACATGCTGCTGGACCCCTGCTCCCCCCGCTGTCCCCAAGTCTGGGGTTTCAACAAGGGGAAATAAAGGACTTTTGGGTGGTGGGATCTGGCCCCAAGTCTGGGGATACAGACCCCACAGGAAAGAGAAAACAAAAAATGATAGGGGGCGAGGACTGTCCCTGGAAGGCCAGGGAATCAGCCCTCAAAGGAAAAAGGGTTGGGAGTGGTCCCCAAAGCAGGGCATAAACTCCTAGGGGGAGTTAAAAAGGCAGGGGGGTAGCCCTGAGAGTCCCCAGTGCAGGACCAGGGCTTACCTGATCCAGTGGCGTGGCCAGCGAAAACTCGGGTGGGTGGTCACAGTTGCAGAAGCCCTCCTGAGGTGCTGGGAGTTGTGGCTTCTGATCCCCTGGGAGCGCTACCCCTAGAATGGGGTCTGCTACTACCAGGGGTAGCTGGCAACCAAAAGGATTTATAAATCCGGTCCGTGGGGTCCAGTGACCTGGCGTCCAGATGTCCAGCAGTCCACTCAGGGCCCCACGTTGGGCGCCAACTTGCGGCGAGGGTGTATCTGTCCTGGGATGGTCAGTGTCTGGCTAGCAGTGGGCAGGCTGACACCCTGCTGCAATTCAGTGCGAGCACCCCTTGGCGTCTGAGGGCCTGGGGCTGTGCTCACACTACGGACTGGTCTCACCGCCTATGCAACTGCGAAAGAAGGAGCTGGACTCTCGGTGGGGTTAACTCCGGTTTAATGAAAGAGCCAAGATGACATCCAAGGAGTAGCCACAGGGAAGGATCTGAAGGAAGAACCCCAGGGAGAGACCAAGAAATGGGGGTGACACGAGGTTATAAAGGGGGTGGGTGTGCAAAGGAGGGATTTACATTAAACCAATCATGAAGGGTGGAGGGATGAACTTAACATAATTGACATAAAGGGGAAACCAATAAATACAAAGTAAAGGAGGGGCCCCAGGACCACAGCCAACCACAATCCCCAGAGAGGAGAAGATTCTGGAAAGTTGGGAGGAGTGGGGGCTGATTGACTGGGCCCAGGGAGGAGAGAAAGCCTACAAATAAGGGAATAAAGGGGAGGAGGAACTATATAACTTAGGTGACTGACACTAACCAAGGGCGGGGGTAACCATAGTAACATAACTGTCAGTAGGGCTAAGGCAGGAAAACTGGAGAGGGCAGAACCATTTACATTGAATAAGGGGAAACAATACATAAAATGGGGGAGCAATACAAGAAACTTAACAACACACTACAACAATGGCTGCTCTGAGCAGGGTTGGTGCTTCCTGGTGCATTGAGTTCAAATCCTGCACGGGCACAACCTGCCTGAGCCCTGCCCTCCACGCTTCTCCAGAGGCTCTGACACTGAGTCCTCTGCTGGGGCAAGAGAGCAGGGAATAAACCTGACCTTGTGGGAGTTGTGTCACCAAGCCGGGTGTCCCAGTTTTGTGCTGAAGTTGGTGGATGAATTTGCTGCAGGATGCTAGGGGAGGCCAGGCTGAATGACTCTTAAAGGAACAGGGGAAAAAAAGAGCAAAAATCAGGGTGGAAGTCCAAATCACTGACTAAATGTAGTATCAGTCTGCTGGTATTGGTCCTGACCCACAAGAAAAACAAGGAGCACAACATCAGAAGCCAACCAGTTGAAAAATCACAGTAACTCCAGCATCAGAAGGAAAAGCTTGAATGACCCCTGATTAGGGAGGCCTAAGAGGAGAGAGAGAGAGCACTGTGGATCCATTCCTTAGCCAAGCTGGTGCTGCCTGCAGGCCTTGTGGGGAGCTCTGTCCCTCCCAGCCCTTCCTGCCAGAGCTGATGGTCGAGTTGCAGCAGCTGCTGCTCACTGCAGAGGGCAGTTTGTAGATGCCAGGTAATGGAGCTGGTTCATGACTCAGCTCCCAGCACCTTCAGCTTCAGCCATTTCAGTGAGGACTGAGGTCTCTGTCAGCACAGAGAAAGAACAAGGCTGGGCTTCCTTGTGGCAGCTGGGACTGTCTGTGTTTCAAGCTCTTGTGGATGCCCTTTGCATTGTGAGTGCTGAGACTTTATCGAGATACTTCAATGTGTTGAAACACACTTTTGAACACTTGGAATGGTCCCTGTTCTTTTAAGGGCAGATTGCTTCCAATTGCCAAGTGAGAGTCTGCCTTTCAGGCCATCTTTGACAGCCCCTGCTAGAAGAACAATTGCTGCCCAAGGGAAAGGTACAGAAGGGCCAATATTGACTGAGCGTTCCCTTTGCTTCCCAGATGGCATCTGACCAACATCTCCAGGAGGGCTGCCCTGCATGGCAGGAAGAGACAGGAGAGAGCCTGTGACGATCGGGCAGGTAGAAGTCCTCTGTTTGTAGATATGTTTATAGATTTCTATGGTTCTATTTATTAGTGGTTATGGTTCCATCTATAGATGATAGTGTTCTGTTTACGTGGGCATATATTGATAGATCTGTACAGTTAAATGTGGATATGTATACAGTTAGAGAAGTGATATAATATTATAATTCATATACATATATATCTATATATGTAAATGAAGTTAGATTTATAAATGTGTATAGTTATATAGTAAGAGGAATAGGAATGTTTAGATGGAGAGATTGATGGATAGATTGTTTTTTGTGTAGGCCTAGGCTGCATTTGTACCTCTTTCCCCCTTGGCTGCCTTTTTCACCTCTTGCTTTTCCCCCGGTGCCCCCTGTGTCCCCTGTCCCTGTGCTGGGTCCGAGCTGGCGGCCGGGCCGGGCGGAGCAGCACTTCCAGCCCCGGCTGTCCCTGGAGCGGTGGGAGCTGCCGCTGGCCCCAGGCACTGTCCCCTGAGGAGCTGCTGACGGACGGTGAGACTGAGGGGGCTGAGGGGGCTGAGGGGGCGGTGGCGCCCAAGGGACGGTGACCCTGAGCTGCTGCTGGGGCTGAGGGCTGTGGGGCAGCCGAGGGCCATAGTGGCACTGAGGTGACAGGGAAGTGGCACAGGCTGAGGGGGTGGCAGGTCTCGGGAGATGGGATGGCTCAGAAGGGACTGAGGGGGGTGAGAGGACTGTGAGGGGCTGAAGAAACTGAATGGGGCTGGGGCTTCACCGAGAGCATGGCGGGGCTGAGGGGATGGAGGAGGCCAGCAGGGAGCACAGAGGGCTCCGGGACTGCAGCTCTGCCAGGCCTTGGAAGCAATTCCAGAGCCTCCACTTTTGCCCCAGCTGCAAGGAAGACCTTGAGGACAGCCAGAGACTGACGGGAGGCAGCAGGGAGGAGCTGAAGGCCAGCAGCAAGAGCAGTGAACGGGGACCTGCTGCTGCCAGCCTGGAGAGAGCCCGGGTGAGGCCACAAGCCCGGGCAGGCAGGCTGGGGCTGAGGCTGCCGTGGGCTGCGGCCGTGGGCACTGCCCGGCGGGGCAGGAGCGGGCCCTGCCCGTGCTGGGGCTGCTCAGCGCAGCTGCCCCGGCTGGCACAGGGGCTGTCCTTGGGCAAGGCAGCTGTGCCGGCAGGGCCCGGGAGCTGTGCCGGCTCTGCCGGGCTGCCGGGGCAGCGGGACAGTCCCGCTGCGGCTGCGCTCACCACAGCCTGGCCCGCTCGGCTGCTTTCTCTTTCCGACCCTCCTGGGGAGGCTCCTCTTCCCTGATGGAAGTGCAGCTGCTGCCAAGGGAAACGTCCCCATACTCACTCAGTGTTCCCTTTGCTTCCCAGATGTCCCATCTGCTGTCGCTGTCCAGGAGAGCTGCTCTGCACGGGAGGAGGAGACCGAGGGAGAGGCTTTGAAGGTGGGGCAGCTGGAATCCCTCTGCTTGGAGTGCTGGTTAATGATACACGGACTTGCACGTAGCCACAGTTCATTATATGTGTATTTCCATATTTGGGTTGCTATTTGTATATGCTTATTTCCATGTGTATATTCTTATATTTACGTATATTTATTTTGTTATGAATGTGTGCTATGTATATTTTTTTTGAAAGTACATATATGTGTATAAATTTATCTATGTATACATGGACATTGTTATAGCTGTGTTAATTTCTATTTCCTGTGGGTAAAGTTGTGTAAGTATTTCTTTTGATATAATTTTTATTGTATGGCTTTTAAAATAGGAATATTGGTATTTGTATAGGTATATAAGTCTATTTTTATATGCATATTTATCTGTTTCTGGATGTAATTCTATTTACATATCTATGGAGATATTTTTGTATTCCTAGATGGGCTTAATCCTTGTAGTAATATGTAATAAATTAGGTTGTTAAACACCTAATTGATCTTTGTGTATAGTGAGTTGTTGTGGAGGTTGGCAATAAATTAGCTGAAGTTGGTATTTGTATAGTATTACATAGGTTGTAATTATATAATAAATTCCTGTTTTTTACCTAAATTGAGATTTGTATAGTTCTATATTGTCAGTGTGAGTGTTGCACTTTGTAATAAATGACATTTTTAACCTGAAACTGATTCTCATGTATTTGTGGCTCAGCAGTGTGGCTGAGCAATCTGCAAGAAATGCCATTTGTCAGCTGCGATGAGTGTTCTGTGATTTGTGCTACCCAAAGCCATGAGTAGATGTAAATGGTGGAGGATTTTGGCCATGCAAATCTCCAGCCATGCACAGCACATGCCCCACCTGCACTCAGGCTGGGCAAGGGAAGCGCAGATTTGGGCTGGCAGCAGAGCCCCAGGTTAGCTCAGAACTCACTGCAGAGGCTGCTGAGAAAACTCCAGGGCTCCACTGAGAGTAGAACTCCAAGCAGGAGCAGTCCTGGCAGGAGAAATCATTCACAATGAAGAAAAGAGAGAAAATGTGGCAAACAGATGTGGGGATACTCTGTGAGGCTGATAAAATGCTCTGAATCACCCCTGCCTAGACACGTCTTCTGCAAAAAGATTTTGTTAAAAACGGAACACCTCTCATGAAATACAGATTGCACTTTCCCCTTCACTTACCTTGCTGTGTGAGTGGAGACACTCTCTCCTTATCACTGACAATTTTTGCCCTTCAGCACCTCACATTAGATCAAAGATGATGTACTGCCACTTGGCACCATCAATGAAAACAGCCCTGCCCTCGTGGCAGTGTTTGCAAAGTCTTCCCTCCTCCTGTCCCCACATGTGACAGACGGAACCATCCCCTTCTGTCCAAACTGTGCCTGGGCTGAGTGAGGGCTCCAGGAGCTCAGGAGGTGCAAGAGCACCGCACGTGGGAAGGTTTAGCAAAGCTTCCTAAGCACCAGTAAACTCTGGGTTTGCCAGTCTTGCCCTGCAATATTGTCCTACTCAGGAATGATCCTGGAGGACACTGTGCCTCCAGCTCACTCAAGTAAAGTTTGTTTTCTTCAAGGCTTGAATAGAGGAAAATGAAAATTGTGATTTTTAGAGTGAAATTCAGGGGTTGGTGCAGTTGGGTTTGCTCCACTATTTGCTGTGGAAAGTAGGGTAAAAGCTTTAAATTCCCAGCAGAAGCTGACTACCAGCCCACACAGACCTGAATGAGGCCCGGGTGGGCTTGCTGCACGCTGGTCCAAGAGAAAAGCTGGAACAAAGTCCACTTTTATTGTGGAGTCTGTACTGGTGCCTCCAGGGCTGTCTGTGGTAAGACACGGCAATCCAGCCAGAAACTGTGGATATGAGAGCTCCAGCCGCAACCTGCTTCTCCAGGATGAGGATCAAGGCCAGACCGAAAGCCTGGAAGGTGGTCTGGGCACTGGAGAAGGCCACGCTGTCCTTGTGCAGGGATGGCCCTCAAAGGGGACCTCACACCTTGTGCTGCTGACCAAGGGCAGCTGGTGGCCTTCCACAAAATGCTTCTTTTGTCCAGCTCTTGGAAAAGTTCCAGCCAGCAACAATCCCTGCTGCTCACACCAGCCCTTTCCAAGCAGGAGGAATTTCAGCAGCCGCCTGACAGCTTAGTGGCAGGAGAACAAAATACTCAGCTGAGCATTATCAGCTCTCTGTCAGAAGCCACATCCTCAGCCCCTCATCTCCTCCAGTTGTCTCAGACATGGAGGAAGCAGCAGGAAATCTCTGATCCTGGAAGGGAAAGCAGAAAGAGGAGAGGTAGTGGCTGGTCCCTGGGGCCTTGGGAGCAGTGAGAGCCATCCAAAACAGGATCTCTGCTGAGCTGTGGAGATAAGAGATAATGCTCTGTGTGAGACTGGAGCTATCTGTCAAGGTGAGCATGGAAATCTGACCTTGCAAAACAGAGGAAAAGGTGTCCTTGGGTATTTGCCAAACTTGGAGGAGCTCTGAGCCACCTGGTCTAGTGGAAGGTGTCCCTGCCCCTGGCAGAGGGGTTGGATCTAGAGGATCTTTAAGGCACTTCCAACTCAAGCCCCTCTGTGAGTCTGAATTACAAACCCACAATGACAAAGAGAACACAGCAAACCTGTTTCCACGCTGCATTATTGGAGGTGTCTGCAGTCACTTGTGTCACCTGGACACTGGTTTGGATCTGGAGAAATTTTCATGATCCCACAGTATTTCAGTGTGACTTTCCTGGTTAATGGCCCCAAAAGATGCCAGAACAGATTATCTGCAAGCACAGAATTGGTTAAGCTCCCTGTGAACCTGATGGGAGAAGTGTATTCATGTTATTGCAGCGTTTACCCTGTACAGGTGATATTTGGTTTCCGTTTTGAAGATGGAATGTTCTTGCACAACACTTGTATATGCAGAAATACTGGCTTTAAATCCTAATTCCATTTTCACACAAGGATTTGTAATCCATCAGAAATGTTTAACACGGAGCCATATTAGCTTTGGGCTCGGTGGTATGGGTTGTTTAAACTGTGTGATGAGTAATGGCAGCTCTAACAAATACCACTCTTGTTAATTTGGGTCTGTCCTTTATCAACCCTGTTGCACAGAAATCCCTTCTTTACAGGACAGACTAAATGAAATTCCTTCATCCAGATGAGAATTGTGCAATTCAGGCTGATTACAGGGGAAGGTTTCTGTTATTGTGAAAAGACTATCTAGATAACCTGTTCGCTGTACATCCTGGAGGGGCTTTGCAGTTAAGAGTGAAAAGGAAAAAGACATTTCTCTTAAGAAGTGTCTTGAAAGAGCTTTTTGTATCACCAGGAGCAGCTACACTGATATTGACCTCCACAATTAGAAATGCACAACAACCACTTAGGTGACTTAATCTGGCCATGATTTTTAGCAGCAATGCCAAAATCTCATCAAATATGTTGCTATCCGTTAAACAAGGAAGGAGAGCACCAATACCAACAATTCTCATCAGCCTTCTGGGTTGGAAAGACCATTTAATTTATGCTCCCTTAGCTTTCAGCCTAAACTCTGCTGTGCAAACCTTAGGTCTGTGTTGGACCTTATGAACTTCTTGAGCATCAACTCAGATGCAAACCTGCTACAAAACCCTTCAAGCACCACACTGATTTAGAGTGGCAGGACTTCACTCTTCCAGCACAGAATTTTATTTACTTGCTTCTGCAAGTAATTTCCAGAGTGGAAGTGAAATCAGTGCCTTGCTATCTGGATGTGATAGGATTTTCCTCCTGTCCCAACAGACAACAGGGGAAAAGATTTGTTTCTATTATACCATTACATCTAAATCTTTGGTTTGAGAGCAAAAGGAAAATGTTCCTTTAAGAGGTAATTTCTGCCTGGACTTTTTGGCATGAGGACAAAGTGTGGTGTGCTGGCAAGAGCAGCACTGTCCCTGTGGGTGCAAACGCCCTGAAGGATGAACAGGCTGCTGTCACAGGGACCACACCTGCAGCATGAAAACCCACTGTGCCATTAACTCGATGCAAACTAAACGCAAGTGACACAGCTCTGCATCCTCAGCAAGGACTTGCCTCTGCAGAGATGTTACTGACAGACTCAGCTCTTGTTTGCAAGTGCTGTTAAATTGTCACAGAAATCTACCACCCTCTCTTGTCCCTCTCTTGTCCTCCTTGGCATCCAGCTGCTGAGCTGCTGCTGAGAAAGAAGAGGCAGAGTACTTCAGGGCAAACGGGGACTTTCCAATGGGCAGAAACTTCCTCCTGTCTTTTGTTTTCAGTGACAACAGAGGGGTTTGTCTTCAGTCCCTGTGTCAGCAGGGAAACTGCGCCTGCCCATCACACCTAGGATCTGAACAACCTGGATTTTTATTGGTGTAAAACCCAGGGTGACCTGACCTTCTGCAGGAATGTGGAGAGAAGAGTCAAAAGGGATTCCTGGAATGTTGCAACAAGCAGATAGTGGTATTAAACATATATAGATAAAAAGGCATAAAAGCTCATAAAAGCACATGGAACTGATGTAAACCTAATAAAAAGAAGCATTTTATTGTAATAAAGAGTGAGGGTTGCAGAGCACAGTGTGAGAAATAGCCACTCACTTTTCATATTTAGGAAGGTTTATTAAACCTTATCAAAAATACAACACAAGACTGAATAAAGAAAAAAGGTTACAGCACCAGCAGCAAAAGATTTCCCTCACCATGTGCTCAGCCCCCTCACACTGGAGGCTTTCCCTTTTTAACCCTTTAACCCCTCCCAAAGTTCTGTCCTCAACCCTTTCTTCACTGCCCAGTGGCGGAGATCTCTTCCTCAAATCCTGACTGGGGGTCAGGTGTCGCCATAGCGACAAGCCAGCCCTCCCAGATGTCCCAACCCCAGCTGTCCTTTGATAACCACACGAGGGGTACAGCGTAACTATAACTCTGTAAACTTTTCTTAACTTATATACATGATATTTGTCTATTAATTGTGAGAGTCAATCATCACATCACTCATCTATCACAACAGAAAAAGAAGTTTCTGGTGGGAGGGACACTGGTTTTAAAGGTAGGACCAGCTCTTGAGGTTTGATTTGTTCCCTCTTTCAGAGTACAAGGAAATCATGGTGTTCCAGAGTAGAAGCTGGTGCCAAAAGTTTGAGAACAGGGTGTGATAAGATCACCAGAGTATTTTATCTGTATCTAGCAAGAAGCCCTGCAGAGCTTCTCTTTGGCTTTGACTGAAAGTAGAAGTCCTGTTTTTACCAAGAATTTTGATCTCTTGGTGTTTTGGAGGAAGAAAAAGAAAACAGAAAACCATCTGAAGTCTACATTGAGGTGAGGTGTATCACAGAGGGCTGAGGGCTCACCAAGGCAAGAGACCTTCCTGTAATTTAAACTGTTCTTTCAAAAATAACAATAATTTCTCAGCACATGTTGATCTCAGCAGGCACTATATTCTCTTTTCTTGTTCTGGCCTTTCACATATCACTAAGGAAAGGTGAGGCTGTGTCATTCCCATTTGGATTTTTAATTCTTCAGAAGTCAAAACTGAATTCAAGTCAGGTTCATTAACACTGCAATTTACATACTTCTAAAATCTTGTAGCCTTTTATATTTGCCTGGAGATTTGAGCTCATTCCTTGACAAGAAGATTACATATTGCACTAATCTTTTTTGATATGAAACAGTTTTCAACAGAAAACAGGGAAAAATGGCTTTGAATACATCTTTACTTGGAAGAAAGGTGGCTGCTGCAGCAAATACTTACCAGGACAAAAAGGCATGAGCTGTCATTCTTTATGCTATTGTGTGTGCATGAAATACTGTTACTAAGCCTCTCTTTTCAAGACTGTAAAACCCACATGCAATGAGAATCTCTATTTAATCTCCTCACCAGTACAACTTATGCTGGCTTCTGAGAACCCTGTTTAATTATTTTAATGCTTCAATCATTCCTGTAAATGTTCAAAAGCCAATAACCATAGCATTCAGTCTCTGGCAGATGTTTGGTCTTGAAGGAAAACTTTTTATTAATTTTTTTTCCTATCTCTTTTAAAACTCACTGTGTTCAGTTAATATCAAGTGCTAGAAAGCCAAAGCATATGGGAAAGCACTATTTATTGTAGCAAACATTTATGTTGTCAGAAAATGTCCTTTAGATAAAATCAGAATTTCCAAAGACTCTATCCTCTCCCTCTCTCCCTTTCTCTTTCCTTTTCCTAGTTTTTTTTTTTTTTTTACCTTTTCCCTTCCCCTTTCCCATTCCCTCTTCACTCCTATTGTCTCTTATTTTCACAGAGAGTGGTTTTTATAACCCGACCCCTTCAAAGGGATTTACCAGCCCTTCATTAACTCTGCCAGCTGCTGTTTGAAGGTGTTCTCTCCGTTCTCTGAGAGGCATCTCTGCACCACCCTGTCCCTGCAGACGCTCTTGCTCTCACAGCAGAGGCTGCCACAGCACTGCCAAGAGCAACTGTGCAGCCAGAGCTGCAGAATTTGTCACTGCTGGCCTGAAAGTGCCAGCCCTGGATGGAAATATCAGTAGGAGCTGACGCTCTCCCTCCCTGTGCTGGCAAATCCCTGGAATCCCTCCTGCTGGGCTCTGTGGCAGCACTGCCAGGGGAGGCAGAGGATGTGACAAATCCTCAGGGACACCTCGGGCTGGCTCTGGGCAGCAGCACCTTCCCTTGGCCCATGGTCAGTTCTGCAGACAGGTATGGCCCCGCTCCTCAAAGCACTCCTTGCTTTTTGGGGGAAATCCCTTCAGCTTTAGTCATTCAAGGCTCTGAAAGGGCCCAAAGACTCAACTCTCTTTTCCTGAAAAAGCAGATGATGGACAGTTCTTCAGCCCATGGAATTAAAAATAAATTCCTTTGACCTAAGTAGCCTCCAAGCACATATTTTGTGAGGGAATTACTTTCCCACACATGGTGCACTTTGCCTCTTTCACTGCTAACAAAATCCCAGTGTTTGATGCAAACAGCCCCTGGGTATTTGCATGAATAGCTCACAAAATTGCTCACAATCAACCTCTTGAGAAAAGCAAAGTGTGTTTTCTAATGTAACCAATTAGCTTGAGTTTTGAATGTTTTGCATTTGCAACTGAGGCCGTGTAAGCAATTCTAATTGTTGTCAGTAGGTGAGGTACTTCTGAACAAAGAAATAAGTTTTACATGGGATTTCCTAATGGATAATGGTTACAAAAAAGAATGGATGTTTGGAGAGTCTGTTATTATAATGTGGTATGTTCAAGGTGTGACGCGCACGCACACACACAAACACTCTATCTCTCTCTGCTGTACATAGAGAGTGTACAACATCTCTTCTTTACACTTTTGTTTTATAAATACATAATTCTATGAATTTTTAACTTTTATTTAGGTTAAAAGCTCAAAGACTCAGTATTAAACACCTGTCTAGCCTCCTGATCCTCCATTCTGGCCATCCAGGGCCATAGGGGGCCACTTCAAAAGGTATTTTTCAGACAACAGTAACAGACATAGGTCCCAAGGCACCAACCTGCCCTCTTTGTGTATTGTCAGCAATTGAAATTAGTTCCTTTTGTTATAGGTTAGTTGTGGTGGGGAATGAATCACCGACTAATAAGTCCAAATAAAATGAAATTTCTTAATTGACAGAGCAAGCGATAATAGGCAAAGTCAGCGCCCCGGGCGCACTGGGCGACAGGAGAGTCTCCGCTCTAACACTGCCGCACTCTTCTGATTTTCCGTGGAGTTCTTATACAGTCCTTCTTCCGGGCTGATGTGTAGTACTCTGCGTATTCTTCTTTTGTGTTTAGGTGGTTATAGTCCACCTCCCGGGGTCTGAAGAGGAAGGTTGGTAATTTTCCTTTGTCTGATTCCTGGAATTTTTAGGCTCAATCTGCTGAGTTCCTGGAATCTTAGGTTTACTGAGTGGATAAGCTGATACTGTGTTATCAATCATAGCAAACCCC
Organism: Melospiza georgiana; assembly: GCF_028018845.1. Lineage (NCBI taxonomy): Eukaryota > Metazoa > Chordata > Aves > Passeriformes > Passerellidae > Melospiza > Melospiza georgiana. The sequence goes on from NC_080465.1 coordinate 52,700,775, forward strand.
CCATCCATATTAACAGTTTACTAAACAGATAAACAAATGTTTGTGAAACCTATTGTCTTTTGGTTTCACCTTCCTTATCCATTAAAGTCTGGAAATTTACTTAAACAAACTAGAGGTGGTGCAACAGTCTTACTGGAATATCTTTGTCAGCTTTTGATGAACAAACTTAAAGTTTTAACCCATTACACCTTCCAGTTCCCAAATGTCAAAATATGTGTATTTTTGCATGGAAACTATGATGACTTTTGCTGGTATTTTTAACATTTCACAGGGCCAAACATGATTAAGATTTCTGAAGTTTTACAAAAGAGAGATGCAAATGTCACAGCAAGCATAGCAAGGATGGAGGTTTATTCAGCCTGAAAAAACCTTCTCTTGCTGAAGGATCCACAGTATCACAGCTTGTTGCAGAGTGCCCCGGTACCACCTCACCCTGTCCATGAGCCATCCTGGAAATGCAGAGCATGCCAGCCCCAAGTCTGGTCCTAGTGCCCGTTCTTATGAACAATTGTCTCCAAAACCTGCAACAGCATGCTAGGAAAATTAATCCACAAACACCAGAGGTTTATGTCCAAAAAGGAGACAGAGGAGAATCCTTTTACTTTATTCAAATAGAGGGAGAGGCCATGGGGCATTCCCCTGGGATCTCTCGAATTTTTGGAGGACACAGCCTCCTTTTTATCCCAATTTCCCATCCACATTTCCCTTCTTTCTTTCCCCATTGGCTGAGGTAGTTGAGAGGCATAGACTCCCCAATATGCCTGATACCAAAGTTTTCCCTCTGATGTATAACCCTCCCTTTTCATTTTTAATTCTTATGGAATTTAGGGGTTTTTCTTCCCCATTGTTTCTTTCATCTTTCAATGTCTAATTTTATTTATCAGCAAACCTAAAGTTTATTTGTAAAAGCAAATCTCCTTTTCCATTCACCAATCAGTGGAATCCTTCCCATTGTTAGTTTTATCCAGCAGCAGACCCACAGCTTGTCTGTAAAGATAAATGCACTATTCCTCTCACTAGCTATCCCATAACTTGCCTTTCTGTGCAAACACAGGTTTCAGTTGCCCAGCTTTCAGAGACAGGAGCCTGCTAGACCAGGTGGAGCATTCAGCAATGTCTACTTGAATTATCTGAAGTTTTCAATCCAGAAGCCCAAGCCTATGAAGGGTGATTCCTCATTTAATTTCCTATATTCAAAACTGATTATTCAGATCTACTCATGAGACTGTTCTCAAGGTCTGCTGAGGTCATGGAATGGTTTGGAAAGCAAACTAAGGAACAAGGCACAAAGAAAAATATATTTCACAGGGCCAGGGAGAAAATGCTAAGGGGGAAAAAGGGCAATTGTGTTTTTATTGCACTGTTATTAGCTATAACTTGCAATTGCTCTGAGTACTTAATAGTTTATTCAGTTTGAGAACTTGAATCAAAAGTTTATTACTTCATTCATGAAACTGCACACTTGAAATTCTTCAAGTTTGTACATCCCCGGTTAATCCTGAATGCAAAATACTTGAAAACACATTCTTTATCAGAAAGGAAAAATAGATTTAAGCATCGCTGCAAGCATTTTGAAAATTTATAAATTCTCAAACTACTAGGTTAATTCCTGAGACTATTTTTACCTTTTGCTCCTGTGCTCTTTGTTGTCTTATTTCATATTCTGTTACTACCTGTAACCTACATTAATCCTATCTCACTGCAGTGCTATTATAAAGCAAATAATTACCTAAGGGATGAAAAGAGTCTATTCCTCACTATCTTGCATAAGGATGAAAACGGAACATTTCAGGGACATCAACAACTCATTTCTCTTAATAGTACCCAAAAAAACTCGCCCCCCCCCAAAAGAGCAGCAAGCTTTAAACACTCCACGAATTCTGGCTGAAGTAAGAAGCTCACAAAGGGCACTAAGCCAGGGAGACATGTGCACACCATCACTTCATCTCACAAAAATGAACCTGTTTCTCACCACCAGCCAGTTCATAGACCCAAGCTCCTTCCCCAGCCCCATGTGAAAGCCATGCCAAGGCACAGGAACCGGGAAGTGTCCCAGGATGCAGAGATAATGCTGCCAGCAGCACTGGCTCAAACATACTGAAGTTAAGCTGTTGCTGTACAGCAGTTTCTTCAGACTGCTAGGTTTCATGGTCCTGGCTGCATTTTTCACAGCATCCACTTCAGTACAGGACCTGGTGTAGTGAAATGTTCTGGAGCTCTGTTTCCTGTCTCGTAAATTCTATTTCTCTTCTTTCTCTTCTTTAAGACATCCACAACTTGAGACACCTCAGGAGGCAACACTTAATTGCAACCAGTTCCCAAAGTGAGCTTGTAAATTATGTTCTATGTTTACATTATGTACTATGGGGATTTCAAAACTCTAAACTGTGTTTTTTCAGTTAAAAATGCCTGCCAATTAAAAAGCTGAAACTTGGCCAGTTTTAACTCCAGAAGAGAATACTCTTTCTCCCAGACCACCATCCAAACACACCCTTGCTTGGGTACATATAGCTTTTGTACCTTTTGGGTACAATGCAGAATTATATAATGCAGAATTAAAAGATCCAAGAACAGGGGGACAAATACAAACACTTGTGTAAACAAATAGAAGCAACTAGGAAATTATTGGGTTTTTAAAATTTTATAGGAAGAATTAACACAGCAGTAGTAGAAATCACCTTTCTACAGAAGCAGCTCTCACAACTAGCATGCTTAATACTGCACCACAACTAGTTACTAGGTGTGAAATCCAGTTGTTACATGCCACCAATAGCATGTGGAACTGCTGTAGGAAAATACCACAGACACATTTTCTTCTCTTTTTCTTTCAGTTCCAAAGAGAGTCATAAAACCTGTCTGGCTCCCTGGGTAGCTATGTTAACATTAAAAATACTGACCAGCAGAAATGATTGTAATCACACTCTATTAAATGATCAGTTGAAATCCAAATTATCAAAATTGCAGAAGGATTTATTTATCTTTTTCTGCAACCAAAATACAGTCCTCAAAACCACCACAGCCAAAGAGACAGCATTGAGCCCAGGTTCAGAGCTGGGTGAACCCGGATCCAACCTCTATCGCATCGGACCCCCCCTCGTTCACGAGAGCTGCTTCTTGCAGGGATGTTTTATACAGTTTATTATGCCCAAGGTGAAGGAGTCCCAGTTTCTTTTGTAACTCTTCATAGTTGGCTCTTTCACTGTGCAGAGCCGGACAATCGCCGTTTCCTGGTTGAGAGCCAGTGTTGATGGAATCCGAGAAGTCGCATATTCACATGTATCTTTCTGGAGACTTTGGCCATCTTGATCGATGTTATCAACAGGGCGGTGATCACTCTTAGGCGTCTTCTGATGACTCGGGATAATGGTGATCATTGTGCTGGGTGTGTGTATTCATAAGCTAAGTGCCGATTGTTCTCCTGCCTCCTTCAGGAATTTCGGAATTTGAATAGACGTCTGCCTCTTGGGCTGCTTGTGGTCAGAGACTCGTTTGGATTTTGCAATATTTATAAAATACATGCTTTTATAGCATGAATTATTTCCCAACATATATTACAACACCACTACAATCTGTCACAGAAGAAGGCAATCATACAGATCAGTGTATGGTCAAACTGCCCCCTAATTCTCATAAAGTCCATCTACTCTGGATACCCTTTGTATTTTTGTTTCTCAGTCATCACAGAACTGAGAGCTGCAAGAAAAAAAGAAAGAAATATGAACAGTCCTTGGGTAAGGGAAACACTGGACTGTCAGGAACTAAAAATAGTTGATAGCATCTGTATCAGGCAATTTTTTTTACCCTCTACCAGTGTCCATTTCAGGCATCCTGTTAGCATGACTTAGGATTTTGCAGCTGAATGCACTTGGCTGCAATTTGAGAGACCTACAAGAAAAAAAACCTTACCAGACTTTTTTTCACCTCAAGTGACAGGTGCAAATTACAAAATGAAAGGGCCTACAGAAATATAAAATTTTCTAATTTTAGAAAAATATAGCATTAACATCAGATTCCAAGGGAATAAAGATATCTTCTGGGAGCAGCAAGGAAATGCTCCCAGAAATGTTTTCTAGCCTGAAAAGACAAGCTAGCCACAGGAACAGGAGAGAGTCACTTCTTTTAAAATGTGTGAATTACTGAATGCAAGAGCCATTGGGCTTTCCAGCTTCTGTTTTTAACAAAAAGTAAGCTATTAACTTGTGTTTATGAAGACAGTAATTGGACTTCAATGTTTTTGTTACAGCTTCTGAGCAAAATACAAAGAAACTACATTACATGTTACTAAATGCAGCATTTGGAAGAGCAACTAAATAGTCCCATCTCATAGTTAAATGTTCAGTTCTTCATAAATTGTGATCAAGTCCATGAAATGCAGTACCTAATCAGTTAAATCCCTCCTACACCTAAGACATCCATCTACACCTGCTTGTGTAACTAATATTTTCCACTCCACTCTCTATCCCTTCTCTCACCACAGTCCTCAAGCCCTCAGCCAGGCACAAGCCAGCTTCTCACATCAACTGCTGTTAGCAATTACGAAGCACCTGGTGGTAATTACCTGAGCACCTGCCCCATCCACAGCAGCTGTAGCTCCCTGACTGCTGGGAGAACAGGTCTGAAGTGCACACCCGAACACCACCACCCCCCCCAACACAAAAAAAAAAAAAAAAATTATTACAACTTTTCTAAATAATTTGAGACTACTAAAGGATCAGCACATGGAGGGACTTGTTTATGCCCTTTAGGCCAATCAAGAAAAAGTTTATATCCTTCTCTGTAAAGGGAAGACAGAGGGGTTTTTCTTGAAGCAGAAGCATGTTTTATCAACCCAGTTTCCTTCCTCACTTGTCCCTGCTCCCCAGGAGGCTGTTCACTAGGCATATATAGAAATATCTATGTCTGAAAACACATCTACATGAGTGCATGACTTGCACTGAGTGCATGACTTGCACTGGAGCAATTTAAAGCATAGATTTTATTGCACAAAGATGCAGAAATCTGTTCTAGAAGAGGCACATCTTGTGGAGTTGTAAGGACCCTGACAGCACATCTGCTACCAAAGCAACAATTCCTGCTCTGCAGTGGCTTAAGCAGGCTGAGATGGAAGTGTTTCTTCACCAATGCATAAACCACAACAAAGTAGTGGTGACAAGCCTTTTTTCCAAGTCTGACTGAAGGTTAGGGAAGCAGGTTTGCCTGCAGAGGGCACACAGAAGCATGACATGTTTGCCTACTGTGCACCTACAATTTCTACACCATCATATCACTACTTGGTTACTGAGCAAGCTGACAGTGTATGACAGGTTATCCATCCTGCATAGAAAGTCACAGAAAGAAGAAGAGAGGAAGAAAATACGGAAGAGATGTCAATGCAAAAGAAGTTGAAGGAGTGAGGCAAGGATTGAGCATTAAGGGACAGAAATAAGGAGACCATACCCTTGAACTGGAAAGTCCTGACAGGAAACTGTAAGTACTTCCATATATGAGTTCACCAATTACATATACTGAGTGCCCAGGACAAAGAGATCTTAAGAAATTGGAAGAAGGAAGTATTGATTGAGGGTCACAGTTATGTTGAGGTTTAGCCTTTCAAAGGTTTGTTGCTTTTCTACTGAAAACTGCAGGTGAGAAAGCCTAGGCAGAAAAGGGAAGGAGAAGATATGTAAACATACTCATAGCTGTATACAAGGACAGAAGCAGATTTCATCTTCACCAGGCTGAAGAGAGTTGTTTTCTTATTAGAAAAACAAAAGCCAAGCCAACCTAACTTAAATGTATATTCTCCCACTACATTTAGACATGACAACAATGAAAATGCACTATAAAACTACTGCAATTAATTAGTCAGTTAGGATCAATAAACAGGACACAGGTTAATAGTATCCGTCTTTGGAAAGATATCGATGTTTGGAAAGATGAGCAATTACAATCTCCATCCCAGCTCATGCTCAGTATTTAAAACAATCTCAAATAACAATAAAGTAAAACACAACAGATGAGTAATGTTCCTACCTTCTGCTTTCCAAACACAGTTTTAAAAGATAGTTAATTGCAAAATCACTCTCAAGTATGTTCGAGGCCTTGAGAGCTCTATGGGCTTAATTAACAACAGAAATAAAAACTGTATCTTTATAACAAAGTTATAAAGATCACAACTTTAACATCACACATATAGAATCCATTTTAATATTTCTGTAAAGCAAAAATTATAATATTATAATTTGTATATAACAATCTATTTGTAATGTTGCTGAAAGAAGGCACACTTTTCTAAATACCTACTGGCTTTGGCAACTGTTAAAGGTAATTTACATTGGGCTGTACTAGTTTACTCATCTTTCTGTTGCACATAAATTTTGGATACATTACTGTGTACATCTCCAATTCTTACATTTTTTGAAATTAAAGCGAGAGCAAAAGTGGGCTAAATACAGATACCTGAAGTTACGTATCAGCATTTGCAGACGTAAATCAAATACACACGGAAAGATTTTCTATGGGAAGAATGAAGGGAAAATTAAAATATGTATTGATAAGAATAATAAACATACTAGAAATGAAGAGCATCAGCACCATAAGAGTGAGTGTATAAAATCGCACTCTGCATCAAGAGAACAGGATTCGTATTTCTTCACATCCTTCTCCCATTGCATGCCCCTCTGCCAAGTGCAAGGGCCCTCAAGGACTGAAGGAAACACAGGGAGTCAAAGGGAGACAGCTGCACCTACCTCACTGGGGGCTCCTGGGGAAGCAGTTTCCTTGGGAATCAAGCCCCTCTCTTCCAAGGGCACTTCCCCAAATGTGTACATTTCCTGGGGAACACCAACCCACCCCTAAGAAACACTGGCAAGGCTGAATTGCTTGTGCTCCTTGCAGCGCAGGCACTCCAGCTGGAGCTCATCTTCCTTGCCCCGAGTCTCTTTCCACGCGTCGCTTCGGGCGTGCAGCCCCTGGCCCCTCCAAGCACGAGCTGCCCGCTGCCTCTGCTCATGCCCGAGCTCCTGCCTGCGCTCAGGGCAGCAAAACCAGGCTGTTCCCAGCCAGGGAGCGGAGCCCTGCTCCCGCAGGAGGCTCTGGTGAGCCCCTTCCAGGATGCTCCGCTGTGCACGCAGCACCTCTCCTGCCCACCCAGAACGCTCCTGGGACAGCAGGACACAAGCTGGCTGCCTCTGGGCTCAGCACACCCCAAACAGAGGGGCAGGAAGATGCAGCGGCTGTTTTGCAGCCCTGCCCAAGAGAGGTGGGAAGGGTCTCCACCCTCTGGTCTCACTTGGTTGGGTTTCTGACTGGGCCTGAGGCAGGGGCTGCCGTTCCTCACTTGTGGGGAGACCACAGCTGCCAGAACCACACTGAGCCTGCAGGCACTGGGACGGTCACACCTCTGAGGCTCAGCCACTCCCTGCTGCAGCTGCTTTTAGGCACACGCAAAGCTCACTGTTAGGCCACGACGGTTTCTGCTTCTGCCCTCTTCCTGTCCCTGTGAAGGGATGGAGCATTGCTGTGCTTTCAGGAAGCTCTCAGGGAAAATCTTCCAGCATTGCAAGCTCCTCTGCCCTCCATAGATGCATGCTATGGAATCCCTCACAACTGCCTTCAGAGCATCCTCAAGCTAGCTCTTCTTCAACCCAGGGTCCTTGTTCCCTTCAGCATGCTCAGCGTGACCTTCAACTCCATGGTGCTGTGCAACTGAAGCAGCAGGACAGGGACCTTTGCAGCCTGAGCTGCCCTTGTTCCTCTCTGCCCGTGCACAGAACCCGGCGTGGAAGAGAACGGCAGCAGGGCCCCGCGTGTCCCCGGGCTCAGGATTTGTGCCGCTTCAGCTCCACAGACACGTGGGTAAAGTGACAAAGCCAAATTGTTTATTAAGGGAAGGCGAAGCAAAGGGGTCAACTGGGAGGCAAAAAAGGGGATGGGCAGGGCCTGGGGGCTGGAGAGAGGGAGGGAGGCAGGGAGAGAGGGAGAGAGGGAGCTGCCATCAGGGAGGGAGATGACAGGAGCTCCTGGAGCTTCCCACAGGCTCAGCTGTAACCAGCAAGAGCTGTGCCTGGAGTTCCAGCTGGTCCCCTGTGCTCTGCAGGTGGTCTCATCTGCATTGGGAACTCGGGGTTGCCGAAGGACATGGGTTCTTCCGATCCTGCAGACGAAGTTTGGCAGCTCTTGCCTCGAACTTCCGCTGGATAAATTGGTTGATGAAGGAGGGGCACTCGAATTCCCTCAGGGCTTGAAGGGCTGGAGAAAAGAAGCACAGAGAGCCACGGTTAGAGGCCGGATTGCGAGAATCCAGGGAAATACTCCTGCCAGGGCCATCGCAGCCGGCTCCTGCTATGGCCAGAAGGGAGCCGGAGACAAGGGCTTGGGCCGGGAGGAAGCCTCGGCTCCCCCACGTGTGCCTGAAAGCTCTCCGGGCTCTGCCCCCACCGCCCCTCCGCACAGGGAGCAGAGCCCTCGGCAGCCCGGGCAGGGATTGTAGCTCCGCAGCCGGGATTTGCAGCTGCCCCCGCTGGCAGCCGCGCGGCTGCCCCCACTCACCCTGACTGAGGACCTGGAGCTCCTCCTTCTGCCCCATCATGAGCACTCCGGCGACCCCTGGCAAGACAGAGCCCGTGGCGGCGCCAGGCTGCACAGCTGCCCGACACGGGCGCTGGCAGTCCTGCGGCCGCACGCCCTCCTGCCCCGGCAGGGCTCCTGCCGGGCCGCTGCCGCACGCTGCCGCCCGAGGGCACGGCTGCGGGAGGGCGGCGGCAGCGCCGAGGGCGGGCGGGGCTGCAGCGGCCCGGGCGCGGCTGCCGCTGCCGGGGCAGCAGCCGGGCCGGGGGCAGGGAGGGGCGCGGGGCTGCTGGCTCACCGATCAACCTGACGGCCGCCTGTCGCAGGTGCTTCTGTGGGCTCTGCAGGAAGGGCAGGGCCCAGCGCAGGTGCTCGGCCGCTCGGCTCTGGTCCTCCAGCAGCTGCAGGGAGCACCGACGGGGAAGGCTTGGCGCGGGCTCTGCCCCTCGGCCCGGCGCTCCCTGTGCCCAGCAGCGGCCGAGCCGGCCCGCACGGCCCAGGGCAGGGAGCGGCGTGTGGGGCGCAGGCTGGCGGGCCTGGCTGCGGCGCCGGGCAGGGGCACAGCTGCTAGCCCCAGCACGGGGGGCAGGGGGCTTCTGCAGCCCGCGCCTGGGGCTCTCGGGCTGTCCTTACCAGGCGCTTGGCGAACTTCATGCGCTGCTCCTTGGTCAGCAGCTCCTCCAGGTCCCTCCTCCTCCGGAAGCGGGCCACACAAAGCAGGGCTTGGAAAGAGGCCTGGAGAGCAGCAGAGAGCCGCAGGTGGCACCCGAGCCCAGGGCACAGGACCCGCATCCCGGTGCCAAGGCCAGGGAAGGCTGGAGCCTGCCAGGGCAGGAGGCAGCCCAGCTCCTTGCCAGGGATGCAGCAGCGTCCCACAAAACCTGACCTTTGCCACACTCTGGTTCTCATCGTGCCAGTGCAAGAAGAGAGGGAACAGGCTCCGGCTCACAATTCTTGTGAGAGGCTCTTCCCCCTCTTCCACTACCAGCTGCATCACTTTGCAGAAGAGTTGAATGGAGAGCAGCTGCACGTGGCTGTTGTCCTGGAGGAAAGGAAAAGACCTCAGCACCAACTACTCCAGGCCCATTAGGGCAGAGGCCCAAAAGTGCACAAGGCACAACATTTCTGGGCAGCGTCCAGTGCCCGTGGCTGGGGGCACAGAGCCTTACATTCTCAAAGTGTGGCAGAAGTGGCTCAGCCAGCTTCAGGGCCGTGACGCTGGGTATCTTGAGGTCTTTCTCCTGGAGCATAAGGGTGAGCACAGAGAGGATCATGCCGACCATCTCTGCGTCAGGATCTGCCAGCTGCTCCACCAGGTGTTGATAGATGCCGCGTATTCCTCCGCCCTGTGTGCAAGAGCAGGCTGTGCTGTGAAGCCGAGGACAGCCGCAGCACCAACAGCTGCTTGGGGCACTCGAGCAGCTGAAGTGGGAGGAAGGAGAGCTGGGAGCAGCTGCCTCTGATGCCAAAGGCCAGCCAAGGCCAAAGGTCTGCGTTGCCCAGTCCCGCGCTGTCAGCGCGGCTTCAGCCACCGCCCCTTCTCACCAGCGAGGGCTCCTTGCTGAGCACCACGAGGCCTCTGAGCTCCAGGCGCAGCCTGTCCCTGCACTCGCTCGGCAGGTGCCTGGACACAACCGACAGCGCACTGGGACCGTGCTTGGTCAAGTCCAGACACTCGAGGACCTGAAAGGCACAGGGCAGTGCTAGGGGAGCCAGCCGGCAGGAGCCCAGAAGCGCACAGGGCCGGGCCCAGGCAGCAGCAGCAGGTGCGGGCAGCATCCCAGGTGGCTGCAGCTACGAGAGGGCAGAGAGCTGGGAGGCAGCTCAGCCAGGCAGCGCTGGCCATCATGCTCACCTCCACAAAGAAGGCCAGGGCAGGCAGATCCCAGCAGAGCTGCTTCCCAATGAGCAGGTTGAGCAGGTGCAAGGCGATGTGGGAACACAAGCGGGTCGAGCTATGGCGCATCTCCCTGGCAGGGGGAAAAAGGCAGCAAAGCCCTGAGCCAGGCAGGCAGACCTCTGCCAGGACTGACTCCCAGAGGTGTGATCTTTCTCCGGCACCCTGCAAGGGGATGTGGGTGCCTTGGGAGGCAGCTGCTCCTGGGCACCCTCCTCTCCCAGCCTATTCCGGTCTGCTTGGTCGCCCCTCGGTGACAAGGCCCTCTCGCCCACAAGCACGGGCACTGCGTGGGGCACTCCGGGCACAGGGCACAAACGCTGGCGGCGGCGGGGAGAAGGGGATCTCACCTGGCCAGCAGACCGACTGCATAGTGCCGGGTGTCGGCACAGAGCAGGGTGTCCCAGACCCGCTTGCGCTCCAGAGCCACCAGCTGCTTCTCAAAATCCAGGAGGCAGAGCAGAGCTTTCATGGCCTGCGCTGCAAACCTGTGTACAGAGCAAAGGCCAGGTCACGCCAGGAGCACTGGCCCTGTCCACAAGGGCGTGGGAAGGACAGGGCGACTGAGACCTGTTGGGCTTCGTGGGAAGGCGGTGTTCCTCCCAACAAGCTCTCCAGAAGTGCTCAACTTCTTCTGGCATCTGCTCAGTGGTGTCAAAAACTTGGAAGAGCAGAGCCACAAACAGGTGGGCGGAATGAAGGACTAGTGCCTCGTACCACTCGGGCATGTGGACAGTCTTCCACAGCACCACAGTTGCCTGCAAAGGAGAAAGCGCCCTGAGGCAGCAGTCAGTGCCCTGGTGTCCATGTTGCAGGGCTCGAGGGGAGATGCAGTGGGAGCAGCCAGCCTGCTCCCCCTGAGCCTGCCCCTAGCCCAGCTTTTGGCCCAGCGCCTGAGGGAACAGGGAACTGCAGGACAGGGAGAGAGCATGGAGAGCTGCTGGAGAGGTGACCTGGAGGGTGAGCAAAGGCCAGTTCCAGAGACTCACAGCCAGGGCAAAGATGGCCTCGTTATCCCCACTGTAGAAGAACATGCTGTACAGTGGCCTGTCCTCCGTCACAGACAGGAGTGCTGGAAGCACCCTCTGCACTGCGGATCCTGAGGAGCCGATGGTTCTCCACATCAGCGCAGCAGCCCTGTGGGACCAGAGCTGCGCGTCAGGACCGTGCCCCCGTGCAGCTGCCTGGGGCCGGGGAGCAGAGCCCCGGTGCCCTGAGGGGCAGGGGGGGAGAGCATGGCAGCAGTCTCAAGAAACAGAGGGGCCCCAGGGTCTTGGAGCTGTCCGCCTGTCTGGCAGACCCCACCGGACAGGCCGGACAGTGGGAGGGCCCCTAGGGGCCGCTGAGCACCGAGCTCTCAAGGCAGTTGTGCTCTGTACCTGTCACAGGTTGGGGCACAGCGCAGGAGGCTCATCACCACATTAGCAGGGTGCTCTTGGGCCAGGCTCACAATGTCCCATTGCAGCCCAGTGTCCACAGTGAGACGGGACATGAGTGTTTGGTGAATGTCCCTCACCATGGCTGGCACCTAGAGGAGGCGTGGGGAATGTCTGGAGTGCTGTGCAAGGGAGCAAGTTGCCCAGCTTCTCCCAAGAAGTGCTTGCCTTCCCACCCCACTCTGCTAGCCTCAATGGCTGGGGCGGCCCAGCAGACGTGGCTTGAGGGGCCACACGATCCTGGGAGGCCTTAAGCCCTGGCCCCGGGCTGCTTACCTTCTGCTGGGAAGAAAAGAAATCCTGAAAGGGAGCAGGAACTGCAGTGCAAGTGGGCCTGGTGATGGTCTTGGAGAGGACCCACGTGCTTTGCGTCCTTGCGTCCTCACTCAGGGCCGTGACAGCCTCCGGCCTGGCCTCAGCCATTGCCCTGACAGGGTCTGCTGCACGCTGAGGGGAGGCCGAGCTGACATCAGGCTCTGCCTGCAGCTCGGCCGTGGCCTGGGTTGCTGTGGCGCTGGTGTTTCTGCGCTGAAGGCGCAGCAACCTCCGCAGTATCTGCAGCAGAAGGAAGGGCGGGAAGAGAGGGACGTTCTGTGGCCTGCTCCAAGCGCGGCGCGAGGCCGAGCAGTGCCAGCAGGCCCGGCCCAGGTGGGATGGCCGCAGGTACCTGCGCTGCTCGGTGGAAGCATCCGCCAGTGGGGTCCTGCTCTGGTGTCCCATCCTTGCCCGCACCTGGCAAAGAGCGAGCGCAGCCAGAGCTGAGGGGCTGCGGGAGGGGCCGGAGAACACGGCCCAGCCCTGCGCTGCCCGGGCAGGGCCGGCCCCCGGGTGGCCAGGGGACGCAGCACGGCCAGCGGAGGGCAGCCCCAGCCCCTCTTCCGTCCTGTTTGCAGGCACGTCCACAGGGGCAGGGACGGGATGGGGCTAGGCCGGCCACAGGCAGCAGCCCTGCAGCCTGGCTCTGCCACTCACCATCCTGCCGTGGCTGCAACTGCTCCGGCTCTGCAGGCTGCTGTGCTGGGGAGGCTGCAGGGCCTTTCTTTTTCTTCCCCCGAAGCACCTTGAAGAGGCTGCGCACTCTGCCTGCCATCCCGCTTGCTGACACCTTTGTGCCGATGCCTGGGCAAAGGGTCTGAATCAGCAAGCGGCTTGCAGGTGCCTGCGACAGAGAAGCCTCAGGAAGGCTACAGGACAGCACGTCCTGCACTCTGATCTCAAGGGCTCCTGCCATAAGAACAGGAGACTCCTCGTGAGCAGTGGAAGGCACTGAGTCCTATGGCCTGGCCACGAGGGCACTGGCCACAGGGACGGCAGATACCTTGGGAAAGCTGCGAGTCAGGAAGTCCCACAGTCTGGCCACAAGGCCAGCCGCAGGAGTAACGCTTTGGAAAAGCGTGGGTCAGCGATGAAAGAGCTGGCTGTGTGGGGCTCCTCACAGCACAGCTCTGGCACGTCCTGTCCCGTCACGTGCACAGAGCACTGTGGCGTTGCCTCATCACCACCAGCACCCATGTCACCACGTGTCACAAAGGGTCCTGTTCCATGCCATTCCATGGTCACCGTGCTGCGTCGTGTCAGCAAGATCCCTTGGAAACGCTGCCAAGTGCTCTGTGGCCACCCCCACCCCGCCCAAAATGCCGCTGATTGGAAGGATTCCATTGCCCCAAGTGTCTAAGACAGCCCGAGACACACCAAGCCCGGCCAAGTGCTCAGGGAAGGACTCTCCACGGTGCATGGCCAGCACAGCCCAGCTCGCTGCTGGCTCTGGAGCTGAGCAGCTTCCAGCAAGCACGGGGCAAACGCATCTTGCCAAGAGTTAAAACACACCAGAGAGGAGAGGTGGCATCAATGTGTGCATCAAGGCCTTTGAATTCACAGCTCCCCAAGAGAGCTTTGTGGCACTCGGCTGGACAAACAGGATCCGGCTCAGACCTGTGCTCAAAGCTGGGCAACAAACCCTGCCGCAGGTGCTTGGCTTGGTCTCTGCAGGCCTAAGCCTGCTCTTCACATGCTTGCCGTACCCCTCTGCCAAGTGCAAGGGGCCTCAAGGACTGAAGGAAACACAGGGAGTCAAAGGAAGACAGCTGCACCTACCTCACTGGGGGCTCCTGGGGAAGCAGTTTCCTTGGGAATCAAGCCCCTCTCTTCCAGGGGCACTTCCCCAAATGTGTACATTTCCTGGGGAACACCAACCCACCCCTAAGAAACACTGGCAAGGCTGAATTGCTTGTGCTCCTTGCAGCGCAGGCACTCCAGCTGGAGCTCATCTTCCTTGCCCCGAGTCTCTTTCCACGCGTCGCTTCGGGCGTGCAGCCCCTGGCCCCTCCAAGCACGAGCTGCCCGCTGCCTCTGCACGTGCCTGAGCTCCTGCCTGCGCTCAGGGCAGCAAAACCAGGCTGTTCCCAGCCAGGGAGCGGAGCCCTGCTCCCGCAGGAGGCTCTGGTGAGCCCCTTCCAGGACGCTCTGCTGTGCACGCAGCACCTCTCCTGCCCGCCCAGAACGCTCCTGGGACAGCAGGAACACCCACCCACCCTTAATTGCATGGTGCGGACTTTTATGGACATCACACCTTGTCCCTTATGGTCCAGTGATTCCAAAAGTGTTATTCCTAAAATAAATCTCTTTATAATAAATCTCCACTGTCCACGCATCTCTAGGTAATGCATGATTGGTAATCCTAACTGTTCACATGAGCGGTCCGGTTGTTCGTCTCTGCACGGTCACGCGTAGGATGGCCTTGCTACAGCAAGCGCTTCAAAGGACGAGTCTGGTCTCTTCAGATTTTCAGTCTTCGATATTGTTTATTATTTCTTATCTACAAAATTTTCTTTCAGCCTGACAGAGGTCTGACCTGCAAGGCAGCCAAGGGCACTCTGACCTCCCACTGGAAGGTCGTCTATTTTTATACTAAAAACTACGTACATCATATTTACCTTTATTTCCCAATACCTTTCACCCATATTAGCAAGTGCACCTTCACCAAGAACCAATCCCAAAGTGCCAACATCACCACAGAAAATGGATGACAAGAAGAAGAAAGAAGAAGGACAAGACATGCCCTGATTCCTCCATCTTGTCTCCATAACCCCCCATACCAAAACCCTAAAATGTATATTTCCACTCTGTAAATACTTAATTCTTACACCATTCATCCCCAAGTGATTCTCTTGTCCTCAAACAAGTGGCACATCCCTTGCAGGGTCAAAATCCAACCACCAGCTACTTCTGGCAACATTCCAGGATTTCCAAGCCCCCTAAGGGTTGTCTCGGTAACTCTGGACATCCAGAGTGATGCGCTGAATTCTCACATCTCCCCCTTCTGTTTGCACCAAAAGCATCTCTTTCGCAACCTGACTCATGACACGCCGTACACATAAAAAGATGCATGGGATTACAAGCAGGAGAACTAAGAGCAGTATCAAGATACAAGGACCTATCTTTAAAAACCCTCTCCATAAAGGAGAAAGATCAAAAAATCCAGCCACATCATCAATCCAAGATCCACTGATTTTGCCGAGTTTATTTATGCTATGTTTTAGTCTTTGAATACTTTCTTGAATGGTCAGAGAGATTCATGCAGCACATCCCCTCAAACTCTTCACACCCCTGTCCATGAGCGAGCAACAGATAATCAATCACTGCTCTGTTTTGAAGACTCGCCTGTCTCACACTGTTGATGTCTTTCAACATGTTACTCAGTGCGAGAGACACGGATTGAGCATGCTTTCTCAACCAGCAACCCATGTGGTCCAGTTGAGTCAAGGCCACCCTTGACGCTGTCTGAGGTGAGAAAATTGCTGTAGCAATTATCCTTGCCTTGTCCCAAGTGTATTCTTCGTCGTCGCAATCTGCCCCATAGTGTTGTAATGATCTTTTCTCTTTGTGTTTTTTCTCACTCAGCAATTTCAAATCTGGTGACAACATTGACATTTTCCCAATGCTGCATGGACCTCCCCTGGCACTGGCAGGAATACTGTGCCAGATTCTGTTCCCACAAATTAAAAACAATCCTTGTGGCTATTGCACCAGAACCTGGACAGATCCTTTGGCTGTTGTCTTAGTGTATTTACACGAAGCTGATGCATTTTTATAAAATTCATGATTGGGAGTGACATCACTAGTCTTGTTTGTTTCTGTCACAGTCAGAGTTTCAAACTGCATGCAAAGTTCCATTGTCATGGACCCAAAGATCTCCAATTCCTGAGGTTCGGTAGAAGCCACAGGAAGAAGATGCGTCCAAGCACACCACTCCTTCACAGGATCTTTAGCGACCTGCAAAATCTTGACTGTGGAGTTTCCCGGAATTGGCCATTCATCCACTGGCAACCCAACCATGCATGCTGAGAATGGTCTCCCTGGCCTTGAATGTGTCAGGCAAATACTTTCCAAATTCACTGCTTGGGCTAAAGTCTCCCACACATTCTGCTTTGGCTGATCAATGGGTAAATTTGTCCCATTACTTAAAGCAATAAATGAAAGAATGAGGCACATGAGCACTGTGAAGCTCATGACTTCACCCCCGTGAGAAAGCATTGCCATGTTTCCACTCAAGACCCCAAAGGAAAAGCCCCCAAAGTCTTTGCTCCTTTTATTTCTATTCTGAGTCGTCGTCTGCAGCTTGAGCCTCGACTTCTGTCTGCATGCTCGTTTCTCTCTTTTTCGGATCAGTGCTCTCTTGCTCTTGCATCTGAAACGGTTTCACGTGTCATGCTGAAACCCACTTCAGACCTCGCCCTGTGGAAACACAAGCGAAACCCTTGCCCCAGGTGATTAATTTGAAGGGACCCTCTATTTGTCCTGTCTCTGGGTTTCTGATCCAAACCAAAGGATTTTCCCTTAGTTTTTCCTGTGAGCTGTTTGAAAAATGCATCACGATTGGTGGATTGTGTTCTGAAGACGAACTATTTAGGAATTTCAGCACATACAATGCTTTATTTAACTTCATGTGAGATGTCGCCTCTGGCTCCCCGCTTCTTTGCCTGTCCAGAAGGGATTTCAGGGTGTGATGTGTTCTTTCAATGATTGCTTGACCTGTGGGTGTATGTGGAATACCAAAAGTATGTGCGACACCCCACCTTTTAAGGAATTTGTCAAGTGCCCTGCCTGTATATGTTGGGCCAATATCTGTTTTTATTTCTTGAGGCACACCTAATGATGCAAATGCTTGCAGAAAATGTCGACAAGCATGTTCTGCTGTTTCCCCTGCATGTGCTGAAGCAAAGACTGCTCCTGAGAATGTATCTACTGAAACATGAACATTTTTGAGCCTCCCAAATGATGGGTATTTTGTGACATCAGCTTGCCACAACTGAAGACCTTGCAGTCCCCATGGATTGACTGCTCCTGTGGAAGCAGGTGGCTGCACAAGCTGACAATCTGGACAAGCACTAATGATTTCCCTGACCTGACTCTTTGTGAGACGAAAGGATTCCATCAGTGCCTGTGCATTCTGATGAAAAAACACATGACCCAGTCTTGCCAGCTCAAAAATGTCCAGAAGTGTTTGTGAAATGGGCATTGTCAACGTGTCTGCTTGAACATTCCCTTCCACTAGAAATCCTAGAAGTGTTGTGTGAGCTCTAATGTGAGTGATAAAATATTCTTGTTCCCTGCTTTCTACAATGTTTTCAAGCTTGCCAGATATGAATATTGCGGGGGACGAGACAGGTATAAGTCTAATTGTGTCAGGAACTCACGCTTTAAAAAAGGAACTCACTAGGCTGCGGTAAAATATCTAAATATGGATAACATTGTAATCAGACTAGTGAAGAGATTTTTGCTTTTATTTCTAGCACATCAGTCTCAAAATACAAAATGGAGACATGACAGTTCACTGATCTACACTAAAAAATGTCTCTTCTAGCAATGCTGGTACAGAAATACATAAAATCATCTCAGACTAGAATTCAGCCAATCAGACACAGAAAACACATATTGACAAGCATTCTATCTAATCTTATAAAACATAGGTAATCGTAGCTAAAACAAAGACTAGTTCATAAGAGACAAAGAACAGAGTTCTATTCATGCTAACCTTCTAAAGATATACGTTAAATAACCTTGTTGCTATCTTAAAGGCAATTCTACAGAAGCCTATTGTTATTTGTCATGTTTACTGCTTGGGAAACTTTTCTGCTTGCATGGGAAACTTTTCTGCTGTATTTGCAATGTTAACAAAACTTCAGTCTGAGGCCTATACTTTTTTAACCATTTCCTAAAAACCCTCTAACCTTATGGATTCCAACATTTCCCCCTCTCTGTTTGACTCAGAAGTTTTCATTTTTTTGTCACTTGCTACTTGCGTTTCATAGCTCTATTGCAAAATTTCTGCTTATCATCTGTTGAAGACTTATTTTCACTAAACTGAAGCATTGCTATATTGTGGCACAGCAACTTAATGCTGTGAAGACTCAATCTCTGAAAGAGATATGAATCACGTTTGGTAACAGTCACAAGTCATCGTTCGAAAAACTCTACTTGATTTTAAGGCTTTAATTTAAAACCTTCGTTCATGTCAATACTCTCATCTACTGCTTTTGTGAGATTTCGTACACTCTTTGTGCTTCTACTTCTTAATTCTTTTGCTTGAATGACAAAAACTTCTCGGACTGTTTTGTTCATCATTCGCTGAACACAACAGAGTATACAAGGTACTACTATTAATATCAGTATTAGAACACTTAATACGTAAAGACCTATCTTGCAAAGTTGCTTTAGCTAAGGTGCAAAACTCTAATTTTGAAACAAATCATCTAACTAGGAATCTCTATCTTCTTTAATTTGGGCTGTCAGATATTTTAATTTTTGAATGCTTTTGTGAATGGATTCAGAATGATCAGACAAATTCATACAACACAATCTTTCAAATTCTTTACAACTATGTCTTTGTGCTAGTAAAAGAAAATTAATGGTTGCTCTGTTTTGAAGAGTAGCATGTCTAATACTATCAACATGAGTCAACATATCACTGATTGCGGAGGATGTGCCATTAGCTTGTTTGTTTAGCTAACATCTAACTCGATTTAATTGTCTCAATGCTACTGCTGAAGCTAATTGGGGTAAAAATATACTTGCTGAAACTCTTCTGGCAGCATTCTAAGGCATAAAATCACTCTGACAGTTCTCATCATAATGAGGAACAGCTCTCGTTTTCTTTTGTTCTTTTTCATCACTGCTTTGGCAGTGGGGGCAATTATGGTGAGCATACTAATGCCACAAGGGCTACTTTCAAGGTGGGCTGGAATGCTTTGCCAAGCTCTGTCTCTGCAAATGAACTAATACTCTTTTGGCAATTGCTGTGAATATTGATCTGTCTCTGGAAACACATCTTAACTGTTTGAAACATTACACTAAAAACTCAAATTTTTATATGCAAAATAATGAGGAGTAACACTGAACTTTGGGGGATCACCTTTTTGCTAGGCATGAGTCATGAAAGTAAAACAAAAATCTATGGTCAAAGAAGTAAGGATTTCTAATTCTTGAGGTTCAGATGCTGCTCTGAGAAGTTTTTTGGACTAAATGTTCTAATTGAAGGAAGGACTGTTTCTATTGTCAGTTCTACTTGGTTTACCATTGGATTGTTTTTTGACTAAAGGCAACTCTTTCACTGGCACACTAACTAAACAGGTTGAAAAAGGCTTTTCTGGTTCTGAATTGGACAAACATATAGTATCTGATCTAGCAGCCTTGGCTAAGGTCACCTAAACATTCGTTTTTGGTTGATCTACAGGTAAATCTGCACGACAAAAAACAATTAAAATCAAGCAAAACAAGTATACCATTTGAATTTGCCCGATCTCTTTCAGGAACTAAGTTTTGGCAGAATTCTTTCTAAACAAAAACAATAACCTTTAAAAACCTAATAAGTTTTCAGCCAAAACTTAGCTTTGTTAAACAAACATCCAGCATTCAATTAGTATACTCATAAATAACATTGGCACAAAATCAGAGTTCATGGGTTCTACCAATGCACAAAGAACGTCAGGCACAAGAGGCGTCAGGCGAGACTCGGGATTCTTCGATTCGGTTCACGTCTGCGTACTTGCTTCTTCGGTTCTAGGCTCAACAACAGGTTCTGAAGTGCGATATGGTTTGACGCTTTTGGCAGGAACCCACTTAATTCTAGCACCTGTGGAAATAGAAGCATACCCTTTGCCCCACGTTATTAATTGAAACGGACTTTCTATCTGTCCAGAGTCAGGGTTTCTAATTAGAACAGGAGGATGTTCTTTCAGTTTTGCTTGTATGTTATTTGAAAAGTGTCTAAAGATTGGTGGATCTGGTTCTGTACTTGAACTATTTAGAAAATTAAAAACATACAGAGCCTTACTCAGTCTCATCTGTGGGGTTCAGCAGGAACTAAGTCATAAGAGTTAAAAGTATTTTTCAACACACTATTAAAATAGGGAGAAGAAAATCTACTTTCTTTCAAAGCTTGTCGCAACTCTTTTATATCATGATGATCAAGTCTTTCATATTTTGGATTTCTGTCATTTCTTCTATATTTTACTGGTAAAGCAAGATATTGTTCTTTTAAATCTGAATATTTTTTTAGTTTTTGATTAATGTATGACTAATCAGGTAAATTTAATGGAAAATCAAAATTGTTACTTCGATCAGTGACAGGTTGACTTTTACTTCTAACTAATATATTTTCTGATTCTGAGAAATTACTAAATCTAAACTTTCTAGGCCTTCTGCCTAAATCTAAATTCTTGACAGGGACACTGTACTCTTGTCTAGGAGTTTTGCTAACTTGGTCAGCTCTGGGAATTTGGCCAGCTCTTTGGCCAACTCTGGGAACTCGGCTATAAAAGGCAGGGGTGGACTCTCACAAACAACACGCTTCTTCTGAAGCTCGACTTAAAGGGGCTGAGACAGAGGCGTGTTCTTCTCTTCTGGGAACAGTGCTATTTAACTTTGAGTTTGATACTTTACTACAAGTTTCATATTGTCTCTTTGCTAAGAAAAACTCAGCTTGGGAGTCTTCAAATTTAGGTTTTAAACTTACATGGTTTTGTTTTAAAATACAAGGATTAGGATAATGATATTTTAAAAACTTAACTCGTGTTTTTTCGGGTTTTTGAGAGTTATCTATCTTTTCAAAGGACTCTACTCTTTGAATTAAAGCTAGTTTTTTTTTCTCTGTATCTATAGATTGACAAACTCTAGAACAACTATGTTTTTGTTTAACAGAAAAAGAGTTCTCTGGAACTACAATTTTTCGAGTGGAAGCAGCTATTTCAGCTTCTACTTTAGGTTTAACAGATTCTAATTTAGGTTTCAGTGTCTCTGCACAAACAATTTTAGGAAATACAGACACTTTTTCATTCTCATCTTTTACATATTTTGTCTCATCTTTCTTACAAGAGTCACATATTTTTACATTAACAGAACAATGCGAAGAAAAGTCTGAAAGAGTCTCATTTTTTCTCAGAGAGAGAGAAGAAAGATTTTGTTCAACAGAGTTCAAAGCAATACTTTCAGCATTTGCAACAACACTTGTAACATTCTCCGATACATACACAGTCTCCGGTTTACTGGAATTTAATGAGACAGAACCAGAAGCTTTGTTTTCTGAGTCCAAGTTGATCTTATTATTATCAGTTTGTTTAAAACAGCGCTCCAACAGTGCTCTACAAACCGACATAAGTTCTCTTAAGCTTTCATCTTTTTTGAGAGAGACTAGATTATAGATTCTCCAGTTTATCTGATCCCAAAAATGAAAAGTAAAAGCAGACTGCAGATTTAAATCTTGCGTATTCGCTTTAATCCAGATAAGTAAGTTTTAAAGCTCTGTTTTTGAAATTTCAGAGTGACTTTTTTCTTGTAACATTGTCTCTAATTGATGAAAAATATTTCATTCAACTTTTGATAAATTCATTCTCATTTTTGTGTTCTTTTAGTAATTTTTTTTTCTCTATTTTTTCTCTCAACGTTACTCAAGCGCTCTCTTGAGATAAGTTACTTACAATTTTCTTGGCTTCGGCGGGAGAGATGATACAGTGTCTTCTTTGTTAACACTTGGGTCTCTGCGGCTGGGACATTCACAATTTTTCTTTTTTTTCTTCTATTCTACGTCTTCGGACGGGGGTCCTCACACGGGGCACCAAATGCGGGGGACAGGACAGGTATAAGTCTAATTGTGTCAGGAATTCACGCTTTAAAAAAGGAACTCACTAGGCTGCAGTAAAATATCTAAATATGGATAACATTGTAATCAGACTAGTGAAGAGATTTTTGCTTTTATTTCTAGCACATCAGTCTCAAAATACAAAATGGAGACATGACAGTTCACTGATCTACACTAAAAAATGTCTCTTCTAGCAACGCTGGTACAGAAATACATAAAATCATCTCAGACTAGAATTCAGCCAATCAGACACAGAAAACACATATTGACAAGCATTCTATCTAATCTTATAAAACATAGGTAATCGTAGCTAAAACAAAGACTAGTTCATAAGAGACAAAGAACAGAGTTCTATTCATGCTAACTTTCTAAAGATATACATTAAATAACTTTGTTGCTGTCTTAAAGGCAATTCTACAGAAGCCTATTGTTATTTGTCATGTTTACTGCTTGGGAAACTTTTCTGCTTGCATGGGAAACTTTTCTGCTGTATTTGCAATGTTAACAAAACTTCAGTCTGAGGCCTATACTTTTTTAACCATTTCCTAAAAACCCTCTAACCTTATGGATTCCAACAAATATGATACTTCATTGCTGACTTCTTTCAAGAGCGAACCCTCCAATCGTTTGACCACACCCGCAACATATGCGGAATCTGTGACCAGATTGAGGGGTTGTTCGAACAACTGAAATGCTCGGACAACAGCTGCCAATTCCACAATTTGTGGAGAGCCTTGAACCGTCTTCACATCTGAGTCCCAGTCCCCTGCTGTTGAGTTTGTCCATGTGATCACCGACTTGTGCGTCTTCCCTGAACCATCAGTGAACACTGTGATCCCGTTCAGAGGTTCTTCACTTACTCTTGGCTTTGCTCTGTAGCATATTTGCAATTGCAACACCCTGTGCTGCGGAAAATTGATTGTGCAAGTTCCTGGAAAAGCTAACAATGCAATTAACAAGTCTTTCGATTTCTGCATCGCCCAATCAAAATAATCTTTTTTCAAAGGCAATCGGATGACTGAAAATTCCTGTCCTGCCATTGTCAGCAGCCTTGTTCTCACCTTTATGATGATTTGTGCTGCCATTTCTAAATCTGTGAGAATTGTCTTTGGAGGCCTGTATGGTAGAAAAATCTACTCTATGATTATTAGAGAGTCTCTTTGCAATGCATCCCATTGGAAGATCAAACCATGGAACGGTGTTTTCTTTCCCAGCACTGCCAGCTGAAAAGGCAACGATTGAACAAATTATGTGCCTGCCTGTTCTGTATAGAATCTGTGACTCTCTCCAATTCTTTCTTTGCTTCCTGCATGAGTGTCCTGGGAGATCGAATGTCTGTGTCTCCTCTCAAGAGATCGAGCAATGCAGGAATGTTGCTGTTCGGGATTCCCAAAATCGGTCTCATCCAGTTGATCTCTCCTAGAAGTTGCTGTAAATCATGTAGATTGTTTTGTACTGACCTCCATCTTCTGATGTTTTATTGTTTTCTCCGAGATCTTCCACCCTAGATATTTCCAAGGTGTGATCTCCTGAATTTTCGAAACACTGATTTCCAGACCTGCCTTTTGCACTTCTGCAATCACACAGCCATGAGCTTTTTGAAGCTCCTGTTGTGTTGATGCCACAATGAGCAAATCATCCTTATGATGAATGATCTTCACCTTCGGAAATTTCTTCCGTGCTGGTGACAAAGCTTGTGCCACGTACCATTGACAGATTGTTGGCAAGTTCTTCAGACCCTGAGGAAGAACCACCTAATGGTACCACTGCAGAGGCATTTCCTTGTTGATACTTGGAACTGAGAAGGCAAATCTTGGAGCATCATCTGGATGGAGCAGAATACTGAAAAAAACAATCCTTGAGGTCAATGACCACAAGCGGCCAATCTCTGGGAATCATTGAGACAGATGAAAGTCCCAGCTGAAGCGGTCCCATGTCTTCAATGACTTCATTGATCCTCCCGAGATCATGCAACAGCCTCCATTTGCCTGATAGCTTCTTTTTGATGACGAACACTGGAGAGTTCCAAAGGCTGTCTGTTGGCTCAATGTGTCCCTTCTGCAATTGTTCCTGGACCAGGTTTTTCAATGCACTCAACTTTTTTCACTCAAGGGTCCACTGATCCACCCAAACTGGATCATCTGTTCTCCAGGTCAACTTCAATGTGGCGAGTGCCGCAGTGACCCCTACTAAAAATCCACCTCGATGTTCGTGCCCCATTGTGCCAAAAGATCTCGTCCCCAGACTGTGATCGGCTTTTGGACAATGAAAGGACGAATGATTACCGTCTTGTCTCCTGGTCCCATGACAATGATGGAATTCTCACTCTGCAGACACAGAGAAACTCCCCCTATGCCTGAGAGAGAACCCAAGGGCGCAACCAAGCTCCAATTGTGGGACCAAAAGATGTAACACATTACTGTGACATCTGCCCCTGTGTCGAGCATTCCTCTGATTGCTGTCGTTCTGTCTCCACGTGTCATCCAGCACAAGAGTGTGGGTCAATCTCGACCTATGTGCTTCACCTGTGTAGTATATATTTCAACATGCTCCCTCAAATGAAGACCTTCTTTGTCGAAGATTGACATGACCTCTCCAATGGCATGTGGTGGCAAGGCAAAAGCTCTCACGACCACAATATTTTCTGGCACGGTCAATGGTGGACGAAGCGCTCTTGCCAAAACTGTCAATTCTGTGTTCTTGTCTGCTGACACAACTGTAGGATAAACAATGAGTCCGAGGATGCTACTTCTATCTTGTCCCACTATTAAGAAATCTGGTCTTTTGTATGAATCTCTGGGGATACCTGTTGGTATTTCTGCATGATTTTCATCCAGGAAGCATACTAATTTCGAGGCTGCCAATGCGCACTGTGCCCCTGGTGGGAGGAGGTCTGGGTCACTGTGGAATCGGCTGAGGGCTTTGCTGAGGGTGTCTGCTTGTTGCTCACTGATGACTGTCCTGTCTGCTCTTGTGTCACCGCCATCACTTGTGTCTGCGCTCACTGGCAATTCCCGCGCTCTTTCTTCCATTTCCTGGATACAATAAAGGATGTCTGTCTGGGAATAACATTCTCTCACAGAGTGCCTTCCTCTTCCACACCGTGCACAAAGCAGTTTTTCCGGTTTTTGTGTTGGCACTGGTGCATGCGTCTATGGACAATTCTTCTTCATGTGTCCAAACGCCCCACATTTTTAGCATTGTCGTCCTGGGGGATTGTTATTTTTCTGCATTGTTGCAAGAACTTTGTTCATGTTTTCATTCTGCTGGTGAAGTATTTTTTCCAGCATTTTTTCCAATGCTTTGTCTTCTGACTGTTTCTCCAAGTGTCCCTTTATCTGCTCTTCCCATTCTTCTCTCAGCTTGTCCTTCAAAATCGACGCGATATGCTGAGGTGTTCCCACCTTGTTGCATTCCTCCACTGGCTCTGCCAAGGATGGCTGTCCTGGCATTGCACTGATGACCTTTTGGCAATCCGGGTTGGCACTGCCAAAAGCCAGACTCTCCCAGAGAGGCTTCTTCGCTTCTTCGATTGTCACCTGTCAATCCACGGCTTGCATAAGTCGATCGATGAACAACGTGTATGGTTCTGTGGGACCTTTTCTGATGCATGAGAATGGAATGTCCTGAATTCCCGCTGGAGCAATCTGCAGAATTGCCATTCACGCTGCCTCCTTTATGTCATTCAACACTCTTCATGGAAGTCATATTGCTTGCTCCCCTGAATTGTCATCTGGAGGATCCCCTGCCAACTGTGCTTCTGTGAGATTCGCATTTGGCCCACCTTGATATTTGTTTCTCAACTCTGTGAGGTACTTTCTCCATCTTTTTTCCCAGATGAGGTTCTGTGTGTCTGTGAGAATCATTGACACGAGGCTCTGAATATCATATGGTGTGAGGTTGTACATGGTAAATGTCCCCTTCAAGAGTTGTTTGAAATATTGTGAACTCAGCCCATTGTTCTGAGTGGCCTTTGCTAAATCTTTGATTGTCTCATGACTCATCCTTTCCCACCTTGGATTCTGTCCCTGTGCAACATATGTCACTGGCATTGTCAAATCTCCTGAACCTGGAAACAAATCCGTTTCTTTTGGCAATGCTTTCCTGGTGTGCTTCCAGTCCATTGTCTTCACCGGCTGTTTGAATTCCCCCTCTGGAAACTCCATCGGTATCTGCATGAACAGTGGAGTCATGGAGGTCATTGGTGATTCTTTGTATCACATTTTTGCCTTGAGGTTTTGGCCTCACTCCCAAATCCAACCAAGAAACTTGAGGTTCCCGTGTGTATGTCTTTCTGGCTATATCAAAAGAATGCAAGAAGCTCTTTGCTGCTTCTGCTGCTGACAGCATCCACGCCGGAATTCCCTCTGATGCTGTGATTCGTATGATGTCTTCTCCTTGTTGCTGCGCTTCATCTGAAGCCTCTTCATCTTCATGAAATCCCGAAGTTGAAGGATAATCCGTTTGCTGTGTTGTTATTGTTTTCTTAGATGTGGTTTTCTTTTTATACCTTGTTGGGAAAAATCGCTGCATTGTTGCAGTCTCACCACGAGACAGCGCTGTGGCTCCGCTGAACAAATCCGGCATGTTATGCATTTCAGTCATCTCCCCACAAGGAGGCACTGTCATCGGACTGGACAACCGTGATGACGGTATGAACTCGACTGTCTCTTGTTCGGCAGACTGCCGCGTTCGCAATTTTGTTTGAGACCGAGTCTGCATGCTTTTGATTGAGCTAGCAATGGAGGTTGAATATGTGTCTTCCCTGGATGGAAGAGGCTTGGACC
Source organism: Melospiza georgiana (assembly GCF_028018845.1). NCBI lineage: Eukaryota > Metazoa > Chordata > Aves > Passeriformes > Passerellidae > Melospiza > Melospiza georgiana. The sequence goes on from NC_080465.1 coordinate 52,727,577, forward strand.
CCAGGGATTGGGACTGAAGGCACCGGGACCGGAAACGGGGTGGAGCCCCGGGATGTTGAATCCCAAGCACGGCCCCTCCTCACCCAAGACGTCACAGGGGATCAGACCTGGCTCTGACCACGCTCTACTTTCTGAGCATGTGCACCTTTGGGAATGCCTCCTCTCTCCCCTGAACTGACATCACTGTCTCCTTCCCGTTCCGCCTCCAAAGTCTCCTCCCTACGATCTGTCCCGGACTCTCTCTCCTCCTCCTCTGACACTGTATCCATGCCTCCCACCAGTGTGCACAGCCCGCCCCCCCGCCAGTGCCCCTGCCTGTGCAGCAATTCAGGCCAATCTCCGTATCCTGACTTCCGGGTTTTACGTCACAACCACGCGTCCCCTGCATCTCCCTATGGTAGCTGACTGGAGCTCTGTAACCACCCCAACTCGCTCCCCATGTCTGAGACCTCCGTGTTGGTCTGAGACCCCTCCCCAGAGGTCCTGCGAGCCTTGCCGTTCGCACGCATTTTTGGCACCGCGCTGGCTGAGGCAGCTACTGCTCCTGGCGCTGTGCTTGCAAATGATCCGCCAGAACCCGTGTCTCCCATCGCCTCCGCGCACGTGCCCCATCCCCGTCAACTTGCACCGCTGCCGCGTCGCCGTGCTCACTGCAAGAAAGCGCTTTCCCCCACCCCTCCTTTCCCCCTTGGACCCCCCTTCCGACTCTTCCGTTTTTCCCATCCCATCTCCCCCTGGCCCCTGCAAGCTGGAAGGGCGCGCCCCTAAGGAGTGACCCGCTTCCTCAATCTCGCTGGGAGAAAACCTCAACTCATCTGGGATTGGGATGGTGTCATCTGTGCCTGAGTCGGAGCCTGAAGCCCCTGCACTCTCTGGGGTTTCAGGGCATTTTAGAGATCTCTTGGGTTTTAAGGGTGGTGGGATTGGAGGCAATGACATTGCTCCCTGCTCCCTTTCCTTGAGAGCTTTTTCCCCCGGGCCAATTGGGATCAGAGCCAATCTTCGTTTCGAGCCTTGCTCTCCTCCCTCCGCCCCTGTGGGATCTGCAACAAGTTGTTGCCTCGCCAATCTTTTTGACTGCACTGAGGTAGCTTCTAACATAATTCTTGCAGGAGACAGCAATTTCAAGGCCGTCTCATCCTTTTTTGTAGCTAAGAGATAAAGATGTCTATTAATTTCTTGCCAAAACCCCACTTCAAACAACAGACACATCTCTGAAAACGGGTAATTAAGTCTCACCCACAACAAAAGATCTTTGAGCTCTTTCTTTGGGATCCCTACCGTATGTGTGTCTGCCACATCTTGTGAGGCGGACAAAATCTCTAGCTGTTCCTGGGAGAGTGTGCCCCCCATGTTCTTAATTTTGACCTTCTCACCAAATTTGTGTTGTCAGAGCAGTCCGAAGGCTCCCGATCTCCGTCCAGCAGGTCACAGGAGATGGATTCAGAGGTTTCTTTCTGATTCCGATCTGGGCTGTTCTGCTACGAACCTTCTTCGGCAGAAGCTGAGTGTGATGTTCTCGGTGGCTGCTGCTTCTTCAGACTCTTCTGCCTGCTTTCTGGCTGCTTTCCCAAAGAGTTATCAGTGCTCTCCTGGGAACACATCCAAATTGGGAGCTGCCCGCTTGGCTCTTCAGGGCTTCAGGGTGGCCTCCCTTGGTGGGAGAGCCCGGCCAGGGAACGCCAAATGACCGCTCTGACTGTTCGTCTCTGCACGGTCACGCGTAGGATGGCCTTGCTACAGCCCGCGCTTCAAAGGACGAGTCTGGACTCTTCAGATTTTCAGTCTTCAATATTGTTTATTATTTCTTATCTACAAAATTTTCTTTCAGCCTGACAGAGGTCTGACCTGCAAGGCAGCCAAGGGCACTCTGACCTCCCACTGGAAGGTCGTCTATTTTTATACTAAAAACTACGTACATCATATTTACCTTTATTTCCCAATACCTTTCACCCATATTAGCAAGTGCACCTTCACCAAGAACCAATCCCAAAGTGCCAACATCACCACAGAAAATGGATGACAAGAAGAAGAAAGAAGAAGGACAAGACATGCCCTGATTCCTCCATCTTGTCTCCATAACCCCCCATACCAAAACCCTAAAATGTATATTTCCACTCTGTAAATACTTAATTCTTACACCATTCATCTCCCCAAGTGATTCTTTTGTCCTCAAACAGGTCGCACATCCCTTGCAGGGTCAAAATCCAACCACCGGCTACTTCTGGCAACATTCCAGGATTTCTGAGCCTCCCCAAGGGTTGTCTCCGTAACTCTGGACATCTGGAGTGATGTGCTGAGTTCCCACATTCACACATCTAAAATAGAATGCTGATTAGATCATCTAATTTTTTACGCATCTTGCTGTGGTTCTCTGGCCCACCCATGGCTCACTTTCCCAAATTTGCTGACAAACTTGCTGAGTCCTGATTACTCTTCTTTTTGTATCTTTTTCACGGATATACTGACCCCATTTCTGAATATGTCCATAATTCATTCTTTGTGAACGTGTTCATTGTCCATTATTACAAGCAAACTGGATTGTGCATTGGATGAATATGGACGTTGTCTTGCCAAAACTCCTCAACCTGCAAAATATTCTCGACACTTAAGAAACACTGGCAAGGCTGAATTGCTTGTGCTCCTTGCAGCGGAGGCACTCCAGCTGGAGCTCATCTTCCTTGCCCCGAGTCTCTTTCCATGCGTCGCTTTGGGTGCGCAGCCCCTGGCTCCTCCAAACACGAGCTGCCCGCTGCCTCTGCCTGCCTGCGCTCAGGGCAGCAAAACCAGGCTGTTCGCAGCCAGGGAGCGATGCCCTGTTGTTGAAGATAGGAGAGTCTGCTGGGCTCAGCAGAGAATAGCAACATGTCAGGTACCTGGCTGAAGGCCTCAGACATGTCATCATCTCAGGTGAGACTATCATGGCAGGAAGTGCTTTGAGATTTATCAGCGCCGCCATTAATTATCCTGAACCAAGTCCTGGAGCATGATGAGTCCCAAGAGCAATGGCAATGAGTGTTTCCACCTTTCTCTCTTCCCATGGCTCACATAGGCTCTCACATTAGCAGTTGTATATGTTGGAGAATTTTGCTCAGACATGGCTTGGAGAAAGAGGCCATGAAAATATACAGCTGATGGAAAAGTGGAAGGCAGCTGTAAAGCAGCAGTTCTCAAGCCCGTTTCTGTAAATAATTAGGTTCTCAGGCACATTTTATAAATGGCGGGATTCTCAGACAGTCTTCTCATGGCAGGTAAACATTCTGTCCTTGGGAACAGACATGGAGATTGGGAACCCTTCATATCATGGTGAGAACACAAATCTTGGTTTCAATAAACAAACCACAGGTATTGTAAACAAAAGGAGGGGTTAGAGTTTTCTCTGTAGCCTATCGTGAGCTCGGATTCTGCAATATGCATGAACTTAATTAACACTGTTATGAAAAGTGACTGATTGGATCAATAAATCGGAGTTGATGCTGATCAACAAGGATGGGTCGTCTCCCTTTGCTTTCAACATAATGGTGACACCCGATTGTGATATGGCAATGCACCATGAAGAAGCGAAGAAAACGGGTCAGGTCCTAAGCAGTGGGACGGCAGAAATGAGATAAAAGGGATAAAAAAGAAGTTGAGTTGCGTCGTGCCTTGGGTGTTGTACAGGCGAGCCTGACTGATAACGTGCTGCACGGACCTTGAAGAGGCTGCAATCAGCGCTGAATTAGGTATGAAAAGGCAAGCAGCATATTTATAAAAAAGGCAGGTTAAGGGGATGAATTTGCAAAAGGAATTAACAGGACTTTGGACTGACGGCTATGGTGAAGGGGTTTTCCTTAACCCCCATATGGTTTACGAGTTAGTGGAATGGCGTGAATTCGGTGATTTATTATGGGAGGCTACTTTGGAGAGTGATAAAACTGCCAAGAAACCGAGCAAGCCATGGCGGGTGATATACAATACACTGTTTCAGCATCTCTCTGAATGCAAAGCAGCAGCCACGGCTCGTGGCGCCTGCGGCGCCGTCCTGCTCTGAACTCGGCATGGGCTCTCTGCCATGGGGAGCAGCCGCGGTGAGTGGCCGCCTGAAATGCTGCGCTGTAGCAGCGGTAGCGGAGGCAGCGGCGGGGAGAGCGGAGCTGCGCGCCGTGGGAGCTGAGCCGAGCCGCAGCGGGAGCCGAGCCGTGCCTCTGCGGCAGCCCGCTGGCAAGTCTTGCGAAACAAAGAACCCAGCGCGGGGTGGGCGGTTCGCCTGCTCTGACACACGCGCCCCGCAGCCGGCAAAAGCTTCGGCTTTAGACCTAACAGTGATAATAAACAAATTACACCAAGGACCATTGCGTTTCTCACCTAAGTTAAAAAGACTTTTTGTCTTCCTAGCAGAGACTGTGAAAGACAAATCAGCAATCACCTGTATTAACATAGACTTTAACATCAGAAGCCTGGATGGCTCAGTCGATGGAACATCAGACTCTAAAATTGCATTTTGAAAAATTTAAAAATGTTAAGATGTGTTGGACTGATTGTATGAGTGAGATGTTGTGAGTGTGCTTTTTGGTATAGAAATGCTATAGCAAACACGTGAAAAAAAGTTGTTTTAGCTTAGTATTTTAGAATCAGGCCTGTAAGTAAGTTATAGTAAATGTTATATTTTATTTTTATAGTAAGTTTTATTTTATTAAGTAGTTTAAGTTAAATTATCTATTAAGTGTTATTAAGTTTAAGTTGAGTTAGATTCTGTTGAGTTTGAATTATATTGGGTTTAAGTTGTGTAGAATTTAAAGTCAGTTAAGTTCTGCTAAGTTAAGTTCTGTTGATTTGAAAATAAGTCTGCTAAGTTAAATATTTTAAGTGATGTTAAGTTCTATTAAGTTTCATTATTTTAAGTGCTTTAAGTTTAAATCCTTTTGCTTATTTTGCTTTGTATTTTTGGTTGTATTCAAGATATGGTTAGTAGAATGATAGAAAAACCTGGCATACTAAAGAAAAAAAAAGCGGGAATATGTTGGAGAATTTTGCTCAGACATGGCTTGGAGAAAGAGGCCATGAAAATATTTCACAGCTGATGGAAAAGTGGAAGGCAGCTGTAAAGCAGCAGTTCTCAAGCCCGTTTCTGTAAATAATTAGGTTCTCAGGCACATTTTATAAATGGCGGGATTCTCAGACAGTCTTCTCATGGCAGGTAAACATTCTGTCCTTGGGAACAGACATGGAGATTGAGAACCCTTCATATCATGGTGAGAACACAAATCTTGGTTTCAATAAACAAACCACAGGTATTGTAAACAAAAGGAGGGGTTAGAGTTTTCTCTGTAGCCTATCGTGAGCTCGGATTCTGCAATATGCATGAACTTAATTAACACTGTTATGAAAAGTGACTGATTGGATCAATAAATCGGAGTTGATGCTGATCAACAAGGATGGGTCGTCTCCCTTCGCTTTCAACATGTATATTTTCATTTTCAAGCTGAAATGCATTAACATACCACTGGGTTCTAAAAATTCAAGTCTTGAACTGAAGGGGGTCCAAAAATACAGGTCTTGAACTGAAGGGGAGTGGCTTCTCTGTCCCTGGGCTTTTAGGCCAATGAGTGAAGCTTCAGTGCACTTTACTGTAAGCTGATACCTGACCCAGGAGATTTAAATGAATGATTCACGGCAGGTCAGATTTGGGGCACTGAACTCTGTGTAATCTGTTGGATAGAAAAATGAACACGAATATGTGGAAACACCATCAATAACTTGCAGAAATACCTATATTGCCTTTAATGAAAGAAGTATATAAAATAGGTTTAATTTGCTTTTCACTTGAGCCAAATTCATTTGTGCCAATGGCATGGAGAATTGCTTTCATTTAAGTCTTGTTTCTGAAAAAGCACATTCTTTTTTTTCCCAAAATAATTTTTTCACCCCTAATAAGCCAGTAATTTTAGAAAAAGCCTATAGCTTTTCATTTGACATGGTTTAATTTATAACAAATGGCAAACAGAGTACAGAAAATGGAAACACTAATAGAGACAGGTAGAGACAAACCATTTTTTTTGACTCTAGTCAGATCTGTGTGGCAAAAAACGAATCACAGATATTTGCATTTGTCCCTGTGTGAAGCACACTTATGTGTGAAGCATTCCATTAGAAGGTATGCACCTAAAATACATAAATGTTAGCTTAGTCAATTGCAGCCTAAATTCTAGTCAGTGACTGAGTATTCAGTACCCATTCATAGATCCTTCCAATTCACATATTTCAGAAAGTGTATTATGCTCCCATATGCTTAAATGTCAAATGACAGAACAATCCCGATAAATACAATTTAAAACCAAGAAACACTCAGAAATCCCCCAAGTGTAGCTCAACAATCTTTTTGAATCAAAATGCTTAAGTCAACATGTAGGAGGAAAGCTTCATCTAGTTTAAATTTACACTGAGGAGCTGGCCCTAAATTTTACTTATATGTTTTAGTGCTTTTCTTCACAACAGCATTTCTTGTAGCACCCCGTCCTTCCAATTACTCTGTATTACTCTGTATCAAACGATTTGCTAACCAAAGCCAGCCATGAGGGAAGTTGTGTCCCCATATTCCCTCAAGCAAGAAGCTTGCTGGATGAGGATCACTCATATTCATCCTAAATTCTTTTAACATTTTCATGTGTATTTAACATTAGCTTTCTCTGCTTGAGCTTGCTTTGACAAGCATATAATACGTGTGGGAATTATGTGAATACAATACTTGAGGCCACAGAAAAGCTTGGGAAAAAAGTCGCACTACCAAAATTATTTCAGAAACAGAGCCACTGATCCTGAATACAAATAAACTGTAACAGATCCCCCGGCCATTGTATGCAGAAGTGTACATATAAATATTTAGCTATTCAGTTGCAAAGTATTAAGAATAAAGATCCTGAGTTAGAGTTGGTCATGAGATAAAATCATAAAGTGGATCCTTAATAATTTCCAATGCTTGGCCTTAGGAAGAACTTTCAATGTCATCTCATGATGATACTGGGGCCCCAGAGGGTTTTAAAGATGTCAGGTAGACAAATGTAACCGTAACATGTCCAAACAGGTAATGATGATGCCTCTGCTGGGACCTTATTCAGAATCTTTTTGCACTGCTGGGACATACCACAAAAAGGCATCCAAGCTCTGCATTCTGTATATTCCTTGGTAATCTCTAATATGGGTTTTGTTTTTCCTTTTGCCCTTGCTTCTTCTGCATTTACCTTCACCACGAGAGTTTTGTGACATCAAGTTGCTAACAGGCAGTAGGCTAGATGTAAACTGTACTGTCATTCATATTTCTCTTTCCCCTTAAATTTTACCTGACAACATTTCCACTGTTGAAAATAAACCATTTATGGCAAACAGAAATGTAGTTAATTTGGAGAACATAACAGAATCATTGTTATCACAATTCTTCAAGTAAATTTACAAGTTTAAGCATGCTAAATCTGATAGTGACTCAACACATGGTTAAGTTGGGTTTATATAAGTGCTATGATAGCTGTTTTCTAACAGCTATCTGATCTATTAAGGCCATTAAGAATAAATAAAACCAAAGGAAGTAGGCAAGCGAAAACTACTAGGGGAAAGCAAGATGAGGACAGAAAGAACTTGTTAATAGCATACTGAAAACTGAAGAAAAATGCTTCTTGAATGGAAACAGTGACTATTAAGTAGAAAACAAAGAAGCAAAGACAAAGGAAAATTACTTCAGTGAGGTACAAAAAGAATCAAGCTTCAAAACGGACAAAATGCAGAGCAGAATCAAAATGAAACCATACTTTTATAATTACTGACAGTTTTTATTTTATTTAATCCAACCAATTATCTAAAATGTGAATTAAGCACACTTGACGTCTGTGAATTGTTTTCTATAACACTTTTATGTGTATCATTCTCAAAAGTCAAGTGTGCACTGATTGCACTTCAGACAATGTTACATTTCCAGAACGCTGGAGAGAGGAAAAAAGCCCCACATATTTCAATAATGCATTTAGCATGAAATTACCTGGAGTTTGGGTCTATCTGCTCAGCTCTCCTTTCACCCGGTATTGCCCTCCTGCTCATAACTGGATGCACCAGGCTGGAGCTCAGGGCAGCCACGTGTGGCACAGGCCAGCCAAGGCTGCTGAGCTGCCAAGCCCAAGGTCATCTCCTCTGCTGGTGGCAGTCAATGTGAAAAAAGCTGGAAGCAAGATCTGGCCCAAATTTTCCCTTAGGAGCTGCTTTTAAGCTACACTGCACCAGCAGCCTGTCTGTGATCCAACCCAGGGTTGCCACCGCACCTGGCTACTCGCTAGAGAGGCCACAGCTGCCACCTGCCAGAGCCACACTTGGCTCCTCGCTCCCGGTCCCTTGCAGAGTGGCCACCTTTGCTGCACCCTGTCAGCAATGGGTGTTCTGTGAGGTTAACAGCAGACCTGCACACACACAACTTTGGGAGCCCAGCATCTGCATAAAAGCACTGTGTGTCATGCTGATGGTCTGCAAAGTTTCCAGAGTGACGTTGGTCCATAGGTCCTGACAGCCATTAACCCTGGGCTTATCCTCTTCTGACCTTGCAGGCACAAACAATCATCCTGGTTACTGCCACAAGAGGAAAAGCCAGAGTTACACTCATAAATTACTCTCCCTTTTTGGCCAGGTCACAAACTGGAGGTTTTGAGAGATGAACACTCCTTCTGACAACCCATTGTTTTGATGCCAGTCTTAAAATATCATCAGATCAAGACATGAACACCCATCAGGGTGTTCCATCCAGCCTGCTGCTTCAAGTGCTTGGGCTTGAGCTAAAGCCACTTTTCCTTTGCTGTGAGGGGAATGGGGCACATAACCGTCGGACTTCTGAGCTGGTGCAACATTTCTGAATGCACAGCCAGCATGTCATAGGGTGTAAGCAGAGCGTAGAAAAAAGTTCTTGTTATATGATGTGGATAAAAAGCTGACAAAATGCCAAAGTAGTTGAGAACAGAAATCTGAGGAATAAACTGGAAGATATTGGAGCATGTCTATTGTTATATCAGCAAGATTTCCTCCACCTTCAGAATTTTAGTACAGGGGACCTGGGAAGAACTGCCCATTTCCCTAAAGCCCATGTTTCAGTTGTTGTTGGGAAGCTATTAATGCAAATAGGGCTGTGCTTTCATTCCAGCTGGTTTTGCCTCTGAAGGCACTGCAGGTGGCAATGCTTTGTGTCCTTTGATGAGGGAACAGACAGTGGCAGATGTCCTGTGGCTCCCACTCGTAGGAAGATCACAAAACCAAGGATCAGCCTGCGCCTGTTTGCGGAAAGCGTTTGACAGTGGCTGCCAGCAGACACATTCTGATCAGAGACAAGGAGGGAGCACTTCCTAAGGCATTTTTTTCCTTGGGAATCTGTGAAGGAAACTGTCAAACAGGAAGGGATTTCCTACAAAGCCACTTCTGCTTCTTTTCTCCCTCCCCCATAGCTGATATTGCTACAGGGAAGCCCAGGGGTGGGAATGGAGTGTGCATGTAATCAGTTAGATAATGATAGATAATGTAGATAATGATAGACGGATGGTATCAGGAAATTAAACTAATATTTCTAGCAAGGCAAATGACAACAGGAATTCAGCATTTGGGTTTGAAATATTGATGTAAACTTCAATAAGATAACAGCCAGGATTTTTCATAGTGACTTTGCACCCTTCAAGTTTTGAGGGCCAGATTCCAAAGATATTAAGGCATTTGTTGTGGTTTTTTTTTTATTAAAAAAAAAAAAGAAAATTAAAATCAAACTCCTAAAGATTACTTCCACAAACAAATGATAGTATGTTAATCTGAAAATAACATCCCAGGGCTACTGGGACTTTTCCGATAAGTTTCACTTGGATGACCTGTGGATATGTGGATGTTTAGCCTTATAAGGCTATGCCACATTTTTCTTTCAAGTGACTTCACTTTCTCTTCTATTTCTGGGATAAAATATTCAATCATTTTTACTATTTTAGTTTAATTTAGATCAGAAACATCTTTCTGGCACCTAATTCTAATTTCAAAATGTCAGTGATTTTTTCAGGCAGATGGGATATATTTTTCATACAGTGACCACCCTTTCTTGAGTGAAATTGTTAACAACATCATCTCTAACTATTAGGAAATTTATTTTTATGTCTCTCTGACAGGAAAATCAAACTTCAGTTACTAAGATGGATGTCAGGTTCAAGTGATTATGTTGAGGATTTAATTCACACAAATCTGGTCACTTTCTGTAGGTCACTTTTTGAACACTGTGTGCAAGTCTTGGTTTCAGTGTTACTCACATTTTCTGAATTTTTACAGTTTTGTTCCTGTGCTTGAGATGAATATGAAATCATATCCTAGGACAAGGATTTTTCAGCCAAAAACCCCTGTAAGCCTAAATATTTGACCAGAAAGGAAGAACAAATTTACCCCCCCCCAAGAAGAACATTTCTTCATCAATAATTCTATATTGGGAAAGTTAGAATTCTTCTTTGTTTCTAGTATTCATCAAATTATTTCTGCTGAAGCAAAAATGACAGCTTTGGAAAACTTATAATAAAAGTGCTTCTGTGTGAATCTTTCCCTCACTGAAATAAAAACAATCTAATGTGTGTCAAACTCGCTGTCACAAGGAAACTAAGGGAGTGTGTATTTCTGGCTTATTTGAATATATTTTGTGCAAGATATATGCTTTAATTCACTAATTCACTCAGTGTTGCTTGTCACAGGTCATAGTGACAAGAAGTGCTCTACAGATTTTGGACTTTGAACAGCAATGTTTTCCTGGTCCGACCTAGAACAATCTTAGCGCTCTGGAAAAAAGGTAAAATAACTCACACTTGATTTTGCAAGCCTGGAGCAATGGAAAAAAAAATCATCCTGAATCAGATGATGTTCAAGAGAAGCATACTGGGAGGCACAAACTGAATAAAACAATATTGTCTAAAACCAGAATGCTTGAAGCTGTGGAAAGAGAACAGGGAGATTTGCCTTGCTACCAGATCCCAAATGTGCTGTGGGTTCCAGTAGCCCAATTTAAAACTCTCTTGAGAAGGATGAGAGAGCCACAGAGCAATTAGCAGTGCTCAGACCTGCTGGAGAGCACAAGGTCCTATCTGAAAACCACATGCAAGTTCGAGTTTTGTAAATCTACCCTGGAAAAGGAGAGTTTAGTGAGAACAGGTAGGAGTTTAATTCTAGCATCCCCTTTCCTATTCCCTTGGCTCTAACAGAGGTTGGTTACTTTTTGTCCTGCAAACACAGTAAGGAGCCTTTTATTTCCCCCCTCTCCTGAGGGGTGAGATATAAACCCCCTTACAGCACTTAGTCGACTGATAATGCAGAAGCTGTATAAAAGAATCAGGTGATATGACACATTAAAAACAGGAGTCAAAGAAACACAGATAGCACTTTTCAATAGTACCAGTTCAAGATAATTTTCATTTTTGCATTAGTTTCTCCCATTCAGAGCTGAAACTGAGAAAACAATCTGCCAGTAGAGAGGTCCCAGCTGTGTCAAGGTTCAGTGAGAACTAGAAGTCATGACTGGCCATGCCTCCACAGATGTGTCTCTGAGGTTTGCTGGATAGCAATGAGATCAGAAAATTATAAAAAGGGCCTGCCCGAAACTGCTGCAGCCTGCAAATACCTCAGGCATTTGCTGGGGACAAAGCAGCTCCTGTCACCCATGGCTAGTATGACTTTGCTGCAGCACTTTTTGGTTGCATCTTTTCTCATGGCTGTCACCTGTGTGGTGAAGGTTTTTTTATTTATGCATTCATTTGTGCTAAAACAGCAATAGTAGCGCAAAAATTTTCACTAGTAATGCCAATCAAAATAACATAAACTCCCCAAAAGAAAACATTAAACAAGAGCAGTGTTACCAGCCAATTCACAAACCTTTTTTAACAGTGGAAAAGTGAAAGGTTTGTTGTGAAAAGTATTGATATTTTCTACACTGTTGAAAATATCAATACCACCTGCTGGGGTTGGAACTCTCCAAGAAACAAATATTGATTTCCCTCTTTTCTGGTGTACAAATGGCAGACAATGGCTGAATGAACTCTGAGTCTTTTAATTGTTTTGAGGCCCACAGATTCTGCTAGTATTGAATTTTTATTGTTTCATTGTTCTTCTCCTGTTTTCTGCTGCCACCCCCCTACCCATCTTTGAAACCTTTGAGGGTAGATACTTTGCTTTTTTTCCTTTTTTGTGTTAGAAAGACAAGTAAAGGAGTAGTTGAAATTAATGTAGTATTCCCTATACTGCAGTTCACTGTCAGGTCTGATTCATCTAATTTTAGTATTACCTTCAGGAACATTGTAGCAATTTATTTGAAACACAAAGTACTAGTGATGATATAGCATTCTTATTTTTTAAAAACAACACAGGTTCCAGAAAAATCATGCTATAAAATAAATGTCTGCTGCATAATAGTGAACTGTGGAAAATCCATCTCAGTATAAATGCTACAAACAGAAATCCTGCTTCAGAATCTCTAATTTCACCAATTTTACAACAAATATGAATGGCAAAAATGAAAGAGAAGACAGAGGAATACACAGACACATGTGTTTCTAGTGATCCAAATGCTAAGCAGAATTTGGAGCAAAATGAAAAGGATTAGAGCAGAGTAATTTTTTTCTTTAATTTCATTTTATGGAATAAGCACTAATCTACAGTACCGGGTATATGACATGTAAAGCTTAAAAAGTAGTTATTCATTGTCCTGAAGGTCACCCAGACACAGTACATAAATTTCATTTTTTTTGGCAAGAGATCTAGGCTTGTTATGAACTCTATGAAACATGACAGCACGGGACTGTCCCTCCAATCCCTTTCAAGCAAATGTGATTTTTCCCTCTGTGGAAGAGGGAGAGAGAGGAGGCAGCTGAATCTGATCCTGCTCTACCTGTGCTCATCCAGGGACAACAGCTGGAGGCACAGCACTACAGCAGTGTCCCCATGAGTGACAAATGGGTCAGAGTGTGCCAGTGTCTGGATGTGGCTGTGCCACGCTCACCAGGCTGGTGGCAGCACAATGACAGCAAGTTGGACAAGTCCCAGGCTTGTCCCCAGGGGCTGTGCTGGCACCCACAGGCTGAAATCCCTTTCTCCCTCAAACAGAAAAAGAGAAAGTGTGACCCTGTGCTTTACTGTGATGCCAGTAGCTTATAATAGATATTAAAAATAAAATATTTTGATATTTCGTTTGAATGCCATAGTTACTTATTTCAGGTGGGCCCAAAGCCAGGTGGGAAGGGGTTACCAACATCAGTGTGTTCCTCCTCCCAGGGGAGAGGAGGAAACCCCCAGCAATACCATCACAAACCTCCCAGCAAGAGAGCCAGGACACTGATGGCTCCTGTGAGCCCCAGGCTGAGCCTTTGAGCTGTGGCACCTCCCGAAGCGTTGGAAGGGCTGGGACAGCACAGAGAGGTGCTGGGGCTGTTTCTGTACTGAGTTGTCCCTGCACTGCTGGGGCTCTTCAGCATCAACTCATCCCAGGGGTGTGTGACTGGCACAAGTGCTCTGGGGCTGACACCATCGCTGTGTGTCTTTGCAGGTTCTGCACATGCTCATAGTCCAAATGCACGGCATTTTATCAGGCACTTCCTTTTTCTTTTTTATATTGATGAATTTAAAAGGTTTCATGATGATTTATATGATTTAGACATTTTATAATAAACATACTGAAGTGAGAGGCTGACACTAAATTTTGAATCGGTACCATAATTATAGAATGTGTTCCCAAATGAAGTCAATTAATTTCTATTATTTTCAACTCCCATTGTTTGCACTGAAATTTGACTTGCACTTCATTTATTGAAAAATAAGAGATGTTTTCTAAGCCTTCTTAACATTTATCAACAATGTTTACCAATCTTTTCATTTTTAACCTAATCTGCTCTTTGAGACCAAAATATATACCCCTTCTGAATCAAAGAAAAAAAAATTTCTCCATTTTAGATCACATCACATCTAAATTCCAAGTAAAACATGTCTGAGCTTTGGTTATCTTTTTCTGACTGTACCCTCACCTCCAAGAACCTGACCTATTCAGAGGCATCATGTAAATGCCATTTGGTGCACCATTATGGACAGTTTGTAGAGTTGCAGACTGGTGGGGGGAGTGTAAAATACTTACACACATCATTGCCAACTGCTCATGGCAATTGCAAACTCAAGCCTAACATTTCCTTGTCCCAATAATTGAGCAGTAACATAATTCAGCTGCCACAAATCCAGAAATTGTTTAAACCAACACAAAATGTGTAATTAACATATAGGCACCCTCATCATTGTTCTGGTGATTATGAACAGAAAATCATGTTCTACAGGAACTGGCAATGTGTAGGATGTGCAATGGAGAACATTGGATGTTCAGATGGCAGAGGCACTAGGAACAGGCAAAAAGTGCTGGTTTCAGTCTTATCTATCTCTATGTTACCTCAAATTTATGGACAAGAAGTACTTTGCTCCTATTTACAGCACAGCTGAGTGTGCAGCCCTTTCATACTATGAAAGAACATGGCTCTGTCAAGGAAATATCTGAACAGTTCATGAATCTGAAGAACAAATTGGCCAGATTTTCCTTTATCCCTTTCATCCAAATATTTTTGCCCTTTTGTAAGAAGCCAGGCATTTTCTCTCCCCCGTCAGTGGCCGCGCTCATTTCTCTATCACCTGTCTGCTGGCATATCTACATGGACTTGGAGCTCCTCACCTCTGGAACCTTGCTCTGGCTGGGTTTGGGGCCCAGCCTGGCTATTTGTGACTTGCAAGCAGCACGTGTTTCTCCTGGCATTTTCTGGGAAGAGCTGAGTGCAGCACTGGGAACGTTATCCAAAGGAACCTCAGCCTTCTGCCACGTGCTGCTTCCATGGAGCAAATCCAAGGTGCCGCGTGACCATCGGCTTTTCACCGACAAAGCGGTGGGAAGGCAACCCACAGTGTCCTGAAACTGAAAGGGCACGAGGGCTGACCCCTTGTTCCACCCTCCAGAGACCTGCAGGCACAGGGACGGGTGGCTGCCCCTCAAACCACGTCTGTCAGCATCACCCTGAGCCAGAGCATTTACCCCAAGTCCCCTTCCATGGGCACTCCCCAGCAAAAGCCAGGATCAGCTCCTCTCAGGCTGTGCTCTGGGCTTGCTGGCCTGGAGGGCTGACCCCACACCGGTAAATGGGATTAACCAGTGAGACACCAGTTCCAGGGTACCTCGGGGGCTGCATTTACACACCCTGACGTGTCAGTGCTGCCCAGTGACTCTGTGCTCACCTCACCCCCACGGAGATGTGTCCATGTGCCAGGAACACGTCTGGAAAAGTGGGCAGAGTGTGGATCCACGCCATGTGAATGTCAACTGCTCTAATTAATGGTAGGCCAGGAAAGATGGACTCCATGATCTTGGCGGCCTTTTCCAACCTCGATCATCCTACAATTCTGTGACTGTTCAGGCACCCATTTTGGTCATATTGCAGAGAACATAAACAAACACAGCAAAAACCAGAGGATAAATGGGTAATTATGTTGTGTAGTCATTAATATCAGTTCAGCCTGATATTTCATGCTCCGTGCCTGGTAGCAAGTTGAGGCATTTTACTATATCTTGCAACATTCTATTTTAAGCTCATCTAAAATATTTTCCAAAATTGGCCAAGGGCAATCTTATTATTATCACACAATCATCCAAGTTAAAGAATACATTTTTGAAAAGTAGTTCATTACAAAGTCCTTTATTGTACTCTGGTGTTGTCAAGGATACCAGTATTTATGGCAAATGCCTTCCATAAGCAAGCCCTGACTGCTGTAACAGGAAATAATCACAGAGACCAAGTTGTATTTCTGTAATTTGCTCCCATGATAAACAGAATGTCAGTTCAAGCCACAGTAGATTTTGTAACCATACCATCTACACAAGATTGCAGCTGATTTTGAGATCCATCTTGCTTTCAGTGCACTCTGAGTTCTACCTAGAAGCTGAAGGAAAACAAAAACTGGTGCGTGAGAACAGCACATTGATTGCTGGCAAACATTAAGGCTTCAATTCCTTATTAGAAAGGTGGTACTGATGACCAATATTCTGCTTCATGTGTCCTCACAACTTATCTGGTGGAAGTCTGACTGTCCAAGGGAAGTTTCCTTACTTGTCAACCAAATATCCTAATGTCCAACAGCTATCAGCAAACCTTAATCTGACTATTAAATAAAGGGAATTCCTCAATGCTTTTTTTGGGGAATTGGCTGTAATTCTGACTGCAGCTGTGTCAATTCTCAGAATCCAGTGCAGCATGACCATAACAGGCACAAAAATCCTATGGAAGAGCATCTAAGTCATAAAGCAGCACCTGGAGCCAGAGGGGAATTGCCCTGGAAGCTCAGAATGAGTCCCCATAGGTCAGAGGAGTCAAAGCTGCAAGGTGGGCACTGCTGAGAGGTGCCAGCAGGCAGCAGTGGCCAGCGGCTGGGACACAAGGGGACACTCTGTGTGCTTTCCCTGCAGCCAGGTGCTCGCTGCCTTCTGTCCCCTGCACTGGATCTGCATTGGTGTGAGCCCAGCTGGGCACTGAGGGAACTGAAAATCAGCCTGGGAAACAGAGCAGTGAGCATGGCCCTCTGCTGCAAGGACACAGCCACCGAACAGCCCAGGGCAGGAGGCACCTCAGAAGGTAAAACTTTCTGTGGGAAGGGGAGGGAGCCTTGGTGACATTCCCTGGAGCCCTGTCCAGCTGCAGCTTGGAATCTTCCAGCAAGGGGGACTCTGCCACATCTTGGGGAGGTTGTTCCAGCAAAGGCTTGTTCCTACTGTAAGAATTGCTTTTTCCTGTTAACACAAAACCCCTCCCAGTGTTACCTGCACTGTTGCTCCCTGTCCTCTCCACGTGGCTCTCTGAGCAGAGAGACTCTGTCCTCTTTGTATCTCTGCTCTAAATGCTGGAATCATATGATGAACCTCATGTTGACCAGGAAGAAAAGACCCAACTGCTCCAGTGTTCCCTCACAGCAAAGGTCCTCCAGCCCCTTGATCATCTCTGTCCCTCCTTTGGGCCCTCTCCAGTCTGTAAGAGCAGCAGGTGATTTGCAGAAGCAAACAAACTCTACAAATTTTGTGAAAGCTGTAAAGCTGGTATGTTTATTACAGCGCTGGACACATGTGGGAATCATTCCCCTAAAATGACATGTGTACCTCTCGGAACTCCAGATCCTTTCTATCCCACTCTCAAATACATATGCATGCAATTTCACAATAGTTCATACATACTCATTCTACTGTTTTCGTGTGGCATTTGACACTAATTCTTCTTTATCAGAAAGAACTCCTGGGTCAGGCTGCCCTCTCTCGTAACAGTCTCTCTGTCTGCCCCCCTTATCTCTGTCCTTCAGCTGCAGCAGTTCCTCTGAGCTTAGATTTTTTATGAGAACAGGCAGTCAGACAAAACAGCTACGTTTTCAAGATACAGACTTAACCCAAAGATGTACATTCACCTAAATCAAAATGGATTTCTACTCTGGAAAATTTCCATTCTGTCTCATTTCTCCCCCCTTTCCTAAAAATAAGTAAATTCTGTTACTTAATGCAAATCCCTACTACAATAAGTGTCTCTTAATGCTTTACCATGTACATTTGATAAGGAGATTAACACAGTTACTTGCGGTAGAATTCTCCAATTCCAAATTAGCAATATAAAGGATAACCCTAAACTTACTCCAACTAATATTAATAAAACTACAATGGGATGACACAACTAATTAAAGATCCCATTTGCAGTTGGCGACCACCCAAAGATTACATCCTACCAGTGATGATCTGCATTTTGTTTTATTCTTTGCAGAATTCTGGTTATTTCTTTTTTATCATGTTGGACAGTAAATAGGGTTTTCTCTCCACTTTCTTGAATTTTCTTCAAGATCTCCAGTAGGTCTTTGTGTTAAAGAAATTGTTTTGCCAAGGTTCATTCCAATAGGTGATAGTCTGTGATACATTGTGTGATTGGTTTTAATTTACTGGTGGAATGTCACTGGGGCCAAGTACATAAAATCACACCGAATATTCCTAACAAAATTACAAATACAAAAATTAGAATGATTTCTACTAAACAAAATAACATTGTTATTATGGATTTTTACAATAGCACAAGCAGTTCTCAAGCACATCCAACCTTTACCAGTATATAAGAGCACAGTTTTCTGATCAGTGACTGAATGAATTTTGAAGTGGCAAATACTCTGTTCAGTGTCTAATAACACACCTTGGGCATTAATAGTATTGCTTTCACAAATGAATCCTGGTTGTTCTCTAGTAATACAGGATTCTAAATTTACTGTTTGTCATTTTTCATTCACCTTTCACGCCCACACCCTATGTTCTGAAGAGTAGAGTGTTGGGGTCTGAATAATGAAGGGAGCTTTGGAAAATGGGAATATCCTCTGCAGTTAGGCAGGAGCTTCTACCCAAAATTCTCCAGTTCTGTTATTCAAATTGTTGCCAGAAAGTTCCATGTTCTCTGTATTGGACAATTTTTGCTGCATTAATTGTAATATTTCAAATCACCCTTTCCTGTTGGTTCCTCTGTTTAGACCCTGCCTTAACCTCTCCCCTTTTAGAAATGTATAAACATCCCTGAAGATCCTGAATCCTGCTTTTTCTAGTTTGTTCCTTCTATGGTGCATGCTGTTTAGTTTGTTGTTTTATCATTACATTAAAGTTATTTCTCTGAGATACTAGATCAAGCTGTTTCTCTCGCCAAAGTCACCAGGGCCTGTTCTCGGAGAAGTCATTGGCCAGCTGTCCTGGCTGGGACTGGGGGGCTTCACCTGGCACCTGAACAGGGACGTCTGACATTCAGGGGACCTGCTGGGAACCAGCCCTGCCTCCAGGAGTGGGTCATAGGACCTTTCCCTTCTTGACGGAGTGAAGCCTGGGACAACTTCGCTAGGTAAGTAGCAAGGAGGATGTTGCCTTATCATCATTCTTCTGAAGAAGGTAGGAGAAAGATGACATCTGCCCCATTTGCTATATTCCCCTTTGTTAGCATTTCTCAAAGTTGTTTTAAAAATGGGGGGAAGGATGTCTGTAGTAAGTAGAAAGAGACACCTATAAAACATTTAAGACTGGCAAACCAGGGAAAGAAATTTGAAAAAAAGGAGCTGCAAGAATTGGTCAGATGGGTCTTTACAGATGCCATGGACATCACCGAGTCTAAATTCTACTAATTCCTGGGATTCAGTTGGAAAGGACATTTACAATTCAGTTGCTAATCGGAACCACTCAGCACAAAAGCTAATTCCCATCTTTCAAAAAATATGTGATGTCCAATTGGATATATATATATGTTGTCCAATTGGAAGAGAAAGAAAGAAAGATGAGAGTGAAATTACTTGGAGAAGAGAAAAGGTTGGATAACTCTGACAAACCCGGATATGCCAACCCTGCTTTTTCCTCCAAACTTTATCCGTCATCCAACCCAGAGGACAGACACAGGGCCAAGATGGCAGATGCCTGTGCCTGTAGCTGGCCCTGGGAGAAATGTGGCTTAGCCG
Organism: Melospiza georgiana; assembly: GCF_028018845.1. Lineage (NCBI taxonomy): Eukaryota > Metazoa > Chordata > Aves > Passeriformes > Passerellidae > Melospiza > Melospiza georgiana. Next base: position 52,747,104 of record NC_080465.1, read on the forward strand.
GTGACCCTGCTGCCCTGTGTCCGTTGTCACCAGACCCTCCACCTGAGACCCATGGTAGCAGTGTGCAGGCTACCTTGGACTTCTCCCACCAGTTCCGTTGCGTTCTCCTCATCCCGTCACCCTGACTAACCCTGAGCAATCCAACCCCATTAAAGACACTAATGGCTGTGTCATCACTGAATGCCATCCTAAGACTGTCGGCCATTTTGAAGCTCCTTCTCACAACTTCAGTTAATGCCCTGGCTTGTTGGGAAACCCCACCCCAAGCCCTGCCCATCCCAAACCCGGGCACACCCAACAACCTAAGGGAATTCCTCCTCCTGCTAACACTGGAAGTTTGTCTAATAGTCCCTCTTCTGGAAGCCGTAATTAGACCTGCAGGAATCCCGGGAGGCCCCACCCCCAAGATGGCGGCATCCAGGACATCAAAGTCCAACTTGAAGTTTGGTGAGGGGAGGTATCAGAGATGAAGGAAAGTGTTTATGGCTAAGGACTGTTCTTCCCTTAGCTGATTTATTCTCCTCCTCTTCATCTGAGGAAGTTGTCCGCTGGTTGCAGTCTAGAAAAGGTGTCTGGGAAAGGATAAAGAAAGAAGCAATAAAGAAGGTGACTCAGAAATAGTAAACAAATCAGATGTCATGCCAGTGTGATATAACAGGAAGGGCAATCCCACTTAGGAAGCTTTGGCATTCAGTGAGATTAAAGAATTAAGTAAGGCCTCTCGAGAGTGTGGAAGAAGTTCACAATATTTTTCTAATCTCCATGCTGCAACCTTCTCTGCTCATCTTTTAACACCCCATGATTTATGCTATATTATGACATCATTGTTATCCCCCACTGAACATTCCTTGTGGGAAGTGGGGTGGAAGCGATTATTGCATAAGTTGTTGCAAGATGATGCTGCTAATCAGATGTGGACCAATTGAACTATAGATGAAATAGCGGGGCAAGAGAACTTCACTGACCGTGACGTGCAAGCTGTGGCTCTTCCAAGGAGTCTTCTAAATAGCATTAAAGATGCAGCAAAAAAGGCTCTCATGCACATACCTGAAGCTAACAAACCTCAACCGGACTTTTCCGATATTAAGGAAGGCCCTGCGGAACCTTATATGGCCTTTTTGGATATACTTAAATTGACCCTTGATAAGCAAGTCACAGAAGACCAAGTAGGAGAAAAGTTGCTAAAGCAATTAGCAATAAGTAATGCTAATGTAGAATGCAAAAAGGTCTTGAGTGCCCTACTTTTAGAACCGGAACCTACCATCCGTCAGATGGTGGAAGGTTGTAATAAATTGGCTACTCCTGAGCACACTGCAACCATTCAGGCACAGATCCTGGTCAATGCCTTGAATGATTTCCAAAAAAACTCTCAAAAGCAGCAAAGCAAAAGACAGGACAATGTTATAACTGCAGGCAAAGGGGGCATTGGACAAAGAACTGTAACAAAGCTAAGAGGGGGACTTACCAAAACCAGTGTAATTGTGGAAAAAACAAATAAAACACTAATCAGTTCCATCAAGTGCAGGCTCACCACTGCTGTCAGTCGGGAAACTTCCAGCCAAGTGTGGGACAGAGGCATGTGAGGACATAAGAACCCCTCTCATCCGGCACACTGACCACTGGAGACTGAGTATTCCACAGCTGCGGCACCTCATTGGAAACCTTCCCACCTTGGTACCACCAGGTAACCAACTGGAATTGTCAACTGCCCAGTCAGTAATAAACACAGATATAATACATCACGCCATTTCTATGGGTTGTTATGGCCCAGAAGCTAGACTGTGAGATCTTTTAATAATGGGACTAGATAGGTGTAATGTGGAAGGTTTATACATGTTTATCTACGGTTCTCACTGTCACTTCTGCTCAAGAAAACACTGTTCTCATGTGGTGTGCTGACCCCCCTTGCTTCTTTCCAGAGGGATGGACTTTTGCTCAAGCCTTTTTGTTACCTGAAGTGGGTGAAAATTTACCTTCAGAGCCCTGTGTTACCTGGACTAAGCAAATTGGTTCAGGGAGAATAAAAGTTACTTGCACTCTCACTTGTTTAAACAAAACCATTTCTCTTACTGGACTTGTAGATACCGGTGCAGATGTTACGGTAATTTCCTAGGACTACTGGCCCCCAGAATGGACTCTTGTTTCATCTTTGGACACCTTACTGGGAATCAGGGGACACAGAATACTATGTGGAGTCTGCACCCCGTTTTCTTTAAAGAACCTGAAGATCATGTGGCAACTGAAAACCATTTGTCATCAACAAAAGCCAAATTCTTATTTGGGGGAGAGACATTTTATCCCAATGGGGTTTAAAATTAGAAACAAATTTTTAGCAAGGGCCACTGATGAGCGTGGTGCAGTTAAATTGACCTGGACATCAGACAAGCCTGTCTGGGTAGGTCAGTGGCCCTTTCCAATTGATAAATTGACCGCGCTAGAAACCTTAGTAAAAGTAAACGAACAGTTACTTAAAGAATGTACTGTCCCCACAAACAGCCCATGGAATACCCTCATATTTGTTATTTAGAAACCTCGCAGTGATAAATGGAGACTACTCCAAGATCTAAGGAAAATAAATGAAGTAATTGAGGAGATGGGACCATTACAGCCTGACTTACCATCACCAAATATGATTCCTAAGCATTGGGCGCTAATAGTCATTGATTTGAAAGACTCTTTTTTCAGCATCCCTTTACATCCAGAGGATGTGCCAGGATTTGCTTTTTCATTGCCCTCAATTAACAGACAATCGCCATTGAAGAGATTTCATTGGACCGTATTACCACAAGGCATGCATAACTCACCAACCATTTGTCAGTGGTATGTGTCTAAAATCCTTTCATCTGTTTGAGAGAAATTTCCTCAGTCCATGATATTTCATTACATGGACGACATACTAGTTGCTGCACAGGATGATGTTGCCCTAAAAACTGTTACCACTGAAGTAATTGCAAAAATACATGAGGCTGGATTACAAATAGCTGAAGATAAAATACAGCAACTTCCTGCTTGGCAGTACTTAGGCTACAGAATTACAGTATACAGTTGTGCTGCAAATCATGCATCTACAAGACAGCCCTGTGACACTACATGATCTCCAGAGACTCATTGGATCTATTAACTGGATTTGAACTCTCCTAGGGATTACCAATCAAGATTAAGCCCCTTTGTTCGAGTTACTACAGGGAGGCACAGATTTAAACTCCCTGAGAGAACTAACAGGAGAAGCAAAAACTGCTTTGGCCAAAGTGTCTGCAGCTGTACAAAGCCATCAAGCCCATCGATACCATCCAGAACTACCCTTTCTATTTGCAATCTTAGGGGAAAGTCCACATTTGTATGGTCTAATTTTTCAATGGAACAAAAGTTTGTTTGACGCCTTATTGATTTTAGAGTGGGTTTTTTTGCTTTACCAAATGTCTAAGACCATTACTACAATCACTGAAATCCCAACACAGCTAATAATGAAAGCTAGATCTTGGATTTTATGACTAGGAAAGTACTTTACTGTTATGTTTATACCTGTTACTTTTTTGTACTTAAAATGGCTCATTCAACAGTCTGATATTTTTCAATTTACATGGACAGGTTTTTCAGGACAAATCTCAGTTCACTTTCCAAAACATAAGTTGTTACAACATTCTTTTATTCTAATTTATAAACCTTTGAGAAGCCATACCCCTCTTAACACTCCCATCATTTTTACAGATGGTTCCAGGAAATCAGGCAAATCAGTAATTGCATGGAAAAATCCCCTCAACGGCAATTGGAAGTTGGATATAGAAATCATAGAAGGATTGCCACAAATTATGAAACTCGCTGCAGCTGTTCATGCTTTTTCTAAGTTCCTCCTTCCTTTTAATTTAGTCACTGACTCCTTTTATGTTGCAGGTGTGGTGGAAAGAGCAGGAGATTCCCCACTCAAGTTTGGTTCTAATGAAAGGTTATGTAAGTTACTTAAAACATTAATCTTCTTTCTTTCCCTAAGAAAACAGCCTTATTTTGTTACACACATCTCTCTTGTACCACCTTACCTGGGTTCATGACTGAAGGTCATGCCCATGCTGACCACCTCACGATGCCCATTCAAACCACCCTCCCAAACTTTTTCAAGCAAGCTCATTTGAGCCATTCATTTTTTCATCAAAATGCTGGCAGGCTGATGTAACACAGTATCCTTCTTTTGGCCAGTTCAAATATATACTTGTTTCAGTCAATACTTTTTCAGAAGCTCTGTTTGCCACTTCACACGGGAGGAAAAGCTCGAGACATTATCAAGCACTTTTTACAAGCTTTCTCATCATTAGGAATTCCTCAAAAAATAAAACCAGATAATGGGTGCGGATCTGTTTCACAAAAATACAACAACTTTTTAGTTTGTGAAGGGTAAATCATGTTACTGGTATTCCCCATTCCTCCGCAGGAAAATCAATTATTGAGAGAACACATAGGTATTTAAAAGACCTTTTAGAAAACAAAACAAAAAGGGGGAATGGAGACCTTATCAGCAGTAGACAGGCTATCTAAGGCCATATCTGTTTTTAATTTTCTTAATAATTCGTTTATGGAACCATTACTGCCATTTTTTCTGCATTTTAGCAACTCCACCCAAGCCAGGCTGAAGGAGACACCCCCAGTTCTAATGATCCCTTGAAGTGTCCACAGTTCCTGTTCCTGCCATTCCTGCTCCTCATATACCTGATCCTCGTGGATTACTACAGTGGATAGGTTTAAATCTTTTATCTCAGAAAGTTCTCCCATGGATCCAGTATACTGATTAAAAGCTGGGACCAAGGCCAATCAGCATCGCTCTGGATAGAGGTACTCTCTAATTCTAAGACTTCAGTTATAATTATATGCAAAACAATTCTGTAAATGAAATTAAAAACTACGCCCGGCCACAATATACTCATTTTGCCTGAGTAAGTTTTAGTCTCATTTCATTGTCTCCTGGTGTCACTCTCCAAGGGGCTTCTGGAGCCTTCTTCACTCAAGAGTGGTGGATCCAGGCATTCTGCTCCTTGATCTTGATTGCAGTGAAGGTGGTGAGAATGGTCCCTGGAATGGTCCCTTCCATTGTGGTTCCAAAGTCTTTTCTGAGAGACTTAACATATACATAATCTCCAGGCTGTATTTTATGTACTGGCCCATCTAACTCCCTCCTCCAAATTCCAGCCACATGTTTCTCAATTTTTCTGAGCTGTTTGCTTAAAGGCACCATGTTGGTGGCCAGTGTTACCTCCCAAGCATGGGTGGACATTCCTTTTTGTATTCCATATGGTCTTCCATAGAGAATTTCAAAGAAACTCAGTTTTTCTTTAGCCTGAAGTTTAGTTTGGATTTGCAATAGTGCCAGTGGAAGAGCTTGGGGCCAGGGTAGATTAACTTCCTGCCCCAGTCTAATAAATACCAATACTCCACTTTCCTTGGGAGTTCTGAAAAGTCAATTTGCCACTGCTGTCCAGGCCCACGGCCCCTCCCAGTCTGACCAAGTTTCAGCCTCGGGGTATTAGTATTAGACTAACCTTGGGGTTAGTCTGGAGGCAAAGATCACACTTTTGGGTCACTTGAATAATAGTGGCATATAAATTCCTGGCGACGACTCTCTCAGTCAAGTAGGAGTTTAGGGCATCTATTCCCTAGTGTGCTTTCTGGTGTTCTACCCTTACTAGTGAACACAATAAATGGGAAGGGATTACCAGCTTTCCTTCAATGGTAGTCGACCCTTCTTGGTTATACAGCCCTTTTTGATCTTCAGTTAGTTTTCTATGTTTCTTATTATATTCTTGCTTACCTTCAAGGGAAATTTGTCCATATGGAATAAGGGCTCCTTCAATAATTACCTCACCTTTTGCTGCTTCCTTTGCCTCTCTATCCACCAGCTCATTTCCTTCTTCCAATTCTGAGCTCACTCTTTGGTGTGCTTTAATGTGCATAATTGCTACTTTTACAGGCAGCTGAACTACTTCCAGCAGCCGGGTTATCTCTTGTGCATGTTTGATGCTCTTTCTCTGTGAGGTGAGCAGTCCCCTCTCTTTCCAGATGGCTTCAAGTGCATGCACGACTCTGAATGCATACCTCAAGTCTGTATAGATGTTTATTCTCTTTCCTTTTGCCATTTCCAAGGCTCAGGTCGGGGCAATTATCTCGGCCTTCTGCACAGAGGTGCCTGTCGGTAAGGGTCCAGATTTGATTACCTCTCTGCAGGTGGTCACTGCATACCCAGCATGTCACTTTCCATTGGCAACATAGTCACTCCCATCAGTGAAGCAGGTCTCTGCATCATCCAAAGGAGTGTCCTTTAAGTCCGGGTGGCTGGAGTAGGTAGCTTCAATGGTCTCCAGGCAATTGTGGTGTACTGCTTCTCCTTGATTTCCACTGAGAAAAGAAGCTGGGTTGACAATATTAGTTACCACTATCTCTACATCATCTTGCTCTACCATTATGGCCTGGTATTTCAGGAACCTGTGTGCTGAGAACCAGTGGCTGCCCTTTACTGCCAATACTGTGGACTCTGTGTGGTACACTAGCACAGTAATTTTCTGTCCCAGGGTAAACTTGGGTGCCTCTTGAACATTCAGCACAACTGCTGCTACACCTCTGAGGCAACCTGGCCATCCCCGGGTTGTTGCATCTAGTTTCTTAGAGAAGTAAGCAACTGCCCTCTGGTATGGACCCAACTCCTGAGCCAGTATTCCCAGGGCAATTCTTTGTCTTTCATGGGAAAATAGAAAGAATAGTTTACTTATATCTGGAAGTCCCAAAGCTAGAGCTGACATGAGGGCACTCTTTAGCTGGTGAAAGGCCCGTGTGGCATATTTTGTCCACTGGAGATCTCTGTTTCCATTGGCAATAAGAGCATAGAGGGGTCTGACGAGCAGTCCATAATTATAAACCCACAGCCAGCACCACCCTGCCATGCCTAAGAAGTTTCAGAGTTCCTCTATTGTCTGGAGTTTTGGGGTTTGGCATATGGCTTCTTTGCGAGCCTGCCCTTAAAGTCCGTTGCGCAGCACTGACCTCGTACTCCAGGTAGATTATTTTCTGTTTCACTCCCTGTGCCTTTTTCTTTGATACTCTGTATCCTTGGGGTCCTAGGAAATTTGAAAGGCTTACTGTCCAGGCTACGCACGCTTCCCTAAACTGAGTGGCCACTAGAAGATCATCCACATAATGCAACAGCCTGCCTTCTTCCTGTGGAGCTTCCCAGGACTCTGGATCTTTGCAAGTTGCTCCCCAAACAGAGTGGGGGAATTTTTGAAACCTTGAGGAAGCACGGACCATGTGAGCTGGGTTTTGCACCTGCTTTTAGGGCTTTTCCATTTGAATGCAAAAATTTTCTGGCTGGCATTTTGGATAGGGAGGCAGAAGAAGACATCTTTCAGTTCTAAAATGGTAAACTAGGTAAGCTGAGGTATTAGACAAGTTAGTAAAGTATATAGATTTTCTACCACAGGATATAAATCTTCTGTTACTTTATTGACAGCCCCCAAATTCTGTACTATTCTGTATGACCCATCAGATTTCCGAAAGGGTAAAATGGGAGTATTGAAATCAGATTGGCATTCTTTCAATAACCCTAACTGCAGAAAATTTTCAATTTTTGGTCTAATTCCTTCCCTGTCTTCCTTTTTAGGGAGCACTGCGTAATTCTCACTGGTTGTGACCCTTCCTTAAGCTTAATTACTACAGGGGAGGCATTTCTCACACTCCCTGGTACATCAGAGGCCCGTACCCAAGGAAATACTTGACTTAGTATCTCTTCATCAATTTCCTCCTTAATTTCAATATCTGTTATGGTTAAACTTAATAGCTCTATGTACTTCTTATCATTCACCTTCAGAGAAACTTCTCCATTTTTGAATGTAATGCTTGCTTGTAACTCCAATAAATCTCTCCCTAAAAGTGCTTTTGGCAAATTGGGCATAAACAAAAACCTATTTATACCCCATTGTTTTCCCAATTTGTACCTTAAAGGTTTGCAAAAATATGCCTTTTCAGACTGGCCAGTTGCTCCCTGCACTACAACATAATAATTCTCAACAGGTACTAAAGCTTTATTTAAAACTGAATATGTGACCCCTGTATCCAAAAATTCCACCCTTTTCCCTTCTTCCCCCAGCCCCATCATTATAACCAGTGGGTCTACTGGGGTAGAATTCCCCAGTCCTCCTCAGTTTTTTTGTACATGTGCAGCCACTTGTCGGTCACCTTGTCTCCGTTCTGGGCATTGATTTTTACAGAGACAAATTTTTTACAAATTACACACTGGTTTCTGCCCAGCCAAGGTGGTCCTTGTCTGGGTGGTCCCTGATTGCATTTTCTTTGCCTTTCCTCCTGTACCACTGCTACCAACGTTTTCATTCCTTGTTTATATCCTTCTTCCCAGTTACTAAAATACCCTCCATGACTCTTCTAGCAAGACTTCGAGGTTTCTCCCTTCCGGCCCCCAGATATTCTGAAGTTTATGTCTAATATCTCTAGCAGACTGCCCCAAAAATTAATTAACTGGCCCGATTCATCCCTGTCTCAGACCCCAGATCCAATGATGTATGATGACACATAGCATGCCTTAAACATTCTAGAAATTCAGACAGTGTCTTGGAAGGGCCCATCTTAAGGGAATATAAGGCAGACCAATTTATGGTTTTTGGAATAGCTCTTTCCACTTCTGTTGCTATCCACTCTTGATAATCTGCTAATCTCTTTACTTCTGCTGATACATTGGGATCCCATTATGGGTCCTAGTGGGGAAAATATTCTTTTACATCTAGCTGCTTGCTCTTGCAGTAATCCTCTGCCAAAGTCCCTGCTGTCTTTAAGATCAGCTGTTTTTCTGTTTCAGTGAAAGCATCCAGTAGTAAATGGATGTCAACCCAATCTGGATTGTGTTGTTTGATAACATATCATAGACATTTGGCAGTAAGTATCAGATTGATGCGATAATTGCTAGCAATCCTTTCCCATTCCTCTAAATCCAGAGTGGTAAATGGATTAATCAATAACTTCCCTTCTTCTGGTCCCAATGCCTCTCACAGAGGGGCCTGTAACACTCTTGCCTCCTAGTTCTAGATGCAACTGGGCTGTCAGGAGGGGGGTGGGTTCTAGTGGGTGTGCTTTCCCAGCCTGAGTCCTCCTCCTTTTTGGGGAAGTCCTCTTCCTCTTCATGCTCATCCTCAATCTCCCTTCCCCCAGGAGGAGCTTTTATGAAATCAAATGTATCTCATTCTTGACCCTCAGAATGATAAATCTGATCTCATACACCATTGTCCTATTGTTTTGTGGAGAAAAGAAGAAACCTCACAACTTTATAAAAGTTGTAAAGCTCAGTATGTTTTATTATGGCGCCAGACACATGTGGAGAAAACTCTCCTCAAAAGGCATGCGTACCTCTGAGAACTTCAGCTCTCCTTTTATCACCCTCTCAAATACATATGCATACAGTTTCACAATAGGTTCATACATATTCATTTTTATGGGTTTCGTGTGACTTTTACCGCTAGTTCCTTTTTATCAGAAAGAATTCCGAGGTCAGGCTGACTTGCCCTTACAGCAGTCCCTGTCTCTCTCTATCATCTTCTGTCTCCTCCCCTTTATCTCTGTCCTTCGCTGAAGTAACTTCACTGAGCTTAGGCCTTGCAGTCTGGCTAAATAACTACGATTTCTAACCATGGACTCAACTCAAAAATGTACATTTCACCTAAATTAAAATGGATTTCTATCCTGGAAAATTTTCACTTTGCTTCACTATACTGCATGCTGAACAACAATGCTTGATTTGCCCCCTCTTTGCCTTGTCCTTTCCAAGAGCTAACACCATTGGGACAGAGGGAGCTCTGAGCCCACGGTCTCTTTGCCATTCCTGGTGATTCTTAAAACAAAAAACTTATCAGCATACAAAACCTCATTCCATTTACCTTCCTGTCTTAAAAACAATATTAACAATATTAAGGTATTATAATCTAAAGTTCCAGTGGGTGGCCACTTTGCTCCGTCCTCTAACCTGTATAATGGCCAGCGTGTGCAGTGTTGAATTAGATATTTTTTATTCTCAGAGCCCCTCCGCTGGTGACTTCCTTCCAGTGGGCCAACATGCACCCCAAGGGGCTAGTCTGAGGAACTTCTTTGCTCTGGTTAGTTCCCATTATCTCCTTCTCCTTGTCCTTTCTCATTTCCATCCAAACCTCTCTTCACAGAGCTTCACAGTTGTTTCCCAGTTTTCTTCCCACACACACCCCCAGGTGGCAGGTATCAGATGTGATTTCCCACACACAAATTTTAAAACCTTAGGTTCTGAATCAGCTTGATCAGGAAACCTCAATTTACACTCGGGGCATGTGCCCCGACGCTTATTAGAACAGCAATACCAGCATCTCTCACAAACTCTGCACTGCAATAGTACCGACGCAGCGTGCCAGCCTCTCGGTGCACCAAAGGCTCTCATGAATTGCCCGCAGAGGCAGGCTATTCTGTTTATCACTTCAGGGAATTCTAAATCTTCTTTGGCAAGTTGTTCCCAGTCCAGACTTACTATGGTACCAGCTGAAGCCCAATAAAGCCCCTCTAAATGAACTCGTTCATCTCCTCTATCTATCCAATAATTCACAGGATTCACAAACTCCCAGGTGTCAAGTCCAAACCACTGGGGCAGAGGAACCCCTTGAGTTCATCTAGCCACGGTTAAAGTGTGCACAATCTACACAAATCCCCACCTTTGAACTCAATAAATGTCCTCACCCACGCTTCTCCACTTGCTCCACTTCTCTGCCTGGTGCTCCCTGCCCCCACAGCCTGCCCCAGCTGGCACCTCAGGCCTCACTCGGCCGCTTCAGAGGCAGGCGGAAACCCCCCTGCACTGTAGGTATATTCAGTGATGCGCTCTCTTTCAAACACCACGCACTCGCACTATTACAAGACACTAACAGTAACCACACAATGCATTTACCATGCAATGTCCGGACACCACAAACACACACACAGGTTCACTTGACTCACCCCCAGAGTTGACAGTGGTCACTCTATTGAACAGTGAACCCCCATTTCTAGTCCAGCCACCCCATCGACCGGTCTGCCTGCTGGCACAGGAATGAGGCTGAGCATTCAGACGTCTTTCAGTGACTCATTCAGCCGTCCTATCTCTCTCTCCCCCAGGGCCCCTCAATACATACTGTGTTTATCTCTGCACACCAGCAGGTCCTTGTCTGTCTCTGCAGGAGGCAAGCCAAGACAGGCGGAGGTCGTCCAAGAAAATCCCAGGGCATGCCTTAGGAGGTCTGTCTTCCCTCTGCCCTGCGAAAACAGAGATGGTCTCCTGCCTGGCTCGCCAAAAAGATTTGCGGAAGCAAACATTCTTCACAACTATTGTGGAAGTTGTAAAGCCAGTATGTTTATTACATCACTGGACACCTGTGAGGACCACTCCCTTCAAAATACATGCTGTAGCTCTGGGAACTCCAGATCCTTTTTATCCCCCTCTCAAATACATAGGCATGCAATTTCACAATAGGTTCATACATATTCATTCTACTGTTTTCACATGGCATTTGACGCTAATTCTTCTTTATCAGAAAGAACTCCTGGGTCAGGCTGCCCTCTCTCGTAACAGTCTCTGTCTGCCCCCCTTATCTCTGTCCTTCGACTGTGGAAGCTTCTCTGAGCATAGGTTTTTTACGAGAACAGGCAGTCAAACTAAACAACTATGTTTTCAAGCTACAGACTTAACTCAAAGAGGTACATTTCACCTAAATCAAAATGAATTTCTGCTCTGGAAAATTTCTAATCTCTCTCACAGGGGAGAGCAAGGCACTGAAGGGAGAACAATTCAAATTCAGTGGATGCACAAACTTAGACTCAGTGGATGTGACCTTGGCTGTCGCTGGAACAAGTCAGGAGAGGTTTGGAGGAAGCAAGAATGGAAAGGAAAAAGGGGTAGTAAAAAAATTAAATAAAAATATAAACAATAAAATAATAAAAGAAAATTGAAATGAAAAAGAGAGAGGAAGAAAATTATCCCTAATGATACTTTTCTCCCAGGAGTTTCTGACAGTGGAGCACTGTTACAGCTGGCACCAGAAAAACAGGAGCAATTATTTCTTCAGTGAGGACTTTATCTATTGTGTCCACTTTGTCCTCCACTGCTCAGGTTCCATTCAGGATCAGCAGCTTGTTTCTAAATCATGCAGTTTTCCTTCTTTCCAAAAGAGACTGATGACACAGTGTTTGGTTATCAGTTTCCCTTGGACAAAGCAGGAGAAGCTTCTTCCTGACTGACCTGCGTGGGAAGGGACCTGCTCTATAAATGCACAGTGCCGGAGTACCTCCACCACTTTCTGTACCTGTATCCCTGTCCTAGGGTGACATTATGATGCTTGTATCCCCAGCTGTCTGTTCTGTTTATGCTGGATATTACATTCTGTGCCTTCAAGACTGACTCTGAGAGCAAAGTGGGAGAAGAAACGCTGTTTTGTTATCAGCCCCACTCACTCCTTCACAGTGTGCTGGAACACAGAACTCCACTGTTGTTGTCTGGGCATGGACGGGGCAGAACACCGTACTCCTTTTGCTAGTTAGTTAGTTAGTTAGTTAGTTAGTTAGTTAGTTAGTTAGTTTAAGTGGCTGAGGCAGTCCGAGTTTTCCCTGGACTGTTGTTCTTTCCCTTTTGGAACCGTTCAACCCTGCTCCAGACTGGGACCCTGGGAAACACCAAGGAAACATCGTACAATGCAGCCTGCCGGGGCTACTCTGCAGCTTTTCCCAGCGCCGGAGGGACCGATAACAGAGCAACCACCACCAGGGAGACTTTCTGAATTTGTCATCTCTTCAGAGCAGTGAATCAGTTTTGTCATCTGGTATTGTTCATTTTGTGTGCTGGGGAGTGCTTTGCCTGTTAAATAAACAGGTTCTTTCCACTTCTCTCCAAGGAAATCCTTCTCAAACCAGTTGGGGAGAAGGGACCTTGTGGGTTGTCTTTCTAGGGGGGCCACTTTTGGAGGTTTTCTCCCAAATTTGCCCTAAAACCAGGACAAGATGGAACAGTGTAAGTTGCAGTTCTGCTGCAAAATTTGGGCATTGCTCACAAATGAATGATCTCTCTTCATCACTGCTTCAATCTGATCATAATTTATGCTAGTCTTGTAGAAACAATTTAAAGAGAAAATCAGTTTAAACTGCTTTTGTACTCTCAATTTAATTGTTTTCTAACCCAGATATCAGAGACTTGGCCCTTTTTTAAAATAAAGGCAAACACAGAAAGGGTTATGCATATTCATAGTTTTCCTTAGAAAAGGCGTGGCTATGCGAACTATTTCTTAAAACTCACTATTTTCATTAGCATGCACGAGGCACAGGCGCAGTGCACTGCTGTGGACCCTCTGAGGAAGGCTCCCCATCTTCCTCGGTGGTCTCCTGATGAAGGCTGGAGGTCTTCATTGCCGTGTCCTTTTCACATTTCTCCTCTAGGCATGTGCAGTCTCTTGTTTGCTGTTTCAGTGATTTCCTCACTGTTTTTAGCAAGCTCTGTCCTTAATTTTTGCAAGTTCTGTTCTGTATTTCTTGCCACATTTCATCCCGTGTCTTTAGCTTGCGGCTAATTATTGCTAGCTTGTGTTGGTTACAATGTATCTGATTCCTGCCTATGTGCCTCACATTAACCTTTTAACCCTTTCAAACATTCACACTATAGAAAATCTAGGCCTGATTTTGTTGCTTAGCATTTTAAATTTAATACATTTTGATTTTTTAAAAAATTAATAAAACTGAAATTACTGTAGCACAAATTGAATATCATTAAATACTGCTTATTACAATTTAACTTTAAACAAATACGACTTTTGCTTGGGAAAGTGAACACAGCAAGAGGGCTGAGGTAGTTAGGTCTGAGCAGCAGACCTCAGCCAAAGTTGACTTATAAGATGAACCCTGGGCATTATGGGACTTACTCCATGATCATTATTTATGCTAGCCGTTTAACACCAAATAAGTGCTTCAGAAACTTACACATAACCTTGTGTAAATATCTGCAAGAAATGTATAATTTTAAGAAATCTTCCCAATTGATATGAATAGAGGCTTGTTTACAGGGTATTTAAGGGAAACCTCCAGACAAGGCTGGGGCTCTGGCCAAGCCCCTGCCTCTGCTGGTCAGGAAGTGTGCCATCAGATCCACGTGTTTCTATGCTAAAGACGTAATCAAGTTACTTTGACTTGGTGATTTGGGCCTATAAAAGCTGGACCCACTTTCAGGGTGAATTTGAATACCTCAGCTACAGGTGAGGATTTTCCCAGCTTCTGGGAAGATTTCTGCAGGTCCTCTCTATGAAATGGGGCTCTACAGCAACTGTGGACTCTGGACAATGGTAAAGTGTTCAGGCCATTGGTGATGGATCTTTCTCAATCACTGTCTGGTCTCTCATATAGTAGTGATATTACCTTGCTTGTTTTTGCTTGTCACTAAAGCCAAGCACACAGTTTTACTGAATGCATTGTTTTACTTTTCTGTTGCCTTAATATTCCTAGTAAAATATGATCTTTCTTTCTTTCCATTGGTGTCTGTGTCCTTTAAAACACCCCTGTCAATTGACAGAACAAGAGCCTAAGACCTACTGGGATCAGCGTTTCTTAGACTTGTTGGAGTTGCCTAAGCAATGCTTTGTGCCCCTCATTTTTTTCAACAATAGCCCAAGTCTGTAGAAAAGGGGAACCTAAGCAAGTATCTTGAGTTTCCTGAAAAGAACAAAATTCTTGGACAGCAAGCAGCATTCCCAAAGAGCTAGCAGCAAACTGAAGATACCTTGATGAATGGATTAGTGAGATTATGAGCCACGTTTGCCAGTGATGGCAATGTTGCCTTTTTCCCAACCTGGAAATGAAAATAGAGATAATTTTAGTAAGGAGATAATATAAAAAAGGATCTTTATTTGGAGGTTTTCAGGGGCAGTTATGGAAAGATGTCCACAAAAGCCCTCCAAGGATGAGTACATATTTGTAGGTTTTAGGAAATTAGCATAATTGATAAAAAGCACTAATTAGGACAAGTGATGATGCAATTATCCCCCAGGTCAAGTTTCTCCTCTGGAGTCTTGGCACTGGCTGTACTTCATCCATTAAAATGCATCTCCAAGAGTCGTTCTTGTGTGCCAAGATGGCACTGGGGCCTTGGACCACCCAGCGCTTGGAGCTCTGGAATTTATTTTGTCTTTTTGCTTAGGGAAAGGACTTGGGAAAGGACTTGGAAAAGTGTTAGGAAAACTGGTCACTAGTACAGTAGGATACAGAGCTACAAACATATATGCAAAGAATATAGAAAACATAGAAAAAAGGCAAAACCCAAATGGCATCAGCAAGGTCTTGAGCACGAACACATATGTCCAAAGGGCCTTCTCAGCCCTATTTCTGCATATTTCTGGGAACCAGAGGAATCCTGCTTGAGCCTGTGTGGAGATGGATTTGGGAAGTAAAAGTTCATTTCTTTTTTTCTCCTTGGGGCAGATCCTGTTCCTAACCTCAGCTGAGCTTCTCTCCACTGTGGTGCCTCTGATTGTTGCAGCAAAACAATTCATGGCAGACAGAAGACACTGACACCTCCAGGGACATGACTTTTTCGAGTGCCACCTGTGAGTGGGAGTCGGAATAAAAACTATAAACCACAACTCCACTGGAAGATTCTCTTCCTTTTCATTCCGTAAATAGGCTCTACATTCCCTTCTGAATTGTCAGTTGTTTGTTAAGGATGGGAATTTCTCTTTTATGATTTTTTTCATGTGGTTTGGAATTGGATAAGGGTCTCCTTCATTCACAGACTCCAGACCAAAGTGCCTTTGGAATATGGCCCATGGACAGTTTTTGCCCAGCCATGGTACTTCTAGATCAGAAAGCAAAGGCAATGGCATTTGCAAACAAAACCCAACAAAGCCTGGGACAGCCAAAACATCCTGGGGAGATAGAGGCCTCCAGCTGTTCCTAGAAATCCGCAGAGTTCCAGCCAAATAGTTGTGTAGCACTAAGTGCAATCTCTTTGCCTGGATCAGAGCCTTGCTCAACTGAAAAAGCAGAAAGATCAGCAAGGGTGCTCCCGAAGGCCCATCACATTGTTTTTATTCTGCTTATCTGGCTTAAGTTTGCAACTCAATGTGTGTCTGCAGTTACACTGGTGAGGAGGAAGGAAAACCAAACCAACCACCAAACAAACAACAAACATAAACAAAAAAAGAGCCTCATGGCAGGGCTATGACGTTCCACAAGAGGAATCACGGGTGTCCATTTCATGGACCTCTCTCAATCCTATTAAAGTACTGTAGTCCTGGTTTAAAATAGACATGTACGAAACAGTTTGAGAGACAGTGACTAAAATGGCTTATGGATTTTTTTTTTTAAGAATGAGGAAAACGACCCAAAAGGTGTTTTTTTTATAACATTTTAAAATATACTACATAAAAATTACCAACTGCAGTAAGTAAGAATTAAAAAAAACAAGTGCTTTGGTATGCAAGTAATTAGAAACACAGAAATGTGAAGATATGAATGCATATTTTCTTAAAATATGAAATTACAGACAAAAGTCGATGATGGTAGAGACAGGAATTTGACATATACACACTGAATTCATGCAGCAACAGCCAATGCTTATTGAATGTCTGTGGGAAATGGATTTGTGAAGACTTCTCAAAATCTGACAGAAGCTCACAGTCTTGTACACCTGCATGCAAACACTGAGATAAGGTGTGCTGACTTAGGAAGGCCATGGAATAGCAATGACATTGTTGAGAGAGACTGAACTAGAAACAAGTTTCAGTAAGTTTCAAAATATGGCCCTGCAAAAAGACTAGATATTTTAGAGCATTAGAACTATGAAAGATGTATTGTAGCAGAACCATATGGGGAAAAATAGAGGTGATTTGTGTTAGAGTTAAGAGCAGCATTGTGGGGCAAAAGCTAATAGGTTGAAAACCATTTATAAGTTATTGTAACCAGGAAATAGGTTGGCTTCTGAAGGAATGGCGTTGAGATTTACATCTCTTGTGTCTCACTATTCATCGAGACTGATAATGGAATGAAATCTCTTTAAATGCCTCTCAGTTGCCCCCTCTCTGTAAAAGCTGGGAAAACCAACAAAAGGCACCCTCTTCTACAGGGCCTTCAAATTTCCCACTCTTACATAGCTGATTGGACAAGGATCTTAGCTCCACCAGCTCACTGGCCAATGATATGGGTGCATTCATTGTTCAAAGGGATTGGCTGAAGTCCCTGTCTGAACTTGAATCCAGCCTATCAGTAACACACCTGGGGACTTGTTTGCTTAATCCAATGGATTAGGCTGGTTGAGTTGCTGTCTTGTTATGCCACATAATCTGTGAAGCTTTAGGCCACCTATAGCTGTCACAACCAAAACTACATACACTGAACTACAATATAAAGGTTGGTACTTTAATTACTCCTTTTTTAATTGTACTTTAATTAGGTCCTTTTACATTGATGGATTTTTTTTTTTCTTCTGAAGAGAAGCTAGGATATTGCTCAAGAAAACTGTCACATCCAATAATTAAATTCCCTGATTTCTTCTGGTGCTGGGTAAGATCTTCAGGCTGAAAGACTCCACTGAAGGCAAAGAACTAGTTCTGTGTGGTTTTGTTGACTGAAGATGCAGTACCAGTTCTGCTCCCTGTCGTATGGGAGGATGCACCCACTGATGATCCAGTACTGTTTCTAGTTGGTGTCAGGTTGGTGAATGTGTCCCTTGATGACCCAATGCTTGCTCTGCTTGGTGTCCCGCTGGAGGATATGTTGCTTGCAGACAAACTGTAACTTCTGTCGGATATCGCATGGGAGGATATGTCCATTGATGATCCAAAACTTGTACTTAGGTTTTGGGTCATTGGTGGACATATTGGACAGTCTGATGTCACACTGGAGGGTATGCTGCTTGCAGACCAACTGTAACTTCTGTCGGATATCTCATGGGAGGATATATCCATTGATGATCCAAAACCTGTTCTGCTTGGTGTCACACTGGAGGATGTGTCGGTTGGAGACAGAGGGTACCTTCTGTCGTGTGTCCCATAGGAGGATATGTCCATTGATGATCCAAAACCTGTTCTGCTTGGTGTCACACTGGAGGATGTGTCGGTTGGAGACAGAGGGTACATTCTGTCGGATATCCCAAGGGAGGAAATTTCCATTGATAATCCGAAACCTTTTTTCTCTGGTGTCAAAATGGAGAGTGTGTCGGATGCAGATGGAGTGTATATTCTGTCATGTACCCCACGGGGGGACATGTCCATTGATGATCCAAGACCTTTTTTCTCTGATGTCACAATGGAGAATTTGTCAGATGGAGACAGAATGTACATTTTGTCACGTACTCCCTGGGGGGACATGTCCATTGATGATTCATAACCTGCTTTCTCTGGTGTCAGAATGGAGAGTGTGTCAGTTGGAGACAGAGGGTACATTCTGTCAAGTGCCCCATGGGAAGACACGCCTATTGATGATCCAAAACCTGTTCTGCTTGGTGTCACACTGGAGAATGTGTCAGTTGGAGACAGAGGGTACATTCTGTCGGATATCCCATAGGAGGATATGTCCATTGATGATCCAAAACCTGTTCTGTCTGATGTCACAATGGAGGGTATGTTGCTTGCAGACAAACTGTAACTTCTGTCGGATATCCCATGGGAGGATATGTCCATTGATGATCCAAAACCTGTTCCGTCTGGTGTCACAATGGAGGGTATGTTGCTTGCAGACAAACTGTAACTTCTGTCGGATATGCTGTGGGAGGATATGTCCATTAATGATCCAACACTTGCTCTGTCTGGTGTCACACTGGATGATGTGTCGGTTGTATACAGAGTGCGTGTTCTGCGTGGTACCACACTGGAGGGTACGCTGGATACAGGCACAGTTCTGTCTGGTGCCACACTGGAGAGCCTGTCAGTCGCATACAGAGTGGGCGTTCCACGTGGTACCACACCGGACGGTACGCTGGATACAGGCACAGTTCTGTCTGGTGCCACACTGGAGAGCCTGTCAGTCGCATACCGAGTGGGCGTTCCACGTGGTACCACACCGGACAGTACGCTGGATACAGGCACAGTTCTGTCTGGTGCCACACTGGAGAGCCTGTCAGTCGCATACAGAGTGGACGTTCCACGTGGTATCACACTGGACAGTACGCTGGATACAGGCACAGTTCTGTCTGGTGACAAACTGGAGAGCCTGTCAGTCGCATACAGAGTGGGCATTCCACGTGGTACCACACTGGAGGGTATGCTGGATACAGGCACAGATCTGTCTGGTGCCACACTGGAGAGCCTGTCAGTCACATACAGAGTGGGCGTTCCACGTGGTATCACACTGGAGGGTACACTGGATACAGGCACAGTTCTGTCTGGTGACAAACTGGAGAGCCTGTCAGTTGCATACAGAGTGGGCATTCCACGTGGTAACACGCTGGAGGGTATGCTGGATACAGGCACAGTTCTGTCTGGTGCCACACTGGAGAGCCTGTCAGTCGCATACAGAGTGGGCGTTCCACGTGGTAACACGCTGGAGGGTACGCTGGATACAGGCACAGATCTGTCTAGTGCCACACTGGAGAGCCTGTCAGTCGCATACAGAGTGGGCGTTCCACATGGTAACACGCTGGAGGGTACGCTGGATACAGGCACAGTTCTGTCTAGTGCCACACTGGAGAGCCTGTCAGTCACATACAGAGTGGGCGTTCCACGTGGTACCACACCGGACGGTACGCTGGATACAGGCACAGTTCTGTCTGGTGCCACACTGGAGAGCCTGTCAGTCACATACAGAGTGGGCGTTCCACATGGTAACACGCTGGAGGGTACGCTGGATACAGGCACAGTTCTGTCTGGTGCCACACTGGAGAGCCTGTCAGTCGCATACAGAGTGGGCGTTCCATGTGGTACCACACTGGAGGGTATGCTGGATACAGGCATAGTTCTGTCTGCTGCCACACTGGATATTGTGTCGGTTCCAGAGACAGTATCGGTTCTAAGCTCTCCCCTGTGTGCTGGAATAAAAAAAATAGAAAAACAAATCAAGAGCAAATCTACATTTCCTCTTAAATACCTCTCACAAGGGTTTGTATGTGAAGTACTTATAACTGTTTGCTTCTTAAGTGCTTATTTGAAACACACAGCGCCTGATTATAGATACTAATCTTTAATAGATAAAGGATATTAGCACAAGTATCCTGCCCTTCGAAGGGTTGGAAAACAATAGCACTTCATTTGAGGTGCTACACAATACTTACAGAGATGTTTTATCCCTCATCATTATAATTCCAAGGCTGTGTTTTTTAATCAAGTAAACAAACTTATTCTACAGTATCCCTGTCACTGTTATTGGGGAACACTTGCTCTGTTGGCCATAGAAGGGATTTGTTTTTGGATAAACTTCACTATTAACTGAAATCAACACTTAATGTTCTTCAAATATTAGTCAGGCATATTGTTGCAGGCAACATTTTAATTAAATTACTGTAATATTCAAGTATGTTACAACAGTCTGACAAGTTAAAAGTTCACATAACTAGAATACTGAGTATCAAACAATTTTTTGCATAGAAAAGGCACTTTCTTTATCAAACAGCACATGTGGGGTTGAACTAATGTGTTTTTGAAAACTTTGTCCTAAGTTACATAATGTGATTTATAATATAAGTTTCATATTGTTATTATTTTCAACTGCATGATTTAAAATATTTGGTTACAACTATTATTTGTGTAAGCAAAGACACATGACAAGGAGAGCATTTGTACTGGGATACATGCATTCCTTGGCTATGTAGTAATGTTGGCAAGTGATGCTCAGTTGATTAAAATCAGGTAAGAATTGCTAATACTCGTGTAAAAAACTGTAAAAATTAGTTTCCAGGAGACATCACTGCTTGGTGTATTCAGCATTATAGACACTTCCAGATAAGTAAACACTGTCAGTATGCTTTTCTGTTTTGCTTGTACTGATATCTCCATTCTTTCATGTCTGACATCATCTCAGTAGCTGGGAAATTCTCTTTTGTGGCCTGAGTTGGTTTTCCATGGGTTTATTTTTGGTCAGGAGGGAAGAAGCCAGCCATGAAAGTGATATTTATATGAGGAGCTGCTAAAACTTCCTCCATGCCTGGCGAAACCAATTTCTGGCTCCCTCTGAGAATAGGCACACCGCTAAGTCAATTAAAAAAGCTTGTAATTGATGCCTCTATGATTATTTATGAAAGACAAAACCTTGGGAACTCTCTTTTTCTTCCTTGGAGAGGTGGGTAGGTGCCAGGGTCTTCCTGGTCCAGGGCTGGCCATGTGGCCAGGACAGCACAGCCAAGACGGGCACAGCCAGGGTGACGCCATGTGGCGTGGCTATCTCAGTGTAGCTCACAACGAACTTTATTTGCTTAACTGCTTTTAGCCAGCCATGTTGCCAACAGAATGGCCAGAAGTGGTGGCAGTGGATTTTTTTTCCCCTTTTTGGTGCACTGCATGAAGAGAGGCACTGAGTAGAGCTGGCAGCTGGCACGTCCCACGTGGCGCCAGCGGGAGCCATGTGATCAGCTGTGAGGGGCATGGCAAGCAATTGCCCAGTGTGACGCCTGGACGGGATCAACCTTTCAACGCTGCAGAGGTCTATAAAACTTTTCAATTGATAGAACTTGAGAACAAATAGACTTACGAACGCTGATTCTCTCCTGAGTCAAAGAAAAGGAAAAGGGGAAGACATGCAAGGAGAACAACATGGTAACACTAAGGTTGGTGCAGAAGAGGGAGGAGGAGGAGGAGGTGCTTTGGGCCTCAGAGCTGAAACTCTCCTGCAAGCTGTGGTGAAGACTATAACACAACCATCTATTTCCTTGTAATTCATTAAGTGCGTGGGGGGAATACAGAAATCACCTGCAGCCTGTGAGAAAAAGGTGCTCATCCTGGAACGTGTGGATGCTGAGAAGCTGTGATCAACTGAAAGACTTGAAAGAGAGAGAGAAGCCTTGCTTCCAGAGATAGAAGAAAAATACCTTTGCTTTTATACTAGAACAGCTTATCCTTAAAAGCCCATGAACCAAATGGTCCATGAAAAAACAGTTGTGGAAAGACTTCTTTGCCCTTGGAAGTGACTCATGTTGCAGCAAATTTGGGCAGGGTTGCTACTCGTGAAAATTAGAATCACATTGGAAAAGTTCACAGAGAACTGCCTCCTGTGGAAGAGACTCTATGGTGATAGTGGAGCCCTCGAAAAAGTTAAAGATAGAATCTAAAATGTTAAGCTTTGTGCTTTCCCAGATCAACTGCACTTGCATAAGCAGTATGATAAATTATATAATTGTTAGATATGATGATTGTTTAGTAATTAAATATAATTATTATATAACCATAAGAAGAATAATGAGAAACTATGTTGGAAATTCAGAGGGGGGCTAAATTTATGTATACAATAGAACAATATAAGTTTAATCATTAACATGAAAGTTATGTAACGATAGAGTATAAAAACATGATCATTTCGGATGTATGGTCAGAGTCAGATTTGGGTTGAATATACCCCTGACACCCAGAGCTCTTAATAAAAAGCACCGCATATAATCCCTCCATGATTATGTGTTTTTGAACGCTAACATTTTGGTGACCCCGGATGGCGCCCTTGTGAGTGCTGCTGAGCGAGTTCGCGACTCGATCACGCTCCAGCCGGCACCGAGGGATTCTCGGGGAGCCCATCAGCCGCGACCACTCCCGCCGCTCACAATGTCCCAGGGAGAAAGGTAAGGTGCTTTTTTTTTTACTTTGGTTTGGTTTTGGATGCCTGCCAAATAAGACGCAGCAAAAGCTACGCTTGGTTGAGCTGAAGGAATTCATGGTGGTACAAGCCTAGGCGCCGTTCCGTAAGACAGTCGTGAAAGCGTTGCGGGTTCAGCATTTGTGGTGTATTGGAAATGGAGAAACTTAAAGGGATTTTGGGCAGTAACACCCCTATCCCACAAATTTCTCCTTTGGGGTGCTTATTAGCACATTGGAAACAGGGTAACTTTGGGGAAGAATTGCATAAAACTAAGTTGATTGATTATTGTAATTCATGGTGGCCAGAATATGCCCTGGAGCACGGTGAAAAATGGCCAAAATACGGTACTCTGCAATACAACACTATTTTGCAGTTAATGTTGTTTTGTAAACAAGAAGGAAAATGGGATGAAGTACCATATGTCAATCTGTTTTTCTGTTTACGGGGAAAGCCAGAATGGCAGGATGAATGTGGATTGTTGGTGGTTAAAACATCTGCAAAGTGTGGGGTTTGTGAGGAACGTTGTTTAGAACACTTGGCGTTAAAAGAAAGCTCGAGTAGGGAAAATTATACAGATGTTGATTTACATGTAGCTCCAATAGGAACAAGAGAACCTAACTCTATCCCACCTGTTTCACCTGTTTCATCTGTCCCTATCCCACTGCCTGCTCCTAACCCAACTAGTCCTGAACCCGTCTCGTCTAGTACACCTTTCCCTCTTTATCCTCCTCTCCCATCGTCACCTGATCCCTCTTCCTCGGAAGATGAGCAAAATCTAACTGTGATAGAAAGGAGAAAGAGGTATGCAAGTGAAAAAGATAGCAATGGTAATGAATCAGGGACCCCAATAGCCCACAGAACCCGGAGTCAGTCAAAGCTTGCCCCAGTTGTAGATAGGAAAGGCATAAGCAAACAAAAACAGACTGTGGTTGCCCCCTTGCGACAAGGTGTTGAAGTGGAAGGGCCAGTATTTGTAAAAGTGCCTTTTCTCCCTGCAGACTTAGTTATTTGGAAACAGTCAGCCGGAACCTATAGAGAAAATCCTGATAAAATGGCACAAGTAGTAAAAATGGTTATAAAAACTCAAAATCCTGACTGGGATGACACACAAGTAATATTAGATACTCTGATGGATTCTACTGAAAAAGAAATGGTACTTAAGGCAGCCAAAGAGAGGGCAAGAGAAGATATTAGAAATGGGCTAGTAACGGGGAATTTGGATGTGAATTTCCCAATTGAGGATCCAAACTGGGACCCTAATTTATTGTGCGATATAAGGAAATTACAGAAGTATCAAGAGTGGATCCAAATAGGAGTTCAGAACGCTGTGCCCAAAACTATAAATTGGTCCAAACTATATGAGGTTCGACAGGAAAAGAAGGAATCTCCCACTGCATTTTTAGAGAGGCTTAAGGAGGTAGCAAGGAAATATACAGATCTCCAAATGGACACAGAACAAGCAAAGGTTCAGCTCACTCTCATATTCTTGGGCCAATCACAGGATGACATTCATAGAAAATTGCAAAAATTAGAAGGAGAGGAATCAAGGAATTTGGATAAGCTACTTGAGGTAGCCTGGAAGGTATATAACAATCACAAAAGAGAAGTTAGTGAAAAGGAGCAGCAGAATCTTTTGGCAGTAATACAAGGGAAAGGGAACCCAAATTTCAGGGGATGTAACAGGAATGGTCGGAGTAGGAGACCAGTTACCCAGAGGTTAAGCCTGAATCAATGTGCATATTGCAAGGGGATGGGACATTGGAAGCGAGATTGTCCAGAATTGTTTCACCAGGACATTCAGTTCTAGCAGGGAAACGCTGCCAAAGCCATGGTGTTAGGAGAATATAACTAGCTGAACCTGTGGAACAGGTTCAAGAACTTGCCACAAATATACAATAGAATTTAATCCACCAATATTTCCAGTAAAGAAACCAAATAGGTGAATATAGGTTAGTGCAGGATTTGAGAGCAATAAATAAAAAGGACATTTATCCAGTGTAACAAATTCTCACACATTGCTAACGTCCGTAAAGGAGATATATAAGTGGTTTACTGTAATTGATTCAAAAGATGCCTTTCTTTGCATACCCTTTGACAAAGAAAGTAGGAAACTGTTTGTCTTTGAGTGGAAAAACCCAGGGAACGGAAGAAAGACCCAGCTCACCTGGACACAACAAGAACTCGCCGACCCTATTTGGAAGCTAACTGGCACAGGAACTGGAGATTTGGACCGAAAATGGGCAAGTACCAAGAGACCAATTATTGTTGCAGTATGTTGATGATATACTAATAGCTACAGAAGAAAAAGTAACCTGTATAAAGGTAAACACTGAGATTTAAATTTCACAAGGGCAATGAAAACTAGGTACTACCCATATCCAAGCTATTTGTGCTATTCCTGAACCCCATAATTTACATGAGCTGCGAGTCTTCCTGGGGATGGCAGGATGGTGTGGATCATGGACTATGGCCTGATTGCGAAACCCCTGTATGAAGCTCAAAAGACACAGCCATTCACCTGGGGCAAACCACAGAAAGAAGCCTTCCGAAAATTAAAGGAAGCACTGACAACTGCTCCAGCATTAGGGTTACCTGATCTGTCTAAAGATTTTCAGCTGTTTGTACATGAAAGGCTGCGCCTAGCACTAGGAGTCCTGACCCAACGTCTGGGAAGCTGGAAAAGGCCGGTGGGCTACTTTTCCTAACAACTTGACAACGTAAGTGCCGGGTGGCCCCCATGTCTGCGGGCAGTCACAGCTACTGTGATCCTGATACAAGAAGCTAGGAAACTTACTATGGGAAGGCACATAGATGTCTATGTATCACAAATGGTAACCACTGTCTTAGAGCAAAAGGGGGGCCATTGGCTATCTCCCAGCAGGATGATGAAATTCCAGGTAGTCCTGACTGAGCAGAATGATGTCACATTAAAAACAACTAACCTTTTGAATCCAGCTTTGTTCCTAGGTACAACAACTGAAGAAGGCCCATTAGAACACAACTGTGTAGAAGTAATACAGTACACCTATTCAGCAAGAGAAGACCTGAAAGATGTCCCACTAGAGCAGCCGGAGTGGGAGCTGTTTATAGATGGGAGCAGCTTCGTGGAAAATGGAACCAGATATGCTGGATATGCGGTAACAACAATCAATACAGTAGTGGAGGCAAAGGCATTACCACCAAATACATCTGCCCAGAAGGCAGAACTGGTTGCTCTAACCAGGGCACTAGAATTAAGTGAAGGGAAAAAGGTAAATATCTGGACTGACTCAAAAAATGCTTTTGGAGTGGTGCACGTACACGGAGCACTACGGAAAGAAAGAGGATTGTTATCTTCTCGGGGTACGCACATTAAACATCAGGATGCAATCCTGCAATTGATAAAGGCAGTACAAAAAACTGAACAAGTGGCAATCATACACTGCAAAGCACACCAATCAGGAAACTCCAAAATCTGTGAGGGAAATCGAAAGGCAGACTGGGCAGCCCAACAGGTTGCTCAAGAGGTACAAAAAACAATGGCATTGATACCTTTGAAGCTTAATGTATCCCAATTCAATTTGCCTCCAAAACCAAAATATTCAGTAGAAGATGAGAGGCCCAGTAAATTGGGGAATCATAACATCAAAACTACCTGAAATACAAAAGAACAAAACAATTACATGTAAACAGGTACCCAAATTGAGGCAAGTAATCAAGGAAACTTGGGAGAAAATAGGAACATGGATGAGACCCACGAGTGAGAAAGACTGTGTTCTAAGTGATGGCATACTAAGAACCCCTATGGGAGAATCAGAAGGCATCACACAATGGCAATGCCATTTACCACACTATAAAAAGATTATAGAAAATGTTACAGAAACCACTCTGGTATGGAAATGTGAGGCCAAGGATCAGAAAGATGAGATAGAATCTTGGGACAGTGCGTGGTCTGTGAGTGTTCTTCAAAGATTCCAATATATGGCAAACACCCCTTGGTGTGGGAAGTGGGAAGGCCCCGAGAATGAAACAGATCCAGCAATAACGAACACTGCCTCTAGTAGCAGAACGAGGGCAGACAAAGTAAGTTGGTGGGCATGTAATAAAACTTACGACTGCACTTCAGATGATGAAGAGGTAAAACAGATGCCATCCCTGGCAATAGCCCTACAAATTGGTTGTGCTTGCAGAGGGATCAAACATAAACAAGGCAGAGTGAATTATAAAGTAATTATAGGGTGTACCAGGGTTACAGTCCAAGGTCCAGGACAATTTGTATGGGCAGCAAGTGATGGTACCTGGACAACACATCTGCCTGTAGACGGGAAAGTAAAGGAGATTACTTTAGGCCTCCCAACCTTATGTCCAGTTTGGAAAAAGTCCCCATTTAATGGAAAATGTGAACTTCTGCAGATAAGAGCAAGATGAAAAATTCTAGACAATGAAAATCCAGATGACACTTGGCAAGAACCCTCTGGTGGAGTGAAATTTGGATGGGCCCTAGAGTCATTGCTTGGTCCTATAGCAAACTATAAGAGCAGAGAAATGCTGTACAAACTTACAGGTCAGGTAGGTAGACTGGCAAGAGTCACCCGGGAAGGATTTAAAGAATTAAATATACAAATACAAGCCACCACGAAAATGACTTTACACCATCGATTAGCCCTAGATTTGTTACTCCTGAAAGAGCATGGAGTAAGTGGATTTTTAAAGGGACAAGTTGATCACTGCTGCGTTCATATCCCAAATGTAACTGCAGATGTAGAATATGACATCAATCAGTTGAAACAAATAGAGCACGAAGCACAAGAAGAGGGGGAGAATGATAGTGAAGCCCTGGAAAAAGTTAAAGATAGAATCTAAAATGTTAAGCTTTGTGCTTTCCCAGATCAACTGCACCTGCGTAAGCAGTATGAAAAATTATATAATTGTTAGATGTGATGATTGTTTAGTAATTAAATATAATTATTATGTAACCATAAGAAGGATAATGAGAAACTATGTTGGAAATTCAGAGGGGGGCTAAATTTATGTATACAATAGAACAATATAAGTTTAATAATTAACGTGGAAGTTATATAACAATAGAGTATAAAAACATGATCATTTCGGATGTATGGTCAGAGTCAGATTTGGGTTGAATACACCCCTGACACCCAGAGCTCTTAATAAAAAGCACCGCATATAATCCCTCTGTGATTATGTATTTTTGAACGCTAACAATGGTATAGCAAAAAAGACACCTCTCCCTAAGCAGACTGAAGAAAGACTTTTAGAAGTGACAAACTGACTAAAAGCCCCATGTTTAGTCTCCCTCTGTTGTTGGTCGGAAGGAAAGGAAGGCAATGGAAAGGTTTTAAATTTCATTATTCTTTTTTAATTTCATTAATAGATTTTTCTTTGTATATTTTAAAGTTTTGAGCCTGTTTTGCCTTTAAAGTGTTTTACTTCTAATCCTTATCTCACCCCATCAGCTTTTTAATTGTTCTTTCCCCCTCCTCTGCTCAATTGTGGCAGAGGTGAATAAGTAAAGGATTTTTTATACCTGCACTGGCTTTTAATGCACTGTGGGTGCATTGGCTTTTAGCCAATGTTAAACCCACAACACTATCAGATTTTACTTTACTTACTATCACTTTAAGAACATTTACATGTTTCAAAGCAAATAAACCATTCACTAACAGTAGCAAGAAAAAGTTACAATTATTTGAGGTCCACATTTACTGAATTCTGTCCTACACTATTTCCAAGAAAAAAAGTGCAAGACAGAGGGTGACAAGAAAAAAGCCCAGTCTGACAAACTTCTACAACTTAGAGAAAGCGAAGTCTAAAAATCAAGGAAATGCAAAGAACTGCAATGGTTGTGGTTGCAAGGAAAGGCTATTACAAAAACATTAATGGTTTAAAACAGAAAGAAAGGAAAAGGCCTTTAAAAAAATTAAAAATAGTAATGAAAGAAAAAAAAATCAAAAACCAAATACCCATCCACCTGCCACCAACACTCCCCAAAACAAAAAAAAACCCAAACAACCAAGCAACCAAACACAAACAAAAATAAAAATAACCAAGCAAATGAGGACTACTAGAAAAAAACACTACTAAAAATTACAAAAATTTTAATCCCCGTCTTAGCTTTCATCATCCTCTTCCTCTTCACAAAAATGTCTCTGAACATTTCTGTTTGCGCTAGTTTTAATGCTACATTATGTAATGCTGCATTTACAATTAAGTGTTTTGTGCATTTACAATTAAGTGTTGTTGCATTTGACTACAGAAGCTGTGCAGCGTGAAGGGAGATGCAGGCTGGGAACCCACATCCTGTAATTGCTTGAAAAGCACACTTACCAGCAGGAGCAGGAGTAGGAGCAGGAGCTCTATCAGCTGCTTGGGGTGAAATGTGAGGCTGAAGAAGATCTGTTTAGTAAAAATAAGTATAATAAGCAAGGAAATGCACAGAATGGAAATAGTTACGGTTACAAGGAAAGGTGATTACAAAATGTTAATGGTTTAAAACAGAAAGACAGGGAAAAGCCTTTGGTTAAAAAGAAAGAAAGAAAGCAATTAAAAGAAGTAAAAAAAGAAAAAAATCAAAAATCAAACACCCACCCACCCACCTCAACCACTCCCCAAAACCAAAAAATTCCAATCAACCAAGCATCCAAACCCAAACTAAAACCAAAACACTCCACAAGGAAATAGGAGCCAATAATAAAAAACATTAGAGTAATAATTTTAATCCATGTGTTAGTTTCCACCACCCCCTTTTCTCTTCTGAAAAAAGTCTCAGAACATTTCTCTAAGCACTAGTTTTAATACTCCCTTATGTTTATATTTAATTATTGTTTGCCCAGAGAAGCTGTGCAGCATGAAGGGAGATGCTGTCTGGGAACCCACATTCAAGTGACTTTAATTGCTTGAAAAGCACAAAGCACACTTACCAACAGGAGCAGCAGCAGGAACAGCAACAGAAGGAGGAGGTGGAGGAGGAGGAGGAGGAGCAGAAGCAGGAGCAGGAGGTGGTGGAGGAGGAGGAGGAGGAGGTGGAGCAGCAGCAGGAGCAGGAGGAGGAGGAGGAGGTGGTGGAGGAGGTGGAGGAGGAGGTGGAGGAGGAGGTGGTGAACCACCTGCTTCAGATTCAATGTGGCGGTGTGAAGATTCTGTTTGGTGAAAGAAAATTGTAAAAAACAAGGAAATGCACAATACTGGAATGGTTGTGTTTGCAAGGAAAGGCTGCTACAAAATGTTAATGGCTTCTAACTGCAAGAAAGGGAAAAGCCTTTGTTAAAAAGAAAGAAAGAAAGAAAGAAAGAAAGGAAGAAAGAAAGGCAGGAAGGCAGGAAGGAAGGCAGGAAGGAAGGAAGGCAGGAAGGAAGGAAGGCAGGAAGGAAGGAAGGAAGGCAGGAAGGAAGGAAGGAAGGAAGGAAGGAAGGAAGGAAGGAAGGAAGGAAGGAAGGAAGGAAGGAAGGAAGGAAGGAAGGAAGGAAGGAAGGAAGGAAGGAAGGAAGGAAGGAAGGAAGGAAGGAAGGAAGGAAGGAAGGAAGGAAGGAAGGAAGGAAGGAAGGAAGGAAGGAAGGAAGGAAGGAAGGAAGGAAGGAAGGAAGGAAGGAAGGAAGGAAGGAAGGAAGGAAGGAAGGAAGGAAGGAAGGAAGGAAGGAAGGAAGGAAGGAAGGAAGGAAGGAAGTGTCGGAAGGAAGGAAGGAAGGAAGGAAGTGTCGGAAGGAAGTGTCGGAAGGAAGTGTCGGAAGGAAGTGTCGGAAGGAAGTGTCGGAAGGAAGGAAGGAAGGAAGGAAGGAAGGAAGGAAGGAAGGAAGGAAGGAAGGAAGGAAGGAAGGAAGGAAGGAAGGAAGGAAGGAAGGAAGGAAGGAAGGAAGGAAGGAAGGAAGGAAAGGAGGAAAACAAACAGTAATATTAAAAAAAAATTAGAAACAAAACACCACCCACCCCACTGCCAACATTCACCAAAACGAAAAAACCCAACCAACCAAGCAACCAAACCCAAATAAAAATAAAAAAAACATCCAAGCAAATGAGGTCCAGTAGAAAAAACATTACAGTAGTAATTTTAATCCCTGTGTTATCTTCCACCATCCCCTTTCTCTTTTGGAAAGTCACAGAATGTTTTCTGTTTGCACTACTTTTATTGCTCCATTATGTTTACACTTTAAATTATTGTATTTTCCTACAGAAGCTGTGCAGCATGAAGAGAGATGATGGCTAGGAACCTACATCCAAGTGACTGTAATTGCTTGAAAAGCACACTTACCATCATGAGGTGGAGCAGGAGGACTACTGGCTGCTTGGAATGAAACAATAGGTTGAAAAATATCAGATTACACAAAATAAATTTACTTCAGCAGAGGTAAATTTAGAAAATAAGGAAATGCACTGAATAAAATGGTTATGGTAGAAAGGAAAGACGATTTAAAAAATGCTAATGCTTTATAACATAATGAAAGGAAAAAGTCTTTGGCTACAAAAAAAAAGAAGTAATAAAAGAAAAAATCGAAAATCAAACACTCACTCATCCACCACCACTCACCAAAACCAAAAAATCCAACGAGCCAAGCAACCAAACCCAAGCTAGAATCAAATAGATCCAAGCAAATAGGGACAAATAGAAAAAAACATTACAGTAGTCATTTTAATCCTTGTGTTAGCTTTTACCATCCCTTTTCTCTTCTGAAAAAAGTCTCAGAACATTTCTGTTAGCACTACTTTTCATTCTCCCATTAGTATTGTCTGCTTAGAAAGCTGGGCAGCATGAAGGGAGATGCTGTCTGGGAACCCATATTCAAATGACTTCAACTGCTTGTAAAGCTCAAAGCACACTTACCCAGAGGAACAGGAGCAGTGACAGGAACAGCAACAGGAGCAGGAGGAGGAGGTGGTGGTGGAGGTGGAGCAGGAGGTGGTGACCCCTCTGCTTCAGAGTCGATGTGGGAGTGTGAAGATTCTGTTTGGAGAAAGTAAATTGTAAAAAGCAAGGAAATACACAATACTGGAATGGTTGTGTTTGCAAGGAAAGGCTGTTACAAAATGTTAATGGCTTCTAACAAAAGAAAGGGAGAAGTCTATGAAGGAAAGGAAATTGCAAGGAAATTGCAAGGAAAGGAAATTACAAGGAAATTACAAGGAAATTTCGAGGAAAGGATATTTCAAGGAAAGGAAATTTCAAGGTAAGGAAAGTAAAGGAAATTTCATGGAAAGGAAATTTCAAGGAAAGGGAAAGGGAATTTCAAGGAAAGGAAAGGAATATTAAAACTAATTTCAAGGAAAGGATATTTCAAGGAAAGGAAAGGAAATGTCAAGGAAAGGAAAGGAAATGTCAGGAAAGGAAAGGAAATGTCATGAAAGGAAAGGTTCGGAAATGAAAGGACGTGAGGAAATGAAAGGACATGTCAGGAAATGAAATGTCAGGAGAGGTAAGGTAAGGTGAGGGGAGGGGAAGGAAGGGAAGGGAAGGGAAGGGAAGGGAAGGGAAGGGAAGGGAAGGGAAGGGAAGGGAAGGGAAGGGAAGGGAAGGGAAGGGAAGGGAAGGGAAGGGAAGGGAAGGGAAGGGAAGGGAAGGGAAGGGAAGGGAAGGGAAGGGAAGGGAAGGGAAGGGAAGGGAAGGGAAGGGAAGGGAAGGGAAGGGAAGGGAAGGGAAGGGAAGGGAAGGGAAGGGAAGGGAAGGGAAGGGAAGGGAAGGGAAGGGAAGGGAAGGGAAGGGAAGGGAAGGGAAGGGAAGGTTCTGGGAAGGGAAGGTTCTGGGAAGGGAAGGGAAGGGAAGGGAAGGGAAGGGAAGGGAAGGGAAGGGAAGGGAAGGGAAGGGAAGGGAAGGGAAGGGAAGGGAAGGGAAGGGAAGGGAAGGGAAGGGAAGGGAAGGGAAGGGAAGGGAAGGGAAGGGAAGGGAAGGGAAGGGAAGGGAAGGGAAGGGAAGGGAAGGGAAGGGAAGGGAAGGGAAGGGAAGGGAAGGGAAGGGAAGGTTCTGGGAAGGGAAGGGAAGGGAAGGGAAGGGAAGGGAAGGGAAGGGAAGGGAAGGGAAGGGAAGGGAAGGGAAGGGAAGGGAAGGGAAGGTTCTGGGAAGGGAAGGGAAGGGAAGGGAAGGGAAGGGAAGGGAAGGGAAGGGAAGGGAAGGGAAGGGAAGGGAAGGGAAGGGAAGGGAAGGGAAGGGAAGGGAAGGGAAGGTTCTGGGAAGGGAAGGGAAGGGAAGGGAAGGG
Source organism: Melospiza georgiana (assembly GCF_028018845.1). Lineage (NCBI taxonomy): Eukaryota > Metazoa > Chordata > Aves > Passeriformes > Passerellidae > Melospiza > Melospiza georgiana. The sequence continues at coordinate 52,780,058 of NC_080465.1, forward strand.
AAGGGAAGGGAAGGGAAGGGAAGGGAAGGGAAGGGAAGGGAAGGGAAGGGAAGGGAAGGGAAGGGAAGGTTCTGGGAAGGGAAGGGAAGGGAAGGGAAGGGAAGGGAAGGGAAGGGAAGGGAAGGGAAGGGAAGGGAAGGGAAGGGAAGGGAAGGGAAGGGAAGGGAAGGGAAGGGAAGGGAAGGGAAGGGAAGGGAAGGGAAGGGAAGGGAAGGGAAGGGAAGGTTCTGGGAAGGGAAGGGAAGGGAAGGGAAGGGAAGGGAAGGGAAGGGAAGGGAAGGGAAGGGAAGGGAAGGGAAGGGAAGGGAAGGGAAGGGAAGGGAAGGGAAGGGAAGGGAAGGGAAGGGAAGGGAAGGGAAGGGAAGGGAAGGGAAGGGAAGGGAAGGGAAGGGAAGGGAAGGGAAGGGAAGGGAAGGGAAGGGAAGGGAAGGTTCCGGGAAGGTTCCGGGAAGGGAAGGGAAGGGAAGGGAAGGGAAGGGAAGGGAAGGTTCTGGGAAGGGAAGGGAAGGGAAGGGAAGGGAAGGGAAGGGAAGGGAAGGGAAGGGAAGGGAAGGGAAGGGAAGGTTCTGGGAAGGGAAGGGAAGGTTCTGGGAAGGGAAGGGAAGGGAAGGGAAGGGAAGGGAAGGGAAGGGAAGGGAAGGGAAGGGAAGGGAAGGGAAGGGAAGGGAAGGGAAGGGAAGGGAAGGGAAGGGAAGGGAAGGGAAGGGAAGGGAAGGGAAGGGAAGGGAAGGGAAGGGAAGGGAAGGGAAGGGAAGGGAAGGGAAGGGAAGGGAAGGGAAGGGAAGGGAAGGGAAGGGAAGGGAAGGTTCTGGCAAGGCAAGGCAAGGTTCAGCAAGGCAAGGTTCGGCAAGGCAAGGCAAGGCAATGCAAGGCAAGGAAAGGAAAAGAAAGAAAAGGAAAAAGGAAAGGCAAAGGCAAGGAAAATAAAGGAAATGTCAGTAAAGGAAAGGAAATGTCAGGAAAGGGAAAGGCAATTTCAAGGACAAGAAAGGAAATTTCAAGGAATGGAAATTTCAAGGAAATTTCAAGAAAAGGAAATGAAAGGATATTTCAAAGGAAGTTCAACAACAGGCAAGGAAATTTCAATGACAAGAAAGGAAATTTCAAGGAAATTTTAGGGAAAGGAAATTTAAGGAAATGAAATGTCAAGGAAATTTCAAGGAAGTTTCAAGGAAAGGAAATTTCAAGGCAACGAAAGGAAATGTCAAGGAAATTTCAAGGCAGGGAAATTGCAAGGAAAGGAAATTTAAAGGAAATTTTAAGGAAAGGAAATTTTAAGGAAAGGAAATTTTAAGGAAAGGAAATTTTAAGGAAAGGAAATTTCAAGGAAAAGAAATTTTAAGGCATAGAAATTGCAAGGAAATTTCAAGGCAAGGCAAGGAAATGAAAGGAAATTTCAAGGAAAGGACAGAAAATTTCAGGAAAAGGAAAAAATATTTCAGGAAGTTTCAAGGAAAGGAAATTTCAAGGAAAAGAAATTTTAAGGCATAGAAATTGCAAGGAAATTTCAAGGCAAGGCAAGGAAATGAAAGGAAATGAAAGGAAATTTCAAGGAAAGGACAGAAAATTTCAGGAAAAGGAAAAAATATTTCAGGAAGTTTCAAGGAAAGGAAATTTCAAGGCAAGGAAAGGAAATTGAAAGGAAAGGAAAGGGAAGGGAAGCAAAGTTCCAGGAAAGGAGGAAGTAATATTCAAAAAAACCCAACAACTCAAAAACCAAACACATAATACCCACCCACTACCACCACTCCCCAAAACCAAAACAAATCCAACCAAGCAACATTGGAACTACAACAAAAAAAGACCCTAATCAAATAATGACCAATAGAAAAAAAATACAGTACTAATTTTAAGTGCTGTGTTAACCTTCACCACCTTCCTTCTCTTCTGAAAAATGTCTCTGAACATTTCTGTTTGCACTAATTTTATTGCTTCGTTATGTTTACAATTAAGTGTTGTTGTATTTTCCTACAGAAGCTGTGCAGCATGAAGGGAGATGCTGGCTGGGAACCCACATCCAAGTGACTATAATTGCTTGCAAAGCACACTTACCATCAGTAGCAGGAACAAGAGGCACAAAAGCTGCTTCAGATTCAACGTGAGCCTCTGAAGATTGTCTTCCTGTTCTTAATGCTTCAACTCCGGCAGCTGCCAGTGAGTAGAGATCCCAAAGAGGTTTAAACATGTTCTTTAAATAAAAGTAAAAGGAATCATTAGTGCCAGGCAAGCTACACTTAAATGTCAAATAGCACACATCCAAATTTGTTACAAAAGACAGATTTTTTTTTAGCAGAGAAATCAAATACAGTTTGTAAGCCAGGCAAATTCTCAGTCCCAGGACCTGAACATCAAAAAGGTCTAACACTGGATTTTGTATTTCTTCTAGAATGTTGAATACTAATGTAATTGAGGAACAGGGAATGTGTCCACACCCTAGTTAGAAAATGCTTTGATGTTTTCAAGCATGGAGTACAGCCTTGAGCTCTTGATAAAATTTTTTCATTTTATTTAAATACAAGACTCACTGCAGGTTCAATTTCTGTTCACAAAAAATTACCACATAGTTTCAAGCCAATGTTCACACTTCCAAGACAAGTCAATTTACTAATCCTTCACTCCACAGCAAAAAAATTAGCTTGCAGTAACAAAAGAAACATTGTAAACCTGCAGACCTCTGAAAACAAATAATCTGATTGCACTATAACTGGAAAAATGTAACTGTTTCCATGTATTTAGTGAAAATGTCCCAGTTTTGTTTTATTGGTTAGGATTGATGATAAAGTTAGCATGACAAGAGAGCACAGATGATTTGGCAGTACTGGTAACTTTATATCCACCCCAAGTAGTCTACTACTGTTGAACAACAACTAACTGTTGAAATTATTGGTCTTCTTTACAATGGGTAATCATATTTTATTTGTTATTAATTTTTCCCTTCAGATAGTATGAAATTGGACTTTTGAATGTAAACCTGTGATACAGACAAAAATCAGCTTAGTACCACAAACAGGGATTTACAAAGGTTTTTCAGTTTTCCTTTCCTTGGTTTCACATTGCTGATCTTCAGAATAGATGTTAATCCAGCTAAAATCAATTAGGTTGTTTCACTATGGTGTCTAGGAAACAGCAGTGGCAAATTAACCCATATCACATATTTTTTCACCAGAAAAAAACCTCCAAAATGTCTTTATTCTGTGGTTCTAGTCCTAACAGAGGATTCTTGCAGATTATATTTCTTTAACTGAAATATGCTCATCACAGACTAACTTAAGGCAGTTCTACAGGATGTGCCTGCAAACAACTCCACTGTTTTCAGCTACAAGTGTCCCTAAAAAGACTCCTAAATGCTTACCTCACTCAAGATTACAGGATTGCCCTTAATACAGTTTGGCATGGAGTACAATTAAAATCCATAAGGTGACCTCTGTCTATAAAAAGGCAAATTTTATCATAAAACCTCAATAATGTGCTTGGAAAGGAATCAAACAGGAACTAGAGATAAGGGCAGAGGAGAGAGAGAGGGAAAAGGGGGAAAGAGATGTGAAAAGGGAGAAAGAGGAAAAGGGGTGAAGAAAAGGAAGTTCACAGTGACACGGACTGAGCCATTGGTGCTCTTCGTCCTGAGTTACCAAGTGCACCTGAGGCTGCTAGGTGAACAAGAACTTTACAGTTCTGCCCACCAGCAAGCTTCCCAGCACATACTGTACTATGTTATTTATACCACAAGTACTCTGTGCAAATATGAAATGCAGCTTTTTGTGTTTATGATTCTCTTCTGGAGAGAAAGAGGGAACAGGCTGCAGATGTTTCTGCAATCATTGTGAGGTCAAAAAAGAACGGGAGTTGGCATGGGACTTAAAAAAAAAAAAAAAGGAAAAAAAGCAGCATCCACTACCAAATTAGAAAATCAGGATTTAAAAGCTGGTGATTGCCACAATGCCTCCTGTGGAAAGATGCCACCTCTGGGACCTCTTGTGCAGCTCTAAAATGGATCATCACTGTACTGGGGAAATATTTGTAATTCTACCCTTTGACAAAAAAGTTCATCTGTGCTAATTAAGCCTCATTGGACTCTTAAGGCATTATATATTTCGTATTTCCATATTTTAGTGTGGAAACATGATAATGCACACACAATTTATGTCTTTATCATATTGAAATGTATGTATGCATGCAAGAGGGCAACAGTGAGAAATTTCCACTTTGGAATCTGCCTTTCTTGAATGTTTGATTTTGTGACCTCGATCCTGCAATTATATACTTATACTGCATTAGAACAGAAAATCTACAATCAATTGGAAGGAATCACTGAGCTTACACACTGTATACAATACTTACCTTGTTCAAGTTCCTTGCAGTTTACTTCATTACCTACTATCTCTCTAATTCAGACAGAGAAGTACAATGAAAGAAATATGTACTCACTCTGCCTTTTGCTCTCTCATTAGGAAAAAAATTCTATTTTAGCACTAAAGTATTCTGCACAACTATAAAGACTAAGGCATAGTTTATGTAGAAGACCAAACTTACAAACAAGAAGGATGCATTGCACTGAATCTGCATTCAGAGCTGAAAATATGGCACATTATTGCTAAATTTCTCTTTTTTTTCCACTCATTGTTTTGTCCTAAAAAAATTAGTATTTTGAAATGTGCAAGTCTTTAAACCTACATAAGCAAAATAGCTTCTATATTTAAACATTCTAAATAGCAATCTCTTTTAAATGAGGAATGCTCTAAACACCACAGTTAATTCTAGAACTGTGGATTGAAAAAAATCTGATACTCACCAAGAAGGAGCCTGAAAATCTCATCTTTTTTGTTTGGTTGGTTTTGCTTTTTTGTGGGGATCTTAGTTTTGGTTTTGTTTGTGGGTTTTTCTTAATTAGTCTTGTGTATAGTAATGGGGAAAAAAGTGAAGAGGATAGAGAGATATTAATTTCCAAATATATATATATTTCTGTTCATGTTTGTTTTCCCATCCGTTATTTAATACTGTAACTGCAAAATTGAAAGCTGACATTATCTCTGAAATACCATGTGCAAGAGTATACATGGAAATTCTTTCAACTGTTGACTGCAATACTTGTTCTCCACATGCTCAGAGCATAATCTGTCTGCCTGTTGTAGCTCAGATGCAAAAAAAAGAAAGAAAATAATAATAAAAAAACAACAAGATTGGTTTTAGACTCTAACCTGGAATGATCTAGCCTCTGGCCTGTCTCTCATTGCTTCCTCTGAAAGGGTCTTCAGGCTGGGGAGTGGCATGGCTGCTGCAGCATCTGATGCCACAGCCTCTTCTCTGACCTAAAGGGAAAATACTCCAGCATCAGTGGTTATTCTCCTTCAGACACACCAGTGGGGATGAACTGTGTCCCCTTGAGCCCATTGAGTAGATTTGCATTAATCACTGGACCTAACATCCATGAATAAAGTACGACTGATTGAATTTTCATTGTAAATAAATCTCTCATTCACAGTGCTAGGAGAGAATGATACCAAAAAAACCCCCAAAACAACAACAACAAAAAAAACCCAACTACCCTGCCCTGAAAAGAGAAAGGCCAAGAACATGGCACGATGTATGTATTACTGTAAAAACACAGCAGTTGCTGCATGACATTCACTTCCAAAGTTTGAAAGAAGTCAGTATGAAGGTGGTGGTGGCACAAAGGAAATTTCCTATCAGCACAGTTTGCTGTAGGTGAAACACGCAGTTTAGGTTCTGTCACTTTCAATGAGCATTTTAGGAAATAGACTTGAAAAAGGTATCTGAAAATAAAGTTAACAACAGTTTTGGTGAATACAGACAGTAAAATAAAGAAGAGATTCCCATTTTGCTAGGAATTAAAGATGTAGTAAGGGAAATCGACACTCCAAGGTAATGAAAACATTTCTTTTGCTCGGCGCTGCTGTAGATTAAAAGCAGTTATAAAACCATCTGCCATCAGAGCTACAGTACAAGTCAGAGAGAAAACTTGAGACTATTATTAAATTTAAAATGAGCTTTAAAAAAATACCATGGAAGTTTCTGACCATAGATTATGACTTCCTGCATTTTCTTTTCCTATTTATAATGTTTCAGAGGTTAAAGTAGCAGTACAAAGCCAAATGTTTTATGGCCACCAAGTATGTGATCTCTCACTATTCAGTAGAGGGTTAACCACAACAATCACAATTTTTTGTATGTTGCATTAGTCTTGGCAACCAGAAATAGTGCTCAGCGAGGGAAGGAAAGTGAATTTTGTCATAACTTCTACATTTAGAACAAGTTGTGTGTATACTACAAACTTGCATTTTATTCCACTATAGTTTTTAAGATGGTAGAAGTTGAGGGAGGAAACTTCAGCTCTAAGGAAAGGAAGTTGCTTTGCAACAACTTTTCTCCTCCCCTGAGGATAAACAGTTCTAAGGGTTTGGCATGTTTGGAACCCAAATCAGAGGGAGCACTTCAAATTCTTACCTCATTCGGGGTGGCCTCCACAGCTTTCACATGATTAATGATCAACTCTTCATCTCTATCATAAAAGAAACAAACAAAACAATGGAGTAACTTTATAGAATTGAAGCTCTTCCAATGTAGAAATTAATCTTCAGCTACTTTATGGTTTTGATGTCTTGTAAAATAATTGCTGATAAACTGTTAAGATTTTCTCTCTTTTTCATATCTCCAATGCAAATCCTAAAAACAGTTCATATTGGTGCATTTGGTGCATTTCCATATGAAAGATGCTTCTGTTGAGAATAAGCAATTAAAATTAATGTAATTATATGCCTATCAATGAACAACTATCATGGCTTGGATATAGAGGTCATTAAAAGTCTCTAGCAGGATGGTTTAATATTCTTGTATTGGAAAACACTGACAGATTCTGTTTATTTCATCTGCTTTGCTTATACATTCCAAAGGGAGAAAAAACCCCTATTTGTTGTGAAGAGCTGCTGGAACAATGAAGGGAAAGTTGTCTTTGTTGATATTCAGTTGCTATACACAGAAAAAAAAAAGCCATTTTTAAAGTCTCTTCACATGAAAAAAATATTTTCTGGATATATGTGTGGCCACAAAGAAGAATGTCCAAAATAGATTGGGGTGATTAGGATGGAAAGGACAAGCTTTCTAGAACAAATCCTTCTGCAGGTGACAGCTGCTTTGATCAAATCCTACCAAATAACATTTGTCATTTTCATTAGCTTGTTAAACATTTCATTGAGGATTATACAAATGGCATTATTTCCCTCGTGCATAAAGCCCTTAAAGCTTCTCAGATTTTGGTCTTCAGAGGTCAAATGAACTATGACTAAAGCTTTTTTAAATCCTAGCCATGGAACAACAATATTCATATTACATGCGTCATACTACGGTAAGTATTAGAAAACAAAGTCTGCAAAGTTGTTGGTTTTTTTTTTTTAATCTGACCATATGGTGTAAGAATTGGTTAGTAATAAGCTCCTTCAAGTCATGGGGGCTCCTTTTGACTACCAGTCTTTTCAAAACCAGTGCCTGAGCCTTTCCTTCCACTCTACGTTTTGGTGTAAGTGGTATGGGGATTAGGTGTAAATCCAAAACTCCCTGAAATCAGCTGGAAGATCTGTCTTGTACCAAAGGAAAGGCTAGGTCCAAAATGGGTTTCAATCCCTTTGGCAGTGAAGACTTGTCCTCTATCTGATGATTCTGTACTTACTATAAATAAATTGTATCTGTCTATAACAAAATGGCATGGAAACACAAAGAACTAACAATCATTTCTTAAATAAACAGAACTTTAAGGATCTGCCAAAGAGATATCAGATAGGTAAAATGGACAGGTTTTTTGTTTGCCAGATATTTCAGCACCCAGCATTTGGAGCACTATTATGGGATAACTGCATAAAATGTATGACCTAGTATTTTGAACTAACACTTTTGTTTTTAGAAGACTATGTCTGAATTTCAAAAAAAAAGGAGACAGATATACTTTGCTCTTCTAACCTTACACTGTCCAGGGCTAAAACGCTGCTCATGGAAGTAGGAATTTAAATTTTTATACATTTCAAGTGATATCCCCCGCGCCCCAGGGCTCACATTGCTCCCTGTTCCTGGATGGCACGTTCTGCCTCCTGGAGAGTCTCCTGCAGCCGCTGCCGGTACTGCTCTGTGTCTTTCAGGAGTCTATTCTGGTGATCCAGAACTTTGTCTTCTCTCCTCAGCTCCTCCACTGCATTAGAGAGGCTCTGCCAGCAGAGAGCAGAGCTGCTATTTAGCCCAAATAAACTTCACTTTATGCCACTGGCTACTGACCAACATGGAAGACAAATTTATTGTGAAGTAGATTTGGACCACTGCATACTACGGTTTTATGAATTTCCTAGCAAAAGCATTAATGACTCAGAATCCCCCCAGTTTTTAGTATATTTGCCACGTACAAATAAGTTTTAGAAAACAAAATGATTGTAGGTAAAAATCTCAAATCAAACCCTCACTGAAGACTTTTTCCTAAATTGTTAAAAATAAAACATCCATAGCTTAAGAAAAAAATTGAGTCTTTGAAGTGTTTTCTCAGTAGCTTAAAATTCTCAGAAGACTGAGTAGTGTGTGTATTTACTCCTGTTATTTTATTTATACAAGGACTGCACTATTTGGCTTATTTAACAGAAGGTAAAGCTCTGGTGACTGTTCCAGAAGAATAACATTACCATCAGAGGTACATTGGAGACTTGGCTTCTATCTTTGTTGGCACATGAGTGCAATTCCAGTGTATTACTCAGCTCCTGAATCCGTCGCTGGTGTTCTTGTAGAAGCAATTTTGCCTCATGCTCACGCTGCAAAGCATTATCTAACTCCTTATGTATATTGTCTTGGTTGATTCTCTGGAAAGAGAAAGAAGTTTGCCTGATTCTGTAATTATATTCAGTGCTTTCCCTACCACTAAGTGAGTTTCACTTGCAAACCCACCAAATTCCAAAACAAATGTGTGCTTAGGATTAGTATTGAGGTTTTTTTAACATGAAGACAAATCACTGAACAGTAAAATGGCAGACCAGTTAATTGCTGTGTTTTTCAAAAAGAACATTCATGTAAAGTCTTGGCATTCATTATTCTTGTCAAAGTAGCACCCTAGGATGCAAAACTTCAATATTTAGAAGGAAAAATACGCAGATCAGTGTTCAGACACTTAGTGGATAGCTTATTAATCCTTGTAAACACCTTTGTCAACTGTTCTCCTCCAAGAACTGTTCCAGACATAAGAAATAATTCTTCAAGGAAAGTTGTCATCTACATTTCAACTACAACCTAAAATGCAACAACTTTCATCGAACTGTCCCAAAACCACTAAGGTAATAAAACCTGTTAAGAACAAAACTGAAGATGATTAGAGATTTTTGAGTAAGAAAAAATCCATTTTACTAGCTAGGAACAGGAAGGACAATGGGTGAGACATTATCTAGCAGATAGCAGATAGATCTGCTTGGAAGTGTTTGGATTGGGACACACTGACAGGTTCTACCAACTAGGCTTCAGGTTAGGGAACCCACAGTGTTTCAGTAAGTCAATCAGCAACAGCAAAAGACTCAGGGGAATTTTTGGCATTTGTGCAACAGAGAATGTTAGAGAATGCTTTTTCTCCCTTGCCATAAAGTAACTTCTTCAGGGAAACAGACCCACTAAAATTTGTATTGTATTTATTATAACAACATCCATTACTATGTTATTCATCAACATCCATTCAGAGTTTAAACTGCTAAATTTATATTTCATGAACTTCTCATGAACAGTCTTATTGAATATGTTCATTCCAGCTGACTTTACTCTGTGGAAGTGAAATCTTCTTTTAGGATACATAAATCACATCAACATTTCCAACAAATGGGAGAACCTGGATTGTTGAAGACCAAACTGTAATTTATACAGGATACCTCCTTCTACAAATCAAAAGGAAACTCCAGTGGAAAAAGGGTATTTCTAAATACATCTGTCTTCTAGTCTAGTGGCATTTACTGGACAAGTTTTCTGGAAAATTCTATTGAAAGTAAATCAATTTTATGCTTGTTTTCCAAAATAAAACAAATAAAAAATGCGTAAAAAGGAGAATCTCTTTTAAGCAAGAGAGTCTTCAAGTCAAATGTACTTACACGCTGAAGTTCATTTAATTGCTCTTGCAGTCTGCAGGCTTCTTCAGCATCTTTCTGCATCTCACTGAAAGCCCATCTGCATTCTGCAAGCTGCAGGTGCAGTGAGTGGGACTCTACCTCTGCTGCATGAAGCCTTCGTAAAAATCCAAATATTTCTTGCTGCAAGATTGCTATGTTTCTCTGTCAGCAAACAAAAACAAGTTGATGGGCTATAAAATCTGCTATTTGCAATAAAATAAATCATATTTAGGATCCAAGAAAATGAAGACAAAACTATCATTTTTTCCTCTCTCTCTAAAAGACATACACAAAAGTCTGAACCTGTCACCTACCAAGGGTTACTCAAAATTCTGTTTACAAAGAATTACTATTTTCACCTAAAGTCTACTATAAAAGATTATGAGAGAAAGTGCTTGCCTTTTCATTTTGGTTAAAGGGAAGAAGGTTATCTTTACTGAAAGAAAGGATGGAAAACATGAGAAAACAGAAAACAATAATAAAAAGCAAACTTAACACATCAAGCCACAGGCAAATTTGTTCTTATAAGCTAAAACAGATGTGATAGAACTTGGAAAAAAATATTTTATTTGGATACACTAACCCTGCTCCAAAAATTCTTTGACAATAAACAAAAAGACCTATTCACACCCTAATGTGTGATAAATCTACTTCTGAGTGTCCATACAGTGGTACTTCATTGTCATGGACTCATAACCAGCCTGAAACAAAATAAATGGTGCTATCAAGGGAGCTTCACCATTGCTGTAAACCTTCTATTTTCCTGAAGGAGGACTGTAATCCGCTTACTGTGCTGGGCAGTCTGTCATACAATCCAGCTTCCAGGGCCTGGGCATTTACTCTCTGGAGCCCACGAGCCAGCCTCTGTATCAGGGAGTCCCTCTCCAGGTAAGGTCTATACCCACAAGCGTTCCGTTGAACTGTCTCCATCAGTACGCTCAGGTTGTCCATCAGTTTTGCGAAGCAGTTCCTGGCTGCACCGATAAGTGAGTGTCCAGAAAGCCAGGACTCTGCATCTTTAAGAAACAACAACACAAAGGAAACATCAAGCAGGTTATTAGTTCCCATTTCTTGTAATATACCATTCTTTTTCATTGATACAAGATGGAACCTGTAAATATTCTGAAACACAGAATACTGAATCTGAAACACTGTTCAAACTTTGCTTTTTGATTTTCAATTTATTGAAAACAGCATGATCAAAGAAGAAAATGCCTGAAACTGAATCTAAACACATTTGATTCAATGGCAACTTTTATACCAATTTAGTGTTTAGCCTTTTGGAAAATGCATCACCTTGTCTTTGTCCTGCTGTTTCCCTTTATTCACATAAATTATCCCTCTTCTAATATCCTTTTTTCTGTGACAAAAATGTGGGCACTCTAAAAGTAGAGTTTAATAAAGAACCAGGGATGGCAGCAATGCAGATGAACCAAGGGAGCCTGTATCAGTTCTCACTGTAAATAAACTCCATAAACACTTTCCAGCCTTCAGCTTCCATGGCTCTATATACTGAAAGGATAAAATATCCTATCAGCTGTTAAAGAAAATTAATCTGTTCCAACAGTACAGAGATGTGATCATTCAGAGAATGCAGAAAAGAGTTATTATTTTATCCTGCAATGAAATTACTCCTTCAGGGAAACAGTCCCACTAAAATTTGTATTGACTAGCTCAGGATATAATCTCTAGTCAAAAGCGTCTATCATAAATATTCAGAAATACCTCTTCAGAGCTGCGATCCAGAACAGTTTAGATAAAAATCATAAAAATGGAAATTATATAACCAACCTGACTTATTTATTTTGAAAATATATTTCTGCTACAAGAATACACAGTTAAAATTACCTTGGTTGTTGAGAACATCCTGCAGTTCCGAGATGGAACCGATTATTGCAGTATAGAGGTTAGAGCTAGTCAACCACTGAAGTGCTTCCATACAGTCAACTCCTTCCTCTCCAAAACCTGTGGAAGTGAATTGCAGCTAGCAGGATAACTGAATCACTAAGATATGGCACACTGCTATCTCCAGCTCTTTCAGAAATTAACCAAAAATAAGCCTATAAACAACAAATTAGACAGAACAATTTAGACTGTTTTAAGCATGCTTCCAGAATTACTTTAAAAAAAAAAAAGTAGATGGATCTTCTAATTGACAAAACATTTTTGATTCTATTTATCCTTTTAGAGGGAAGTATAAACTGGTCTGGCAACAGAAAGAGGCAAGTAGATATAACCTCAAAAGAAAATTTCAAAATCCTATGCTAATATTTTACCTGAATCAGAAAGCAATTTTTGTGGAAAATTGTAGGAATTTTGGTAGGAAATAAGTATTAGAAATTATTACAAAAAGAAGAGGAAATACTTTTTCAAAAGAAAAAAAAAAGGTGACAGTTAATAATTTAGGAACATTGCAAGATATTTACCACAGAGAAGATGCTGCAGCGCCTGGTTACGAAATCCGTAACACAAATATCAAGGATATCAGATAGTGTTGAGTTCATGTGCATAATTGCAATTTTATTTGCAAAGCTTAACATAAGAGTAGGCATTTGCTCTTAGAGTGAAATAATTGCATGAAGAAACATAGAAAACATAAATCCATAAATAATATTTGTCAGAATGTCATTACATATGTCTTTATGACCTAGCAATAGCAATAATATTGCTCTTTGTTATTCCCTAAGCCTGTAATTTGACATAACATTTTAAGAACATTTCACTTACGTGGCACAGGATGCCTGCCTCTGGATTCTCCCACACAAACTTGAATTCCAGTGCTTCCTCTGGAGCCATCTGTCCAGACAAAAAAGGTACAAGAATATCGGGCCAGAGCCCTCAGCCTGTTAGCAGCCAGAACTGCAATCACAGCTCTTCGGAACACATAAACCAGGTTCTTGGTTCTTCTCTGCCTCAGCCTGCCTTCGTCTTGGTTTCTTTCCACCACAGTAGGGAGAGCATAAAGGAGGCTGATGATCTTCTGGTTCAATAATTGGTGCTGGTTCATCTGTTCCTGGAGAATGTCTCTTTGGCAAGGCATAGTGCACAGTCGGCCATAGAGAGAGCACAGGGCCCCTGACAGCAGCGCACAGGCTGCCAGCAGGGGTGAGCACTCCTTGGGACCACTTGATAATGTATTTTTCATGGAATTGTTTTCCTGGGTCAGTTGTGCGCACATTTGTTCAAGGCCATACAGTTTTTGCCTGTTTTTCTGCTCCCTTTCTTCACATTCCTGCAACAGAAACAAACCAAACAAAAATGGAAGAAATATTAACTAGATGGTTTTTACCTAGACGAGAGCAAAAAGAAAATTCTTAGTTTTGCCATTCAAATGATTCATTAAAGGAATAAAAACTGTTAGTAATGATAGTGATAAAAGTATCTCTTCTAGTAAAAAATTACAGAATCAGATATATGAAACCAAAGCAATGGTGGGAGGGAAGTTTACATGATCATCAACTGCAAATGGACTCCTGATTTCAGACTGCAATTCACCAATACTGTGACAGCTAACAGAAAGTCCAACACCACTTGTCTGCCCACAATACACTTTTAGGGGTTGACTTAACAATAGTAGTAACATTCTCTAATTTCATAGAGAACACTGCTCTACCAAGCAGAAAACCAGTGTAAGGAAAAATGTAAGGAAGGCTGGAATATCAAACTACACAAATTAAAGCTTTCACCATGCAAAGACTTCCAGCCCTGAAACCTGCATCAAATACAGCATTATTCTGTGAAGTTGCAGTAACTCACAAATAAAAAGGCACATCTATTTCCTTTATTCACAATGCTTTTAATTGAAACAGGTGTGAAGGAATGGGATGGTAAAGACAGTAAATAGTTTTTGTGGAATAACATTCTGGATTGCAAATAACTCATCTAACAAGCACTGACAGTTTTACACTTTAAAACCACTTTTCACTGTAGTACAGTAAAGCAGAGCCGCTTAACATTGTTGATATCTACCACTGTTCTTAGGGTCAGTACATAAGTAACTAAACTGATCCACAGGTAACACCACATTATTGTTACTCCATACAATCTCTGCACATGATGATGCTGAAAAAGTATCAGCTGCCCTCAGTAATTCTTAAAAAAAGGAAAATCAATCTTACAGCTTTAACATTCTCAGAAAAAAATACTACCATCTGTAGATGAAATCAGGCTTCTCAGCTGGGGCTGTAGACCAAATTCTCTTCAACAAATGCTTCAACAAAGTAAGTTATTTCTTATTTAAAGTGATGTTAATATTATCCCGCAAGGGGTTGGTTTGTTGTTTGTGGGTTTTTTAGTTTAAAAATACACTTTAATAATTCCCAAATGACCTTAAACTGCTAAGGGACTTAAACTGCTAAAATAATCCATTAAATGTTACAAGAAAAAAAATTAGAAGTTCACAGCACCATACCTGTGCTCTGGCTTGAATTTCTGCAAGGCGATTTGAGTACTGCTCTTCAAGATATCGCTTTTCTTTCTGCCATAAATGTTCCTGTGCTTTAAACTGTTCAGACATTTTCTTAAAAGCATCCTCCTGGTTCTGCAGAAGGTTGTTCATAGTGTCAGTCTTTTGCTTGCAAGTATGTTCTAGGTGAGATATCTGTGTGACAAGAATTTAAGAAGAAATTATTATTTATGTTTTCACTTTAAGTTAAACACAGACTATTTCAGCATAAAACCTAAACTGTGATTTCTTTAATATTTTCATTAAAACTATGAAAAACCCTATCATAGTAGATTAATTACTTGGTTCTCAAAACAAAACTGAAATATATTTTGAAACAAGTATTTTATTTGGTTTTGGTTTTGCCATCCTTATACCACCTTGCAGATATTTGTCACCTTCTTTGCAGGAAACCTGAACCAGGCACTTAAAACACTTTTAAAAAAAAATTGTATTCAATTTCAGCAAATTCAGCAAGTTTTAGTAAATCAGTAATCCAAGTATATCCTTTAGAAGTTTGTGATGATTGCAAACAATAATTAAAAACGGCATTTTTTCTTTTGTTTGGGATTTTTTGGGTTTCGGTGGGGGTTTTTTTGGTTTTGGTTTGGTTTTTTATGGGTTTTTGTTTTTTTGAAAAGCCAAGACATTCCAGATTATTACTAAGTTTTAAAACAATTTCAAGGAATTCTAACATAGAGAATGTTTTCTTTACAAATAGCTCATAAGTTTATGATGTGTTTTCAACAAGCATGAAAGGATTCACTCCTGTGGTTTAACACTGCACATCCCACGCAAACTAAATGGAGGAATGAACCAAGCCAACAATGATCTCCACATGCAGGCACTTGCACTTTGTTACTAGAAAATATTAGCAAGACACTTCCAGATAGATCACACTGAACTGTAGGAAAGAAGTTTTTTACAACACAGTCTAAAATCCCAGAAAAGATGATAAGTACATGAGAAGAGCCCTACAGATCTCATGATCAGTCTCAATAAAAATGCTTAATTAAAAAGCAGGCACAAAAAGATACAAGCCCCACAAACACTGTCAACAATATTCACTCCCTTCCCTTCTCTTTCCTTCCCTTTCCTCTTCTACTTCAAAAGAGAAATAAACCAGAAAACAAAGTGAAACCCTAAAGAGTGGCTTACCCACTCTTAGCTTAGTCTCTGGAGCCAGCTGACTTATTTAAAAAGTGTGGGTTTTTTCCTAAAAACACAAGGTTTTCTGGGAGGAGAGGTCATGCAACCTCACTGCATTATTATCATGCAGAAAAGTACAGCTCCTCCTTCACACAAATGCTGACATGTTTTATAATAGGTATTTCTAAAAATGTCATAATCCAAAAGTTACAATTAAACAAAAAACCCCACACTGGCATTCTTTCAAATAGTAGATCTGAACCATAAACACATAATTTAAAAATGGTATTCCTGGAGAAAGCGTATTTTGCCAATGGATTATGGTAAAATAAAGACTTGCTTTATGACTGTAAATGACTACATTCTGTGAATTTCTTCATCAGTAAGATGAATTTATTGTCTTTTAATTAGGTCCCTGTGGCTAGTATCAGATACTCCTTTCAGAATGTCCTGCACAGAAGGTGGAGCTGAGAGATTCGATGCACACTCCAGTCACATCTAAAGGCCCACAGCAACAGCATCAAACCGAGCTGTGGACAAGCCAAAATAAACGGTGTTTATTTGTTAGTGTCCAAATCCTTTTGGGGGGATGAATATCAGTCCTTTTTAATGAGACTGCAGTGTGAACAAATGTCACTGAGCTCAGCAGAGGCAGCTGATGCACACTCACCCTCTCATTAGCCTTGTGGAAGTTCAAGGTCAGGGCTTCAACATTCTCATGCAAGAGTGCACAAAGCTCTGTCCAAGGTAACTCTTCCATGGGGACAGTTGTCTGTCTGGTAAGCACATGGGCATTTGCCATGCTCTGGTATAAGTTCAGGAGGATAGACATCTCCCTCTGGAACACAAAGGAAAATTAATTGCTGTATCTGGGCAATGTTAAAATCAAGAGAGATGCATCATATGTGTAGTAGCAGTGCTGCATGCAGCTGAAAACAAGCCCTCAAAGTTCATTCCCACAGATTTACAAAATTCCTCAGTTAATTTCTAATAATTGCAGCCATTATTGCGTAATATTACAGCAAAGTAAGAAAACAGATTTCACAAAATTTATCAAATTAGACACAGTATGTATATAAAGTATGTGAATAAATCCCAGTCCTGTGGGGGCCACAATCATGACCTGGCACAGATAAAAATTTCCATGCTCTCAGTGGATGCAGTTCATTTACCCATGTTAATACTTTGAGGTGCATTCAAACTGTGCCCCAACACCTGCACAGCACACAGAAAACCGTCCAGTGGGCTTGGCAGCAAAACACACTCTAAATTATTTTACAATTTTGTTTTGCATGGATTTTATATGATTAAATAGCCGCCCAAAATAGTCCTACAGCTCCACCAAACTCCACAAGCTGTGCCTCGTTTATTTACAGTGATTTTAATCAGTGGTATAATAAATTGATTCAGGTTATAAATAAATTTTAGTAACAACAGCATGCAGTAAAAATTCAATTCTTCATACTTTTAGTACATACAAGTGCCTTAGATTACTTTGATTAAGTTAATAGAATGTTTTCTTAATGTTTCTCAAATGCCATGAAGACTGTATCAGTACAGTCAGAGATCAATATAAGATTATCAGACTACTGTGGAAAGAACATAGGGAGCATAGAAATGGTATAAAATATGAAAAAATACTGTACAGGTCAGGAAAGCATGAAGGGAAAATTAAGGGAAGGAAATGCACTGATGTTTTTACACAGTTTAAGCATGAGTATAGCAAAGACCAACAGCAATATATTAAATGCTATCTATACTTAGCTTCTGCTACAGTCTTCTGCTTTTTCATTTTGAGAAGCAAAATCAAAGCTGTCTCAATGGAGTAAACAGGATCACATACAGGCTTCCCAAACAAATACAAACAGCTTTGGGAAAAATGCAAAGCCATCCAAGGCAATAAATAAATACCTGATCTCATAAGGGAACCACTAATACAACTCTTCCAAAAATGAATATTTTTATCACCTGCTCAGGACAGTCTTGTGGTTTGAAATCCTTTGAGTAAAACAATTAAAACAACCACCTCCATGAATATGACAGTGAGACAATCCTTTTTTTTAACCTTTCAGTAACATAACATTAATTTTGAATCTACCATTAAATTCTGTTTCCATTACCAGAAATCTTGATCATGAATGGAATCTTGTCCTGAATTCTTGTCATGTATAATATATATTTTACTAAGGAATGCGAATAAGAAATGAAAACTCCTACCACAGCAACAGCAAGCACTTTAAGTTTCTAGTATAATATTTTGAGCTTGTAATTGTGTTTGTAGTTATAAGTAGCAATCATTAATGCCTGTAGTTAAGGCACACAGCTGCTTTTCTCTCTATATATTCCTTTTGTGCCTGATGAAATTACTTTTTCAGGCTAAGTAGGCCAGCAAATGTCTTTTAATACATTATTGCTTGCATGGAAGAAGCTGTTATTCTCCCAGAAAGAAAAAATAAGATCCTGATTTTACTTGTCTTCAGATCTGTCTGGGCAGTGGACAGCACTAACACAAAGTGTGGAATAACTCCATCATCTGAACAGAAGACACCCACAAATCTGAAGACTCTCTGATGCAGGTCTCGGCTCCTGTCCACAGGGAACAGACATCATGCACCTTCCATGCTCAGAGCTCTGACAGAGAAGGAGGAGAATGTTCCAAGCCACCACCAAAAAAATTTTATATTACTAAGAGCAGAAACAAAACAAATGTTACCACACAATGACAGGAGAGATTTTCTAAACATGCTAAGAACTTTCCTTTGTCCATGCTGCTATGCAAAAAGATGGGAAAATTGTTATTCAAGGTGTAGCTGAGTAAAGACAGTAGAAAGGCCCAAAGTGGTCATATAAGAGGAGAAAGTTTTCAGAAAATAATCCAGTGAAATACATCCAATGTGCCAAATCCACAGCAAAACATGCAAAAAACAAAACAGCAACAAAAAATCCCCTCTGCTTTTCCATCTGAAAGCTTGAAATAATTTTCAAGCAATTTTTACAGTCAAATACTTGCACTAAAACTAAAAGAGTGTATGAAATAGAAATAAACATTTCTACAATGGTACCTAATGAAACTTGACAAAAAAGTTGGGTAGAAAGGCCGAACATTCTTCACATGAAATGACAATCCGTATCTAAAAAATGCCTTAATTAGAAACGCCAGTACATCCTACCCATACTTAAAAAAAACATTTTCAAATTAGCTTCTCCAAGGCATTCTTTACATTTATTCATGTACTAAATTTTTTAAAAGGTAGTGTATTAACAAAAATTGTAAGGGTATAGCAGAGCTCTTCCACAGCTCAGCACAGCAAATGCAGCAAATCTTCAGCACAGTAAATATTTTGACAGTATGTTTTAAAAAACACCTAAACAATGTGTGCCACATTTTTTTCCTTACTATTGAGCCTTCATGCAGGCTGAAGTTGCCAGGAGGAGTCACTAACGTCCCAGGGGATTCTTCACTTTCCTTTCTTTCCTCAACCTGGTCTTTCCATTGCACACCAGAGGACAAATGCTGTCTTCGTAAACTGGAAAGTTTCCACAAAAAGATACTTTAACCAAAATTACTTTCGGCAAATGCACTGTGTTCTTTTAAAGGATAATCAATGGATTTGGCAGATACCACTTTAGCACACCACATGGATTCTGAAACTGCTTGCCTTTCTTAATTGAATGAAGAACTTTATATTCCTTCTAAGAAAGATTTTTCAAGAGGTTATATTTTCAGCTACCAAGCCTCATGACATGCAATTCATAAGATTATCTGGATATGACCTCAAAGTTACATATCACAAACAGAATTCTTCATATTTTAATTAAAACAACAGCTGTCTTCAGAGAGACCATGTCACATCTTGCATCATCAATCCTGATTTCAAGTACAGTTCTTGCTCTTATGGTTTCCACATGCCTGACTCTACTCTGGAGTGACTTTTAAAGCAGACTGCCCAGAATTTTAATCTCTTGTTTACTGTGTCAGTCAGGAAAACAGATATATCAAGTGCCTGGTATGACTAAACTGGCAGCTGATGAGGAAACTACAAGGCCAAACAATAGTATAAAGGAGACAGAAGCAGAGACAGGAATCCAAGGAAGAATTTAAAAAGATTGCCTGAGTATTTAGGCATAGTGTCAGGAAAACCAAAAGCTTGCTTAAAATTTATGTTTGCAGAGGATGACAAAGGCTTTTCCAGCTCAAGTTTTAAGTATCTTACTAAAAAACATCTCCATAACCATGAATCTTGTATGAGTTGCTCAGGCCACAAACTTCCTTTCTTGTAGGAAAAAACAGTTTCTTTCGTTCTCCACTACTACTTGTGTAAGTCAACATAAACACCTGTGTATACAGAGCCATATAGTTCTAGGCTGAAAGAGAGGTCCTCCAAGTTCTGTTACCACAGACACAGCAGACTGTGCTGGGCAGAAAACATCCCAAGAGATTTCCTCTGCTCTCACACATTTCAATATTTTTTAACCATTTAGAGCTTTCAACAGCCATTCAAAAGTTGAAAACAAAGATTACCCACTATAAATGATATACAACTTCTTGACAGGAATCTTAGAGATTCAACTAAGTCATATAAGTGGAAAATAATGTCTTCATAATAACATAGGTGTATATAGAAAAGCCATCTTTTCTAGACCTGCTGGCTATGTTTTCCTACACTCACCCGAACCACTACTGGAGGATGGACCCTACCATAACCACAATTTTCAACATTTTTCATTTGCAAACTATCTGTAACAGGCTAGTTATTATCTGTACCATTCACAATACCTTTGGTTACTGATATGGGCCTGTTATTAATGGACTGCCAGGTTTTGAACTTTAGTTTGGTTTGACACATTGCACTAGATTTTCTGCTGACTGGAAATTGCAGGGAATGTAAACTACAAGTTGTACTCAAGCTGTCTACTGCCACTTTACAACAGCTTTAAAAGGAAACTTACACTTTTTTTCCTCTCTCATGTGCATTTTCTGACTCTCTGAAATCTTTCCTTGATACCCCTGAAAAAGCTTCTCTCGTGCCGCGTTGCTCTTCATTCAAAGCGCCTTCAAGTTCTTGAATTCTCAACTACCAAGTTATAAGGAAGCAGTTAAAGGAAGTTAGGAAAGACTACCATGGTCTTTACTGCTGTTTGCTGTTCTGTTCTGCCCTTTAGAGCTGAATACATTCTATTAATTCTATATGGAATTAGAAAGCGTTGAACAACGTAAAAACATATTAATACATAAAGTTCCAAAAAGAGAGAAATAGATATGCTGACTAAAAGCACATTTTGTTGTCCTTTCATGGAGTTTGGATTTTCCTCTTTTCAATTATTTGTATTACTGAAGTTTTCCAGAGGAATTCTATTTTTTTAAGCAAACTCGTAAAAGTGTGGAATTAACAGTAAACACTACACTTGCACTCAAAGCAAAGCGCATATGGAGCTTGTTCATGTACATAAACAAGGAAGAAAACCTTATCAGTTCTTTACCTATAAAAGATAAATCTCTAACTTCAAGGAATGCCACCCTCCAGTTCCTTTGTATGTTGTAGAAGTAGAGAAGGAATCAAGAAAACTGGATCATCACTACTTATTCAATCATCAAATCAGAAATCTAAGTGACTGTACTTAGAGAAGGTCATAAGAAAATAATTGAGGAAGTGTCAATGCTTATTGGTGTTACTCAGAAAACAAGAAAATAAAAGATGATATTCCTTCTTGTTTTCTCATATGGTTTTTCAAAAGTCCAGTGTGAAGGCTTTGTTAGTCAGATATTTTTCTATTACCTTTCACAGTTTTGACACTCATTGCAAAAAATCTACTCAATGTTTTTACTGGAGCAAGGAAGGCTTGGCATTTTTCAAAGATTGTACCTTTACAAGTTCATCTTCTGTTTCATTGTAAACTTCTACCAAATATTTAACTAAAAGTTTACCTGCATGATTTCTGTAGCAGATTTACATTGCATATGTGCTAATCTTGCTGCTGCAGCATCTTCCTCCAGTTTCTTTATTTTCACTGTCTCTGCCTAAAAGTACATTTTGAAAATATTTAAGTCCAGAAAGATGATAACATCATGCAAAGACAACTTAATTTCTTCAGTTTATTAGGTCTCCATAAACCAATCTGTGGTACCTGAACTACTTGCACTTTAGAACTGTGAAAACTCATATCAATAAATAAGTAAAAGAAAACAATTACATATCCAGAATATTAAAATAAAAGTTTTTGTTTAGTTAAAAGAATTTATGTAGGATTATGTTCTTGCTGCATTTTTTATACTCAGAGATACTTATCCCCATGTAAAGGCCTGGACATGGAATTTCAATTGAAATTGCTTCTAGCAATAGCAGTAACTACAGAGGTGCTATAATAGAAATTCACATGCAATTTTAACTACACCGTTTCCTATCAAAAAAATATTTTCACTTAGACTGATGACTGATTTGAAAAGAACAATATACTCCAAAAGGACTCCTGCCTTCAAGTGATGCAACAAAGATCAAGAAAAAGACATTAATATTAAAAGTCATTTGAGACACCTAAAGTTACACAGATACAAGTGAAGTCATTGATTTTGGACAAGTAAAGCAAAGTAGCAAATATGTGAGACTGAAGTTGACTCTAAGCACTTCAGTTAGGGAAATATGAATTGAAAAATAAATAAATAAATACATTTAAATACAAGCTGATGGCAATAAATTTAAACTCTGTATAATCTCACATATTCACAAAAGGAAATAACTGAGAAACAGAGATCTGTGGAAGGCCTATTAAAGAGAAAGTCATGGCACAGAGCCCACCAAACCTACACTACAACAGCATCAGCTAAATGGCTTAAGCTTTGCCTCCTCCCACAAAATCTATGGGCTTAACATGTTTAAATAATTTTTTAAAAATTCACAAATCCTGCACAAATACTCCCTCTATGCCTCTATATTGCTAAGAGTACTTTCCCAGTGACATAAACCTCTTTCCATCTGCAGTTCAAACACCAGTCTCAGGTCAGGCTCACAGCATTCACCTGTGAATTCACCTTTCCTGGGAACTGATGCTCCATATTTTGTTAATCAAACACAAGGCACTCATAGCCTAACTCAGAGGTTTCAAAAATGAAACTGCTCAGTTGTGCCAGTGCTTGCAGCAGCAGGCAGAAAGCTTTACCTCCAATTCTTTGATGAGATACTCCTGTCGTGTATTCTTGAAATCCAGACACTTGGCCTGGAGCTTCACAATCTTGCTGCAGGCATCTTGCTCTGCCTCCATATCCTTCAACTTCCTGGCAATGCTGTTCAGGGCAGCATTTGTCTCCTAAAGATAAATAGGTACATGAATAAATAAATACATCAAGAGGTACTTTTTCTAAGATAAAGTATTGCAGTAGAGAGCTCAATAGAGGAGGAGAGACCACATCAGATGATGATGTTAGAATTTTAAAATCTCAGATGCCAGCACATGTCAACAGAAGTGTTTACCCAATAGCAAGCATGCTTTTAATTGACCACCAAGAAATCTCTTTTGAACACCAAAATCACACCAAAAATCACTGTGAACATGACCTTCTGTGATAACACTAAAATCAGAGTCAGATCTCCACAGGAAATCTTTCCCTAAAAGAGTACAGCTCTTCCAATCTCTTCTGTGTCCCAGCTCAGTGGCAATGCTAGAAACAAGGTGCATTTGAGGAAATTATGGAAAATGGGGACATGGGGACAAACGTTCATTTTTGTTGTGATTTTAATTGCTAAAACTTCAGATGTTTTGAGAGACAATTACTCCCACATACCAAATAATTTCATTTTCTGCTTTTCTGAAAAGGATTTTCCTCTTTGTAGAAACTGAATTACTTTAAAAACTTAAGAAATATGAAGCCCTCAGTAGAATAAAATAAGATGGTCCCCACTTCAATTTCTGCATACAGAAACTCAACTAATCTACAGGTTGGGAGAACTACTGACATTACTAGACTCTGCATCTCTGTGAAGTCACTGCTACAAAATCCCCATAGTCCATATGAATTTGGACCAAATTTAAGCTAATCCTCTAGCTTTGCATGTCCAGCAAGACAGGTTTCTTCCCTTCAGAATGCAAAATAAATAAATAAGTAAATCAATAATCCAAAATTAAAAATTTCTACGAATATATATACCTGGAAAGATTTAAAAATATTTATTTCTTCAAGTTTATCTTCCAGATATTAACAAAAGTGAACTGGGAAATATGAAATAATTAATACATATTTTGCTGCAAAATACTACAAAAAAATTTAGAACATTTTATACTCAGGATTTCAGAGTTTTGAAGAATTTCTGAACTTTTTGGAGGCGGTATGACTGTTTAATACTATCCTCGTAGCCACCTGAAAATATTTGCTCATGAAAGACATGGCTGGGGTTTTTTTGCTTTGTTTTGGTTAGTTGGTTTTCTACTGTGTGTAAACGACACAATCTCCCAAGCATTTTAAGGAAAAAACCGTTCAGGGATATGATCTCCTCTCTAACCACAAGGTGATGCTATTGCCCTTCCTATCGAATCCAACCCTCCTATCCCGGCCCAGGATATGCCCAACAGAGCTCACCACGAACTTGACACAAAGCAGAGGACTACTTTTCCGGCGTGTTTCAGACACACATTTCAAATATTCTATGACTGCCATGGCTACTTCAGCATTTTCACAGCCAGAATTACGGTTTGTGCAGTTTTTCAAGCAAGGATTTGCCTACATGCTCAGAATCCCACTTCTCTGCACGTCTTAAGACCACAATTAAATCTCCTTAGCTTTCATTTTATAACTCAGAATAACTAAAGGAGATTTAAACCAGGCCTGTAAATACTCAACATAAAAGACGGCAACACATTCAAATTCATAATTTATAAACACAGATATTTCTGATGTTTATCTGACAAGTTTAAATGAACTAGGCTTTCAAGCAACAATTAATGCAGCCAAGTCCAGATGTAGCGTTTTTTTATTTCCCAGAATTTTATAACTATACATAACATAACTGTAGGGTGGTGGGCAGGGGAACAGCTACAAAAGCAAAGGAGAAAATTGAACATTTTTACTGGTGAAGGCAGGTTAGGGTTTGGCACCTAGCAGTGAATCACATTTTCCTTTCAGAGAGTTTTGAAAGTTCTGAAAGATTTCTGAATTCAGCAATGTCAAGATTCTGAAACCCTACATCTCACACTGACCTGTTTAACGAGCTACATGTATTCATGGCAATCTTAGTCTACTCATGTTAATTACATTTCAATTTTGTAGCTTTAATACACTAACCAACAAAGCCCCTACAACCACTGGCAGATAACGCTGCCAGGGAACTGACAGAGAACACAATGTCCCGAGCCATATGCTGCTTCTTTTGTCCTTTTTCAAGGACAAACATCACTTGACAGAGCATAGCATACTTTTTCAACTTTGATCTTTTGATGAAGCATTAAACTCTCTGAAGGTAGCTTCTATAAAACACTGTACACAGCAGAAGGCAATACTCTTCCAGAGCCTCTTCAAACTAACTCATCCACTTACTGTTAGCCAGAACTCAGAGCTTACCCTGCTCCACCTGGCAACTTAAAAAGAAAACCTATCTTGTTCACAGCCTATATCCTGCCCTACCTGTGTAAGAATCAGCTTTGAATGAAAACTGACTTGTGTTTCTGCTTGTCTTGAAAAGAACCTTAGGTCCTGTCCACAAGCTCCTCTGTTTTCACTACCACTGTGTACTGATAACTTGGGTTAGGTGTTTACCATGACAAACAGCCACAACGCATTCCATCAAAGCCCCAAACCAGCATTACACACTAAGTGTAACTTCATAAAGCTGTAATCTTCAGAAGTATTCTGCAGTATTTAGCTATTTGGATTTTTTTTTTCCCCTTAAACCAGAAAAACCTCAACCCACTCCACACTTTGCACAAAAAACTTTCGGCCAACATCTAATGAAACTTTCCATCTATTAATACACCATACCTTACAAGCCCGTTCTCTTTCAGCTTTTTCTTTAATAAGGAATTCCATTCTACCGAGGTATTCTCTGAGGATGTTATCTCTATCCACTGCAAATCTTTGCTGTTCCTCTTTCCACTGCCACTGAGAACTTTGAATCATTTCCGCAGTCTCTGCTTCTTTCTGCTGGTATTTGTCATTGAGTACTGTTGTTTACCAAAAAAAAAAAAAAAAGGGAGGGGAAAGAGAAAAAGACAAATAGCACTGCAAATAAGCATGCTCAGAAAAAAAGAGAAAAAAGGTATAATGAATACAAATTCACAACACAAAATCTGTGTATTGTGATATCCTATAAAACACTGGAGCATTAACACTTCCATTATCACTACAGAGAAACAATCACATTTTGTATTCCTGTAGCATCTTTCACATAAGGACACAGAAATGCTTTGGAAATTTTTACAAATTAAAGCTCTTCTCCCTTTGGAAAGGAATAAAAATTCAACTTTTTCATGTGAGGCCTCTATAGCATGGGAAACTTAATTGCGTTTTTCTGCAACACTTGGCTAGCTTATTTCCAAATGTCTATGTGAAACTTTAGTCTGTATCAATTAATTTCAAGCTCAGTTTAAGTAACAGCAAATACAGATACCTGCCACATGAAAAAGACTGTAGGAAAACCTAAGGCAGGTTGGGCTAATGAGCAAAGGCTTGGCTTTTCTGGGGAAATTTACTCCTGCTGAAGAGATCTGAATCTTCAGCCCAGAAACTGCCCCAAGATAGGCAAACACTGCCATCTATTTCTCTGTGAAAGCTTAAATGCCAAGGAAAAGTTCTTTTCCTATAAGCAGTTTTAGTAGGGACTTTGCTTCATTTCACAAACTGGCTTTTGGGTCAAAATATTTTGTATTAGCCTTTTATATTACTGAGTGTAACAAGCTATGTTGGTGTTTATACAAAATGGTGTTTATTCACCATTTTCTAATAGATTTTAACTTCAAATTCATCCCATTCTTCTGAAATTTCTTCCTAGCTGGAGAAGGGTAAAACAACAAGAGACGTGATGGGAAAACACAGAGAATTAGTGGACACAATGATGGGGAAGACCTGTCACATGTTAGGAAGTCAAGCCTCAAGAACAGCAGAAAAACAGTCTGGAGAAAATACTAAAGACAGGACACAAGTGAGGTGCTCTGTCCAAGAGTTAAGTTGGGATTGTATCAAAAGCACCACATGAGGTGAACAAGGCTCCAAGATGCCAGGAATAAAGAAGTGCTAAGTTAAAAAATGAGAAAGAAATGACAAGCAACACCAGAACTAGTTTGTTTGACACTAGGCTTCTTTGACATTTGTCACCTTAAAAACAAAATCAGAAAAAAAACCCCAACAAAAAATCAAACCAAACAAAAATGAAATCAAAAACCAAAACAAACAAAAACCTCAACCAAACAAAAACAGTTTGAGAAATTTAAACCAACCATAAGATTTGTATAATTTGTGTGTTCTCCAATAAGTGAAAGTGCATATTTCTTGTTATCTTTTTAAAAAATCAGGCCGTATAATGCACTGGCAAGTTTGAAAGTCTCCTTCCATCCTTGTAAGGTTACAAACTCCAGGAATGCTCCAGTCTTTTCACTGAACACCTAAGTTTCACCAGTACATCTCCTGTACCAAATTTAAAGAGTACTTTACTTACTTAGACAACAAAAAATGCATCTCCCCGGGTTTTAAGTGTGAGAAATATAACTCTGTTTGAGAAGGATTAAGAAAGTTTGAGCTTCTGAATGCAAAACAAGTAGGGGAAAAAACGTGCAGGTAAAACCCTTCCTTTCTGCAGACTACTGTCATAACACATGTTACTTCTATAAAAACAAAACCAAAGATGACAAAAACAGACCAGGTATGAGCAATGAAAAGCTAGAAATATTTGAAAATATGAAAGAACAAAGCAGTACTATGAGAACTCCTGGGGGGAGGGGAGGGGAAGGGAAGGGAAGGTTCTGGGAAGGGAAGGGAAGGTTCTGGGAAGGTTCTGGGAAGGGAAGGTTCTGGGAAGGGAAGGTTCTGGGAAGGTTCTGGGAAGGTTCTGGGAAGGTTCTGGGAAGGTTCTGGGAAGGTTCTGGGAAGGTTCTGGGAAGGTTCTGGGAAGGGAAGGGAAGGGAAGGTTCCGGGAAGGGAAGGGAAGGTTCCGGGAAGGGAAGGTTCCGGGAAGGGAAGGGAAGGGAAGGTTCCGGGAAGGTTCCGGGAAGGTTCCGGGAAGGTTCCGGGAAGGGAAGGTTCCGGGAAGGGAAGGTTCCGGGAAGGGAAGGTTCCGGGAAGGGAAGGGAAGGGAAGGGAAGGGAAGGGAAGGGAAGGGAAGGGAAGGGAAGGGAAGGGAAGGGAAGGGAAGGGAAGGGAAGGGAAGGGAAGGGAAGGGAAGGGAAGGTTCCGGGAAGGGAAGGTTCCGGGAAGGAAGGGAAGGGAAGGGAAGGGAAGGGAAGGGAAGGAAGGGAAGGGAAGGGAAGGGAAGGGAAGGGAAGGGAAGGGAAGGGAAGGGAAGGGAAGGGAAGGAAGGAAGGGAAGGGAAGGGAAGGGAAGGTTCCGGGAAGGGAAGGTTCCGGGAAGGGAAGGTTCCGGGAAGGGAAGGGAAGGTTCCGGGAAGGGAAGGGAAGGGAAGGGAAGGTTCCGGGAAGGGAAGGTTCCGGGAAGGGAAGGGAAGGGAAGGGAAGGGAAGGGAAGGGAAGGTTCCGGGAAGGGAAGGGAAGGGAAGGGAAGGGAAGGGAAGGGAAGGTTCCGGGAAGGGAAGGGAAGGTTCCGGGAAGGGAAGGTTCCGGAAGGGAAGGTTCCGGGAAGGGAAGGGAAGGAAGGGAAGGGAAGGGAAGGGAAGGGAAGGGAAGGGAAGGGAAGGGAAGGGAAGGGAAGGGAAGGGAAGGGAAGGGAAGGGAAGGGAAGGGAAGGGAAGGGAAGGGAAGGGAAGGGAAGGGAAGGGAAGGGAAGGGAAGGGAAGGTTCCGGGAAGGGAAGGTTCCGGGAAGGGAAGGGAAGGGAAGGGAAGGTTCCGGGAAGGGAAGGTTCCGGGAAGGGAAGGTTCCGGGAAGGGAAGGTTCCGGGAAGGGAAGGTTCCGGGAAGGGAAGGGAAGGGAAGGGAAGGGAAGGGAAGGGAAGGGAAGGGAAGGGAAGGGAAGGGAAGGGAAGGGAAGGGAAGGGAAGGGAAGGGAAGGGAAGGGAAGGGAAGGGAAGGGAAGGGAAGGGAAGGGAAGGTTCCGGGAAGGTTCCGGGAAGGGAAGGGAAGGGAAGGGAAGGGAAGGGAAGGGAAGGGAAGGGAAGGTTCCGGAAGGGAAGGGAAGGGAAGGTTCCGGGAAGGGAAGGGAAGGGAAGGTTCCGGGAAGGGAAGGTTCCGGGAAGGGAAGGTTCCGGGAAGGGAAGGTTCCGGAAGGGAAGGGAAGGGAAGGGAAGGGAAGGGAAGGGAAGGGAAGGGAAGGGAAGGGAAGGGAAGGGAAGGGAAGGGAAGGGAAGGGAAGGGAAGGGAAGGGAAGGGAAGGGAAGGGAAGGGAAGGAAGGGAAGGGAAGGGAAGGGAAGGTTCCGGGAAGGGAAGGGAAGGGAAGGTTCCGGGAAGGGAAGGGAAGGGAAGGTTCCGGGAAGGGAGGTTCCGGGAAGGGAAGGTTCCGGGAAGGGAAGGGAAGGTTCCGGGAAGGGAAGGTTCCGGGAAGGGAAGGGAAGGTTCCGGGAAGGGAAGGGAAGGTTCCGGGAAGGTTCCGGGAAGGTTCCGGGAAGGGAAGGGAAGGGAAGGGAAGGGAAGGGAAGGGAAGGGAAGGGAAGGGAAGGGAAGGGAAGGGAAGGGAAGGGAAGGGAAGGGAAGGGAAGGGAAGGGAAGGGAAGGGAAGGGAAGGGAAGGGAAGGGAAGGGAAGGGAAGGGAAGGGAAGGGAAGGGAAGGTTCCGGGAAGGGAAGGGAAGGGAAGGGAAGGGAAGGGAAGGGAAGGGAAGGGAAGGGAAGGGAAGGGAAGGGAAGGGAAGGGAAGGAAGGGAAGGGAAGGGAAGGGAAGGGAAGGGAAGGGAAGGGAAGGGAAGGGAAGGGAAGGGAAGGGAAGGTTCCGGGAAGGGAAGGGAAGGGAAGGTTCCGGGAAGGGAAGGTTCCGGGAAGGGAAGGTTCCGGGAAGGTTCCGGGAAGGTTCCGGGAAGGTTCCGGGAAGGGAAGGTTCCGGAAGGGAAGGGAAGGGAAGGGAAGGGAAGGGAAGGGAAGGGAAGGGAAGGGAAGGGAAGGGAAGGGAAGGGAAGGGAAGGGAAGGAAGGAAGGGAAGGGAAGGGAAGGGAAGGGAGGGAAGGGAGGAAGGGAAGGAAGGGAAGGGAAGGGAAGGGAAGGGAAGGGAAGGGAAGGGAAGGGAAGGGAAGGTTCCGGGAAGGGAAGGGAAGGGAAGGGAAGGGAAGGGAAGGGAAGGGAAGGGAAGGGAAGGGAAGGGAAGGGAAGGGAAGGGAAGGGAAGGGAAGGGAAGGGAAGGGAAGGGAAGGGAAGGTTCCGGGAAGGGAAGGGAAGGGAAGGTTCCGGGAAGGGAAGGTTCCGGGAAGGGAAGGGAAGGGAAGGGAAGGGAAGGGAAGGGAAGGGAAGGGAAGGGAAGGGAAGGGAAGGGAAGGGAAGGGAAGGGAAGGGAAGGGAAGGGAAGGGAAGGGAAGGGAAGGGAAGGGAAGGGAAGGGAAGGGAAGGGAAGGGAAGGGAAGGGAAGGGAAGGTTCCGGAAGGGAAGGGAAGGGAAGGTTCCGGGAAGGGAAGGGAAGGGAAGGTTCCGGGAAGGGAAGGGAAGGTTCCGGGAAGGGAAGGGAAGGTTCCGGGAAGGGAAGGGAAGGTTCCGGGAAGGGAAGGGAAGGTTCCGGGAAGGGAAGGGAAGGGAAGGGAAGGGAAGGGAAGGGAAGGGAAGGTTCCGGGAAGGGAAGGGAAGGGAAGGGAAGGGAAGGGAAGGGAAGGGAAGGGAAGGGAAGGGAAGGGAAGGAAGGGAAGGGAAGGGAAGGTTCCGGGAAGGGAAGGGAAGGTTCCGGGAAGGGAAGGGAAGGTTCCGGGAAGGGAAGGTTCCGGGAAGGGAAGGTTCCGGGAAGGGAAGGTTCCGGGAAGGGAAGGTTCCGGGAAGGGAAGGTTCCGGAAGGGAAGGGAAGGGAAGGGAAGGGAAGGGAAGGGAAGGGAAGGGAAGGGAAGGGAAGGGAAGGGAAAAGGTAAGGTTCCGGGAAGGTTCCGGGAAGGTTCCGGGAAGGTTCCGGGAAGGTTCCGGAAGGTTCCGGGAAGGGAAGGGAAGGGAAGGGAAGGGAAGGGAAGGGAAGGGAAGGGAAGGGAAGGGAAGGGAAGGTTCCGGGAAGGTTCCGGGAAGGTTCCGGGAAGGTTCCGGGAAGGGAAGGGAAGGTTCCGGGAAGGTTCCGGGAAGGTTCCGGGAAGGTTCCGGGAAGGTTCCGGGAAGGGAAGGGAAGGGAAGGGAAGGGAAGGGAAGGGAAGGGAAGGGAAGGGAAGGGAAGGGAAGGGAAGGGAAGGGAAGGGAAGGGAAGGGAAGGGAAGGGAAGGGAAGGGAAGGGAAGGGAAGGGAAGGTTCCGGGAAGGGAAGGTAAGGTTCCGGGAAGGGAAGGTAAGGTTCCGGGAAGGGAAGGGAAGGGAAGGGAAGGGAAGGGAAGGGAAGGGAAGGGAAGGGAAGGGAAGGGAAGGGAAGGGAAGGGAAGGGAAGGGAAGGGAAGGGAAGGTTCCGGGAAGGGAAGGGAAGGTTCCGGGAAGGGAAGGTTCCGGGAAGGGAAGGTTCCGGGAAGGGAAGGTTCCGGGAAGGGAAGGGAAGGGAAGTGAAGGGAAGGGAAGGGAAGGGAAGGGAAGGGAAGGGAAGGGAAGGGAAGGAAGGGAAGGGAAGGGAAGGGAAGGGAAGGGAAGGGAAGGGAAGGGAAGGGAAGGGAAGGGAAGGAAGGGAAGGGAAGGAAGGGAAGGAAGGGAAGGGAAGGGAAGGAAGGGAAGGGAAGGTTCCGGGAAGGGAAGGTTCCGGGAAGGGAAGGGAAGGTTCCGGGAAGGGAAGGTTCCGGGAAGGGAAGGTTCCGGGAAGGTTCCGGGAAGGTTCCGGGAAGGTTCCGGGAAGGTTCCGGGAAGGGAAGGGAAGGGAAGGTTCCGGGAAGGGAAGGTTCCGGGAAGGGAAGGGAAGGGAAGGGAAGGGAAGGGAAGGGAAGGGAAGGGAAGGGAAGGGAAGGGAAGGGAAGGGAAGGGAAGGGAAGGGAAGGGAAGGGAAGGGAAGGGAAGGGAAGGGAAGGGAAGGTTCCGGGAAGGTTCCGGGAAGGGAAGGGAAGGGAAGGTTCCGGGAAGGGAAGGTTCGGGAAGGGAAGGTTCCGGGAAGGGAAGGTTCCGGGAAGGGAAGGTTCCGGGAAGGTTCCGGGAAGGGAAGGGAAGGGAAGGTTCCGGGAAGGTTCGGGAAGGTTCCGGGAAGGTTCCGGGAAGGTTCCGGGAAGGGAAGGGAAGGGAAGGGAAGGGAAGGGAAGGGAAGGGAAGGGAAGGGAAGGGAAGGGAAGGGAAGGGAAGGGAAGGGAAGGGAAGGGAAGGGAAGGGAAGGGAAGGGAAGGGAAGGGAAGGGAAGGGAAGGTTCCGGGAAGGGAAGGGAAGGGAAGGTTCCGGGAAGGGAAGGGAAGGTTCCGGGAAGGGAAGGTTCCGGGAAGGGAAGGTTCCGGGAAGGTTCCGGGAAGGTTCCGGGAAGGGAAGGGAAGGTTCCGGGAAGGTTCCGGGAAGGGAAGGGAAGGGAAGGGAAGGGAAGGGAAGGGAAGGGAAGGGAAGGGAAGGGAAGGGAAGGGAAGGGAAGGGAAGGGAAGGGAAGGGAAGGAAGGGAAGGGAAGGGAAGGTAAGGTTCCGGGAAGGGAAGGTTCCGGGAAGGGAAGGGAAGGGAAGGGAAGGGAAGGAAGGGAAGGGGAAGGGAAGGGAAGGAAGGGAAGGGAAGGGAAGGGAAGGTTCCGGGAAGGGAAGGTTCCGGGAAGGGAAGGTTCCGGGAAGGGAAGGTTCCGGGAAGGGAAGGGAAGGGAAGGTTCCGGGAAGGGAAGGTTCCGGGAAGGGAAGGTTCCGGGAAGGGAAGGGAAGGGAAGGGAAGGGAAGGGAAGGGAAGGGAAGGGAAGGGAAGGGAAGGGAAGGAAGGGAAGGGAAGGGAAGGGAAGGGAAGGGGAAGGGAAGGGAAGGGAAGGGAAGGGAAGGGAAGGTTCCGGGAAGGGAAGGGAAGGGAAGGGAAGGGAAGGGAAGGGAAGGGAAGGGAAGGGAAGGGAAGGGAAGGGAAGGGAAGGGAAGGGAAGGGAAGGGAAGGGAAGGGAAGGTTCCGGGAAGGGAAGGTTCCGGGAAGGGAAGGTTCCGGGAAGGGAAGGTTCCGGGAAGGGAAGGGAAGGGAAGGGAAGGTTCCGGGAAGGGAAGGGAAGGGAAGGGAAGGGAAGGGAAGGGAAGGGAAGGGAAGGAAGGGAAGGGAGGAAGGGAAGGGAAGGAAGGGAAGGGAAGGGAAGGGAAGGGAAGGGAAGGGAAGGGAAGGGAAGGGAAGGGAAGGGAAGGGAAGGGAAGGGAAGGGAAGGTTCCGGGAAGGGAAGGTTCCGGGAAGGGAAGGGAAGGGAAGGTTCCGGGAAGGGAAGGGAAGGTTCCGGGAAGGGAAGGGAAGGTTCCGGGAAGGGAAGGGAAGGTTCCGGGAAGGGAAGGGAAGGTTCCGGGAAGGGAAGGGAAGGGAAGGGAAGGGAAGGGAAGGGAAGGTTCCGGGAAGGGAAGGGAAGGGAAGGGAAGGGAAGGGAAGGGAAGGGAAGGGAAGGGAAGGGAAGGTAAGGTTCCGGGAAGGGAAGGGAAGGTTCCGGGAAGGGAAGGTTCCGGGAAGGGAAGGTTCCGGGAAGGGAAGGTTCCGGGAAGGGAAGGGAAGGGAAGGGAAGGGAAGGGAAGGGAAGGGAAGGGAAGGGAAGGGAAGGGAAGGGAAGGGAAGGGAAGGGAAGGAAGGGAAGGGAAGGTTCCGGGAAGGTTCCGGGAAGGTTCCGGGAAGGTTCCGGGAAGGTTCCGGGAAGGTTCCGGGAAGGGAAGGGAAGGGAAGGGAAGGGAAGGGAAGGGAAGGTTCCGGGAAGGTTCCGGGAAGGTTCCGGGAAGGTTCCGGGAAGGTTCCGGGAAGGTTCGGGAAGGTTCCGGGAAGGTTCCGGGAAGGGAAGGGAAGGGAAGGGAAGGGAAGGGAAGGGAAGGGAAGGGAAGGTTCCGGGAAGGGAAGGTAAGGTTCCGGGAAGGGAAGGTAAGGTTCCGGGAAGGGAAGGTAAGGTTCCGGGAAGGGAAGGGAAGGGAAGGGAAGGGAAGGGAAGGGAAGGGAAGGGAAGGGAAGGGAAGGGAAGGGAAGGGAAGGGAAGGGAAGGGAAGGTTCCGGGAAGGGAAGGTTCCGGGAAGGGAAGGTTCCGGGAAGGGAAGGTTCCGGGAAGGGAAGGGAAGGGAAGTGAAGGGAAGGGAAGGGAAGGGAAGGGAAGGGAAGGGAAGGGAAGGGAAGGGAAGGGAAGGGAAGGGAAGGGAAGGGAAGGGAAGGGAAGGGAAGGAAGGGAAGGGAAGGGAAGGGAAGGGAAGGGAAGGGAAGGGAAGGGAAGGGAAGGGAAGGGAAGGGAAGGGAAGGGAAGGGAAGGTTCCGGGAAGGGAAGGTTCCGGGAAGGGAAGGGAAGGTTCCGGGAAGGGAAGGTTCCGGGAAGGGAAGGTTCCGGGAAGGTTCCGGGAAGGTTCCGGGAAGGTTCCGGGAAGGTTCCGGAAGGTTCCGGGAAGGTTCCGGGAAGGGAAGGGAAGGGAAGGGAAGGGAAGGGAAGGGAAGGGAAGGGAAGGGAAGGGAAGGGAAGGGAAGGGAAGGGAAGGGAAGGGAAGGGAAGGGAAGGGAAGGTTCCGGGAAGGTTCCGGGAAGGGAAGGGAAGGGAAGGTTCCGGGAAGGGAAGGTTCCGGGAAGGGAAGGTTCCGGGAAGGGAAGGTTCCGGGAAGGGAAGGTTCCGGGAAGGTTCCGGGAAGGGAAGGTTCCGGGAAGGTTCCGGGAAGGGAAGGTTCGGGAAGGTTCCGGGAAGGGAAGGGAAGGTTCCGGGAAGGGAAGGGAAGGGAAGGGAAGGGAAGGGAAGGGAAGGGAAGGGAAGGGAAGGGAAGGGAAGGGAAGGGAAGGGAAGGGAAGGGAAGGGAAGGTTCCGGGAAGGGAAGGTTCCGGGAAGGGAAGGGAAGGGAAGGTTCCGGGAAGGGAAGGGAAGGTTCCGGGAAGGGAAGGTTCCGGGAAGGGAAGGTTCCGGGAAGGTTCCGGGAAGGTTCCGGGAAGGTTCCGGGAAGGTTCCGGGAAGGGAAGGGAAGGGAAGGGAAGGGAAGGGAAGGGAAGGGAAGGGGAAGGGAAGGAAGGGAAGGGAAGGGAAGGGAAGGGAAGGGAAGGGAAGGGAAGGGAAGGTTCCGGAAGGTTCCGGGAAGGGAAGGTTCCGGGAAGGGAAGGGAAGGGAAGGGAAGGTTCCGGGAAGGGAAGGGAAGGTTCCGGGAAGGGAAGGTTCCGGGAAGGGAAGGTTCCGGGAAGGGAAGGTTCCGGGAAGGGAAGGGAAGGGAGGAAGGGAAGGGAAGGGAAGGGAAGGGAAGGGAAGGGAAGGGAAGGGAAGGGAAGGGAAGGGAAGGGAAGGGAAGGGAAGGGAAGGTAAGGTTCCGGGAAGGGAAGGTTCCGGGAAGGGAAGGTTCCGGGAAGGGAAGGGAAGGGAAGGGAAGGGGAAGGGAAGGGAAGGGAAGGGAAGGGAAGGGAAGGGAAGGGAAGGGAAGGGAAGGGAAGGGAAGGGAAGGGAAGGGAAGGGAAGGGAAGGGAAGGGAGGGAAGGGAAGGGAAGGGAAGGGAAGGGAAGGGAAGGGAAGGGAAGGGAAGGTTCCGGGAAGGTTCCGGGAAGGGAAGGGAAGGGAAGGGAAGGGAAGGGAAGGGAAGGGAAGGGAAGGGAAGGGAAGGGAAGGGAAGGGAAGGGAAGGGAAGGGAAGGGAAGGGAAGGTTCGGGAAGGGAAGGGAAGGGAAGGTTCCGGGAAGGGAAGGTTCCGGGAAGGGAAGGGAAGGTTCCGGGAAGGAAGGGAAGGTTCCGGGAAGGGAAGGTTCCGGGAAGGGAAGGTTCCGGGAAGGGAAGGTTCCGGGAAGGGAAGGGAAGGTTCCGGGAAGGGAAGGTTCCGGGAAGGGAAGGGAAGGGAAGGGAAGGGAAGGGAAGGGAAGGGAAGGGAAGGGAAGGGAAGGGAAGGGAAGGGAAGGGAAGGGAAGGTTCCGGGAAGGGAAGGTTCCGGGAAGGGAAGGTTCCGGGAAGGTTCCGGGAAGGTTCCGGGAAGGTTCCGGGAAGGTTCCGGGAAGGTTCCGGGAAGGTTCCGGGAAGGGAAGGGAAGGGAAGGGAAGGGAAGGGAAGGGAAGGGAAGGGAAGGGAAGGGAAGGGAAGGGAAGGTTCCGGGAAGGGAAGGTTCCGGGAAGGGAAGGGAAGGGAAGGTTCCGGGAAGGGAAGGGAAGGGAAGGGAAGGTTCCGGGAAGGGAAGGGAAGGGAAGGGAAGGGAAGGGAAGGGAAGGGAAGGGAAGGGAAGGGAAGGGAAGGGAAGGGAAGGGAAGGGAAGGGAAGGGAAGGGAAGGGAAGGGAAGGGAAGGGAAGGGAAGGGAAGGTTCCGGGAAGGGAAGGGAAGGGAAGGGAAGGTTCCGGGAAGGGAAGGTTCCGGGAAGGGAAGGGAAGGGAAGGGAAGGGAAGGGAAGGGAAGGGAAGGGAAGGGAAGGGAAGGGAAGGGAAGGGAAGGGAAGGGAAGGGAAGGGAAGGGAAGGGAAGGGAAGGAAGGGAAGGGAAGGGAAGGGAAGGGAAGGGAAGGGAAGGAAGGAAGGTTCCGGGAAGGGAAGGGAAGGGAAGGGAAGGGAAGGGAAGGGAAGGGAAGGGAAGGGAAGGGAAGGGAAGGGAAGGGAAGGGAAGGAAGGGAAGGGAAGGGAAGGGAAGGGAAGGGAAGGGAAGGGAAGGGAAGGGAAGGGAAGGGAAGGGAAGGTTCCGGGAAGGGAAGGTTCCGGGAAGGGAAGGTTCCGGGAAGGGAAGGTTCCGGGAAGGGAAGGTTCCGGGAAGGGAAGGGAAGGGAAGGGAAGGGAAGGGAAGGGAAGGGAAGGGAAGGGAAGGGAAGGGAAGGGAAGGGAAGGGAAGGGAAGGGAAGGGAAGGGAAGGTTCCGGGAAGGGAAGGTTCCGGGAAGGGAAGGTTCCGGGAAGGTTCCGGGAAGGTTCCGGGAAGGTTCCGGGAAGGTTCCGGGAAGGGAAGGGAAGGGAAGGGAAGGGAAGGAAGGGAAGGGAAGGAAGGGAAGGGAAGGGAAGGGAAGGGAAGGGAAGGGAAGGGAAGGGAAGGGAAGGTTCCGGGAAGGGAAGGTTCCGGGAAGGGAAGGGAAGGTTCCGGGAAGGGAAGGTTCCGGGAAGGGAAGGTTCCGGGAAGGTTCCGGGAAGGTTCCGGGAAGGGAAGGGAAGGGAAGGGAAGGGAAGGAAGGGAAGGGAAGGGAAGGGAAGGGAAGGGAAGGGAAGGGAAGGGAAGGGAAGGGAAGGGAAGGGAAGGGAAGGGAAGGGAAGGGAAGGGAAGGGAAGGTTCCGGGAAGGTTCCGGGAAGGGAAGGGAAGGGAAGGTTCCGGGAAGGGAAGGTTCCGGGAAGGGAAGGTTCCGGGAAGGGAAGGTTCCGGGAAGGGAAGGTTCCGGGAAGGGAAGGTTCCGGGAAGGTTCCGGGAAGGGAAGGTTCCGGGAAGGTTCCGGGAAGGTTCCGGGAAGGTTCCGGGAAGGTTCCGGGAAGGGAAGGGAAGGGAAGGGAAGGGAAGGGAAGGGAAGGGAAGGGAAGGGAAGGGAAGGGAAGGAAGGGAAGGGAAGGGAAGGGAAGGGAAGGGAAGGGAAGGTTCCGGGAAGGGAAGGTTCCGGGAAGGGAAGGGAAGGGAAGGTTCCGGGAAGGGAAGGGAAGGTTCCGGGAAGGGAAGGTTCCGGGAAGGGAAGGTTCCGGGAAGGTTCCGGGAAGGTTCCGGGAAGGTTCCGGGAAGGTTCCGGGAAGGTTCCGGGAAGGTTCCGGGAAGGGAAGGGAAGGGAAGGGAAGGGAAGGGAAGGGAAGGGAAGGGAAGGAAGGGAAGGGAAGGGAAGGGAAGGGAAGGGAAGGGAAGGGAAGGTTCCGGGAAGGTTCCGGGAAGGGAAGGTTCCGGGAAGGGAAGGGAAGGAAGGGAAGGTTCCGGGAAGGGAAGGGAAGGTTCCGGGAAGGGAAGGTTCCGGGAAGGGAAGGTTCCGGGAAGGGAAGGTTCCGGGAAGGGAAGGTTCCGGGAAGGGAAGGGAAGGGAAGGAAGGGAAGGGAAGGGAAGGGAAGGGAAGGGAAGGGAAGGGAAGGGAAGGGAAGGGAAGGGAAGGGAAGGGAGGTTCCGGGAAGGGAAGGTTCCGGGAAGGGAAGGTTCCGGGAAGGGAAGGGAAGGTTCCGGGAAGGGAAGGTTCCGGGAAGGGAAGGTTCCGGGAAGGTTCCGGGAAGGTTCCGGGAAGGTTCCGGGAAGGTTCCGGGAAGGTTCCGGGAAGGGAAGGGAAGGGAAGGGAAGGGAAGGGAAGGGAAGGGAAGGGAAGGGAAGGGAAGGGAAGGGAAGGGAAGGGAAGGGAAGGGAAGGTTCCGGGAAGGTTCCGGGAAGGGAAGGGAAGGGAAGGTTCCGGGAAGGGAAGGTTCCGGGAAGGGAAGGTTCCGGGAAGGGAAGGTTCCGGGAAGGGAAGGTTCCGGGAAGGTTCCGGGAAGGGAAGGTTCCGGGAAGGTTCCGGGAAGGGAAGGTTCCGGGAAGGTTCCGGGAAGGGAAGGGAAGGGAAGGTTCCGGGAAGGGAAGGGAAGGGAAGGAAGGGAAGGGAAGGGAAGGGAAGGGAAGGGAAGGGAAGGGAAGGGAAGGGAAGGGAAGGGAAGGGAAGGGAAGGGAAGGAAGGGAAGGGAAGGGAAGGGAAGGAAGGGAAGGGAAGGGAAGGGAAGGGAAGGGAAGGGAAGGGAAGGTTCCGGGAAGGGAAGGTTCCGGGAAGGGAAGGGAAGGGAAGGTTCCGGGAAGGGAAGGGAAGGTTCCGGGAAGGGAAGGTTCCGGGAAGGGAAGGTTCCGGGAAGGTTCCGGGAAGGTTCCGGGAAGGTTCCGGGAAGGTTCCGGGAAGGTTCCGGGAAGGTTCCGGGAAGGGAAGGGAAGGGAAGGAAGGGAAGGGAAGGGAAGGGAAGGGAAGGGAAGGGAAGGGAAGGGAAGGGAAGGGAAGGGAAGGGAAGGGAAGGTTCCGGGAAGGTTCCGGGAAGGGAAGGTTCCGGGAAGGGAAGGGAAGGGAAGGGAAGGTTCCGGGAAGGGAAGGGAAGGTTCCGGGAAGGGAAGGTTCCGGGAAGGGAAGGTTCCGGGAAGGGAAGGGAAGGAAGGGAAGGGAAGGGAAGGGAAGGAAGGGAAGGGAAGGGAAGGGAAGGGAAGGGAAGGAAGGGAAGGGAAGGGAAGGTAAGGTTCCGGGAAGGGAAGGTTCCGGGAAGGGAAGGTTCCGGGAAGGGAAGGGAAGGGAAGGGAAGGGAAGGTTCCGGGAAGGGAAGGGAAGGGAAGGGAAGGGAAGGGAAGGGAAGGGAAGGGAAGGGAAGGGAAGGGAAGGGAAGGAAGGGAAGGGAAGGGAAGGGAAGGGAAGGGAAGGGAAGGGAAGGGAAGGGAAGGGAAGGGAAGGGAAGGGAAGGGAAGGGAAGGGAAGGTTCCGGGAAGGTTCCGGGAAGGTTCCGGGAAGGGAAGGGAAGGGAAGGAAGGGAAGGGAAGGGAAGGGAAGGGAAGGGAAGGGAAGGGAAGGGAAGGGAAGGGAAGGGAAGGGAAGGTTCCGGGAAGGGAAGGGAAGGGAAGGTTCCGGGAAGGGAAGGTTCCGGGAAGGGAAGGGAAGGTTCCGGGAAGGGAAGGGAAGGTTCCGGGAAGGAAGGTTCCGGGAAGGGAAGGGAAGGTTCCGGGAAGGGAAGGTTCCGGGAAGGGAAGGGAAGGGAAGGGAAGGGAAGGGAAGGGAAGGGAAGGGAAGGGAAGGGAAGGGAAGGGAAGGGAAGGTTCCGGGAAGGGAAGGTTCCGGGAAGGGAAGGGAAGGGAAGGTTCCGGGAAGGGAAGGGAAGGGAAGGGAAGGTTCCGGGAAGGGAAGGGAAAGGGAAGGGAAGGGAAGGGAAGGGAAGGAAGGGAAGGGAAGGGAAGGGAAGGGAAGGAAGGGAAGGGAAGGGAAGGGAAGGGAAGGGAAGGGAAGGGAAGGGAAGGGAAGGGAAGGGAAGGGAAGGGAAGGGAAGGGAAGGGAAGGGAAGGGAAGGGAAGGTTCCGGGAAGGGAAGGAAGGGAAGGGAAGGTTCCGGGAAGGGAAGGTTCCGGGAAGGGAAGGTTCCGGAAGGGAAGGGAAGGGAAGGGAAGGGAAGGAAGGGAAGGGAAGGGAAGGGAAGGGAGGAAGGGAAGGGAAGGGAAGGGAAGGGAAGGGAAGGGAAGGGAAGGGAAGGAAGGTTCCGGGAAGGGAAGGTTCCGGGAAGGGAAGGTTCCGGGAAGGGAAGGTTCCGGAAGGGGAAGGTTCCGGGAAGGGAAGGGAAGGGAAGGGAAGGGAAGGGAAGGGAAGGGAAGGGAAGGGAAGGGAAGGGAAGGGAAGGGAAGGGAGGGAA